>NW_006399813.1:7436313-7447809 GCF_000299155.1 Elephantulus edwardii
GACAAAGGAGATTAATCAGAACTGGCTTTGACAAGCACTGTGGCAATTGGACAATTAAAACAGACATTCAAGGGGGGGGAAAGAAGAACGAACTGGGGAGGAGGATATAGAAAACAGTGCAACAATGAATGAATTAAAACCCAAAATATCTGTAAATGTTCATTAAAACTAATAAAATATAATAATTTTAAAACAAAACAAAACAAAACTTAAGGTGTACCTGAATCAAGCCATAGTCTTTAAATTGCTTGCTATGTGTCTGAAAGTTGCACAGTGAATAAGGATAACAAAAGAATCAATGTTTTTGAATTGTGGTGCTTGAGAAGAGTACATAATATCTCATGGACTGCCCAAAAAGAATAAGTAAGTTTGTCTTGGGGAAAGTGCAACCAGCGTGCCCCTTAGATGCGTAGATGATGAAGCTTTGCCTCACACACTTAAAGGCCAGTCTCTGAAAAAAGACATCATGTTTGGAAAGGTAGAGGATTAGCAAAAGAGAGGAAGACAAACCCCCACCCCCCCACCCCCCCAGGGAGGTGGATTGACACAGTGACTGCAAAATTGGCTCAAGAATATTAGAGATGGTGAAAGTCAAGGTTCAGGTCTGTTGTCCACAGGTTAACTTTGAGTTGTACTTGACTAACAACAATAACTTCTGCTTTTTGTATCTATCATCTTGGTATTGGTCTTTCTACTTGTCTTTGTCTCATTTAGCTTGAATTAGTAGTATTGGCTCTAATATTCATGAGGGCGCTTTGGTGGCCTAGTGGTAAGAATCTGCACTATAATTCCAAATGCACATATTCAAATCTTCTAGCTATCCAGGTACTTCACGGGAGAAGGATGGGCAATCATTAAAAATCCATTCTATAACTATTTTGCACACTAATGATGTAGGTCTGGCAGGATTGAATACTGAGTTGTGAGTAGAGAGCACACTGGCTTTGGTGATTAAGATTGTGAATCAACTTATCTGAGCCCATGATTCTCAATGGTGTTGCAGTTCTGTAATAATGAAATTTGGTAGTTATGGAATGATGTGACCATCCTCCACTTTGTAATTTGTTGTGGTTTCTTCTTGTTCAAAGAACATTCATGTAATGACATCATGCTGACATGTAAGGAGTAGATACGTTTCAAGATCTGGAAGGACTTAAATAGGTTGATTGACTGAAGGGCACAACAGGATAGATGTTTCTCTTTTACTCAAAAACAAGTAGGAGCAGCAAGTAACAATCCTTTCTACAGGAAAGGCAGCCTGCTTTCATGCAGCCTGCTTTCATGGTTCAACAAGACAGTTCGGTTTCTGTTAAGACTAGTAGATGCGAAGAGATAAGAAGGAATTATGCTGAGTAAAATCTCTCAGTCACAAAAAGACAAATACTGCATAATGCCACTGCTGTAGAATGGGACTGACATCAGGGTTGGGGTAAGACTGTGAAAAACTGGATAAATTATGTATACTGCATTGAAACAGAGGAGGGAGAGAACAATTTAAAAGTGATATATGATAGGGTATTATTACGGTTATCACAGGGGTCTAGAATTAAGGTTGTATAGTGGGGTGCATTGGGGTGGGGGGGATTTATGCCAATGAAGGAGTTTATCTTTTGCTTTTCAAAAAGAGGAGCGAACTGGGCGTGGGGGGCAGGGATAGAGAGAAAAGTGCAACAATGAGTGAATGAATGGAAATCCAAAATCTCTGTAAATGTTCATTAAAATGAATAATTTTTTAAAAAAAGGAGGAATAATGGTAGTTGTGTTCTACAGGCCAGGGGTGGGTGTGGTCCGAGGAGCAGATCTGAAAGTGGAGAGCAGGGATGTGGCCACTTGGACTGCATCCCAAGGGTGAGCTGATAGGGTGGTTTAGTTGGCTGGTTTTTGCTTTTATAATTAGGAGTAGATAATAGGGATGAAGGAAACTGAGTTTGCGAAACAAACCGTAGCAGTAGATGCCAGGAAAAGCAAGTTAGAGCTAAGCCTGTTGTTTACTCGAGTTTGAGGCAGGTAACAGGGAGATTCTAAAATGACAGATTTATTCATGCTGACAAAGTTCACGCCCAAAAAACTTCCCTACATTTGACTTGGTATTAAACAGCAAAGCATATCAAATCATACTTTTTAGAGTTGTGCTCCTTTCTCAATGAATAAAAATCACTTTACTTTTCTCTAGATCCATGTTCATGAGCTCTCATTGTTGTAAGGTTTTGTAGAGTCAATTCTGACTCATAGCACCCCCATGTCCAACAGGGCATAGAAACCCTATGTCCAACAGAATAATACAGAAACCCTATGTCCAACAGAACTAAACCCTGCTCAGTCCTATGATATCCTCACAGGTGCTATGCCTATTCTTTCTTTTTTTTTTAATTTTAAAAAATTTTTTGTTTGTGTGTGTGTACCGTCAAATCAGATCTGACTGGTACAGGAGGAGATGGCCCCTCCTTCACCGGCAGAGCATCTGGTGGATTCGAACCGCGTATCTCCGGAATTGCAGTGGCCTATTCTTACAGCCTCTATGCCAGTCCACCTCACTGAAGGTCTCCCAATTTTTCAATAATTCCCTACTTTATCCAGCATAATGTCTTTCTTTGGGGAGGTGATACCAATTACTCCGAATACAGCATCTTGCTGTTTTCAGATTTAAGGGACATGTAGAACATTATTTGAGCTCATTCATCACTGTTTCAATAGGAGGAAGCACTTGCCATAATTCCACGGGTTGCTTTTCCTACTTGTTAAGTTTCCTGGCATGCCATGCATTTGGAATGACTGAACTGACAATGACAAACACAGCACCCTCAATAATAACGAAAATGTCAAACCCTCAATCTGGAGAACTTGAGGGTCTTCAGTGCAGGTCCTGTCTCTCGCAGCTCCGTGTGGGGTTCTCATCTTCCAGTGGCTCATTCAACATGTATCAAATGAGTTCAGAATTCTGGGCAGCTTTGGGCAGACAGACTGACCTTGTGAGTACAAAGAAAAGGAAATATTTTAGTGGTGTAAATCTAACACAGATAAATCATCACTTGTCATTTTTTAATAAAAATAATACTGACTGGAAAAGTTCTTAAGCCTCTTTGCTTCAATAAACTTTGTTAGGGCTTATGCTCGCAGAGGAACCCCTGGTAAAAGAAAGAGATTTAGTTTCTGATACTCCTTCAAGGGAAGTTGGTAATTACTGGATTATTAGGTAGTAAGATCCAGTTCTAATGTTTTCCCCCCATCTCTTCATGCACTCTTGCAGTATGAACATAAAAACTTTTTTCTAATTAAGAATTGAGAGCAGTTTTACATTACTGGACATCTACAGGCTAAAGGCATATTTTGGTGTGTAGGGGTGAAGGGATCATACCTAAAAAGTAGGGTCATTGATGGAAGCAATTACTCTGCTCAAATATGTGTTTCTTACAGCAGACATCGGAAGAGACACTGTGGTAGAAATCTGTTTCTTGTCATCTTAGAAGTTTTGGATAATTTCCAGATTTTTGAAAGTCTTCCAGAACTTTGAAAGTAAGAACACAGGTGAAGAAGAAAAAAAAAAGAAAAATCAAAAGCAAGCCCATGGCCGTCAAGTCAATTCCAACTCATGACATTAGGAGGTTTGAGAAAAAACTTTGTCATTTTCTTGGTTGTAATTTGCAGAGGCAGATCCCCAGGCCTGTCTGTGGCACCACTAGGATGAACTCAAGCCTCCAACTTTTAGGTTAATCACTGAATACAAATCAGTGCACCACCTAAGGACAAAAGAAAATGGGTACCATTGCTGGTGAGTAGATTCTGCATCACAGCAACTCTACAGGACAAAGTAAGAAAGCCTCATAAGTTTTCCAACGCCGTAGTCTTTCCAGAAGCTGATGTCACATCTTTCTCCCACAGAACCACTGGTGGCTTGGAAACACTAAATGTTTAACCACTTCACCAGAGAACGCAGGTGCCCTCTCCACTCTCCACAAGAAATCAAACCAAAACAAAAACCACAGTCTACTGATTTTGAATGAGTCCTGGCTCATAGCAATGCCAGCTCTTCCAGGTTTAGGGTTTTTGAGGCTCTAAATCTTAATGAGAGGAGGTTGTCACATCCTTTTTTCCTCAGAAAGTCTGGTAGAGTCAAACCACTGACCTTTGTGTTTGTCGTGCAGATGTGGATCTTACCCTTCCTGCACCAGCTTCGCCATCTCCGGTATAGTCAAGCCCAGGCATGATGTCAATCCATCTCTTTGCAGGAACTTCCTCTTTCTCTGATCCTGTACCTTTCCCAGTATGATGCTTTTCCTGCTAGCTCCTGACAACATGTCCAAAATATGTGAGACAAAATATAACCAACCTTGCCTCTAAAGATTCTGGGAAGGTTTGTTCTGTCTTAGGCGAAGAGAAAACAGAAATGAGTTTGTGTCAACGTGCTGACCAAAATTAAAGGGCACAGGGTTCACCTGGTGAGCAGTGTAAACTGGCAGAAAGAACCAGAATGTGAGTCTCAAGTGGAAAGCAAAGTGGGAGGACAGTGCCTTGGCTAGCTTTTGGGCCTTGTTTAAAGAATCTCTTACTAAAAGCTTGGAAAAACCGGAATCTTCTTTTACTAAGGGATTTGGCAGCTCTCCAGACAAACCGAAGCCTCTGAAGAGAAAGCACAACCATGGTCTGGGGAAAGATTCATTTCTGACCTTTAGCTGTTTTCATTCCAGGATACTCGATCACTAAACAGCTGGTCTGGCTGCTGCTTCCTTTAAAAATAAACATGTCTAGTAATTGAGAGGCCCATTTCTTATTTCTGCAGGAAATATTTGTTACAGTTAGAGTTGATCTCATTAATATGCACTGTCAGTAATTGCTTAACCACATGCGGCTGGGTGGGGTGGTTTGAGTTTTGTTTTTGTGCTAATCATCACTCTATTTCCATAGCTACTTAAAAAATTTTTCCTCCCAAAGAAAAGCTATCAAGCCTCATTTATCTTTTTTTTCTTTTTTGAAGACAAATGTTTCTCTGAGTCAGAAATAATATTAGAAAACTGGCCAATTTTTGGTGGAGAAAAGCAATAGAATTGGTGGTGGGATATGGTGTTCCTAGGCAACGTGACTTCCTCTCCTGTGATTTAAAGCCTCTGAAACTACAAGGGTCGGCTGTGAGTTGGTTCCACCCGTCAACTGTGAGTTATAAATTGAGGTAACAGAACTGTTTAAGCCCTGGACTACTAGTCCACCCAGGGATGTTTTGGAGGGTTTTTGTTCTCTCACTGCTGTTGAATCAGTTCTGACTCACAGCTGACCCTCCAGTAAGTTCCAAAGCATTAAATTGCATAGGAAGAAGTTCTCATCTTTCTTTCATGGAACCACTTGTGGATTTGAACCTCTATCATGCATGACCTTTGGATTAGCAGTGCAACTCTCTATGGATTACACTACCACAGAGCGTTTGCATGACAGGCCTGCTTACAAAATTCACAGGCTTGAAAACCTTTTAGAGCATTATATTCTGCATACAGGGTGTTGTCAGGAGTCACAGTATACTCTATAATAATCAACAACATGGAGAATTGAGGAAATGAAGCACAATTGAGACAAATTCTCTTCCTCCTCAGCTTCCTAGAATTGGCCATAGCTGTTTCTTACCAGGATGCTTTTCAGATGGAAAATGGGAACAGCTTTTGGGATTACAACCAAGGTGACACAGGAAGAGTTACCATTTATTTGACATGTCTTTAATCCCAGTCTTGGGTGTTCATAGGTGACACAAATCTTCAGCTGTTAACTGAAAAGTCAGTTGTTTAAGTCATTCCCAGAAATACCTTGGAAGGAAAATGTAACAATCTTCTTCTGAAAATCAGTAGATAAAACCAGTTCTTGGAAACCCATGGAATATAATTCTTGTCTGACACACACAGGGTCACCTGAGTTGGAATGTACACACTGTCAACTGGTTTTAGTTTCAATTTTAATCATAACTTTCACAACTTCTCCCTGATATGTTTTATCTTTGCTTTGTTTTCAAGGGCCCTGTAGTTGGAAAATGAGTTCCATCCCTTTCCTTCCTCTAAAGGTTGCTGTTAAGGTTGAAGTTCCTCTAAAGGTTGCGGAATACAAGCGGAAAAGAGCAAATTCAGTATTCCAGAATATTCTGGCTTACTCTCCCCAGTGTCTGCTTCATTTTACTGCTGTCAATCTTGTGAAAACTAATAGCCAGAACGGCAAGAAGTTTCCTAGTTGGACTCTAGAGTGTTACATGTTGAGGGAATCAATTTAGTCTGATGGGATTGATAGAAGCAGAGAAGGGGAGGAAGGACTGTTCACTAATTAAGTAAGTATTTAACGACTGCTCACTATGGGCTTATTGATGAAGGTGTTACCAGGACGTAAACAAAAGCTAAAATAAGTCTTTAACCCTGTTGTTGTTATGTGCCGTTGAATTGCTTGCGACTCATAGCGACCCTATATACAACAGCCCTAAACTCTGCTCTGTTCTGTGCCAATCGCACCGTCTCCGATACACACATCCTGATTACCCCAGTCACTGAATCAATCCACCTCATAGAGGGCCTTCCCCTCCTGTGCTGTCCCTCCACCCTACCAAGCATGATGTCCCTCTCCAAGGACCGGTCCCTCCTTACAACATGTCCAAAGGATGCCACCCAGTTTAACCCTTTCCAGAATGAATCTGTTTGTTTTCCTAGCAGTCCATGGTACTCTCAATACTCTTCTCCAGCACCACAGCTCAAAGGCATCAATTCTCCTTCTATCCTCCTTGGTCATTGTCCAACTCTCTGATGCATAACAAGTGATTGTGAAGACCATGGCCTGTATCAGACACACTTTAGTCTCCAGAGAGACACCATTGCTCTTCAGTACTTTGGAGAGGTCCCTAAAAGAAGACTTTCCCATGGCAATGCGCCTTTTAATTTCCTGGCTGCTGGTGCCAAGACTGTTGACTATGGAGCCAAGCAAACTAAAGCTGTGTACAATCTCAATCTCTTCACCATCCATTCTGATGCTGCCAATTGGTCCAGTGGTGAGAATCTTTGTCTTCTTGACATTGAGCCTCAATCCATATTGTAGGCTGCAGTCCTTGACACTCTGCAGCAGGTGCTTCAGGTCCTCCTCAGTTTCAGCAAGCAGGGTTGTGTCATCCGCATAACGCAGATTGTTGATAAATCGTCCACCAGTCCTGCCCCACATTTCTCCTCATAGAGCCCAGCCTCTCGGATACTCTGTTCTACATACAGGTTGAAAAGGTATGGATATAGGACGCATCCCTGGTGTATGCCCTTCTCAATTTTGAACCATGCCATATTCCCTTGTTCTGTTCTGATGACTGCCTCCTGGTCCAAGTGTAGGTTTCGCATTAGAACGATCAAGTGTTCTGGGATTCCCATTCTCCTCAGAGTCAGCCACAGTTTGTTACGATCCACACAGTCAAATGCCTTTGCACAGTCAATGAAA
This sequence comes from Elephantulus edwardii, assembly GCF_000299155.1. Lineage (NCBI taxonomy): Eukaryota > Metazoa > Chordata > Mammalia > Macroscelidea > Macroscelididae > Elephantulus > Elephantulus edwardii. The sequence continues at coordinate 7,443,748 of NW_006399813.1, forward strand.
CACAGATATACATTCCTCTGGTATTCCCTGCTTTCAGCTAAGATGCATATAACATCTAACATCAACTACAATTTACAATAGTAAATTGAAAGTAAAGTAAATGATTCCATTTACTTTTAACCTGTAGCAAATAAATACCTACTTAGGTACAAAAAATAGCAATTTTGCTTCACTCTGAGCAGTTAACCCTCCCAGATTGATTCCATCTGTAAGCTTTTCTTAGCTTTATATTTTAGTGATCTCTTACAATAGTATTCTTTTGTGACTGACTTACACGACTCAGCATAATTTGTTCTATATTCAACCATGTTATGCAATATTTCACAAATACTTAGCAATTTAAAGAGATTTAATAGTCAGTTTTGTAAATATATGCACTCTCTTTCTCACACACACACATACCCAGTAGCAAAAAATAGAGCAGTTTTTATTAAATGTCAGTCTCTTGCATGGGAATTCAGATAAATTTTACCTGAAAGGGTTTAGGGAAGAGGTCAGATTTTGGCCTTATACTCTTATACTTAATAATTGCCTCTTTCTCTTAGGCATGTCTTAGTTTCTTGTATATTTTAATTTTTCCAAGCCCTGTTTTAATTCAATTAAGTATGGAAGAAGGTGTCTCTGGTTGGCACAAATAAGTAAGCACTCAACTGCTGACTCCAAAATTGGAGGTTTAAACACATGCAGAGATGTTTTGGAAGACAATTCTAAAAATCTACCTCCAAAAAGCACATCCTTGGAAATCCCACACATGCTTGGTTGTCACGTTGTTGCTGTTGGTGAGTACCAGTGAATCAGACGGACCCTCCAGCTGACTCTCCAGCAGGTTCTTGGAGGTAATGATTAGACATCATTCTCCACAGAGCAGCTGCCATGATTTGAAGTGACATCAACTCGCTGACAACTATGAACACACATGGGGCAGCCATGATTCAGTGATAGGATTCTCACCTTCCTGTATTTAGTGTTCCCCATACACACCACTGCCCACCAGCCTGTCAGTGCCTTTATACTGCTGAATGGATTTCAGCTGAGCTTCCGACGAAGGGCGATTAGGAAGAAAAATCCAGCAGTTTACTTCCCAAAAAGAGCCAATAGAAACTCACAGTCAGGAAATTCTAATTAACTGATCCTGGGGATTGATGTAGGACCAGACGGTACTTTATTCCATTGTTCATAGGGTCACGATGTGTCAGAACAAAATCAAAGTCAGCGAACAAGAGCAGAACAGCAGCACAAGGCTTTCGTGTAGGTAAATGGGTCCAGAGGAAGATTATTGACTCTGGTGGCCCTAGTGGCAAGAAATTGTGCTGCAATCCCAAGGTCATGAGGTTCAAGGCCACCAGTCATCCTGTGGGAGAAGGATAGACATCCTACTGCAGTGTGATTAACTGCCTCTGAAAACCCACTGGGGAGTCAGCTATGAGTTGGCTCTGATTAGATGGTCACAACAACCACAACAACATTTCACATCAATCTCTGTTCATGGTTGAACTTCTGGACAAAATAGCATTCTTTCATTGTTCTTATTTTTCCTGAAGATTCAGAATAAAACAAACATCTGTTTTTGTTATTCTGGAAATGGAACTCTCTACAACTAAGCTCCCTCATCTCAACTCATGCCGATATCCTTCTATTCAGCCAAGGCTATTTTAAGACATCCAACAGTATCTCTTCCCATAATTGGGAATCAAGACCAGATACTTCTCTCCTTTCTTCTCAAAATTCTGTCCCTGTGTGGGGCTATGAATAGGACTGGGCTTGCAAAAAGTCATTCTTTCCAGATGTTGAAAACACATATATAGAAAAAGGAACATTTCAACTTCATGAGTATTGACAATGCAGAATGAATAAATCAATCATAGAAGGAGGAAAAAAAATCCCACCCAGAATAACACTAAGACTTTTGATCACTTTCCTGAGACACGCCATCAGAAAAGACATTGCTAGAAAAAGGACTTCATGTTTGCTCATGCAGACAGTTTGAGAAGATGATGGAAACCTTTAATGTGATGGATTGACAACAGCCCTAGCAATGGGCTCAAACACACCAACGACTGGATAGAATCAGGTGACGCTTTGTTCTAAGTAATGTTGCAATGAGTTAAGTCACTTTGATAGCAACTGCATGAGATTCCAAAAATGTGAAAGGCAGAAGGCATTAGGATTATAAAGGACGTATAGAATGAAGAAAACATAGAATTATGGCCTTTCTATGTTCGTGAAGAATAATTGGGAAGATATGTGACTAATCTGCTCCAAGAATAATGACCTTTTTATTGTTATTATTAATTTTAATGAAAAGTTACAGCGACTTTGGATTTACATTCATTCATTGTTGCACTTTTCTCCCTGCCTCCCCATGTTCACTCTTCTCTTTGAAAAGTAAAATTCTTTCACTGTTATACAATCCCTACCCCCCAAGTCCACTCCACTATGCAGGCTTCATTCTGGACTCCTGTCATGACAATAATACCCAATCCTATATTCCTTTTAAACAGTTCTCTCCCTCATCTCTTTCAATGCAGTATACATTATTTATCCTATCTTTCTGTTATTTGGTAGGTAACAGTCTCAGAGGCAGCCAGTCCTTAGCTGTGTGTGCATCTGTCTTTTTTCTTATGATTTCCTCTCTAGCTCTAGTGATGACAAGTAAAGGTTTGCGTTATTAAATGAGTGTAATACGCTTCTACCTAGGTACAGATATGCTTCTTCTAGCGTCCTAGTGGTAAGACACTGTGCTTCAATCTCGAAGGCATGTGGTTCGAAGCCACCAGCTGCTCCATGGGAAAAAGGTGGGCAATCTCCCATGTGATTAACTGTCTCTGAAAATCCGCTGGAGGATCAGCTATGGGCCACTTCTCACTCGATGGCAAACAGCCACCGCTTTGCATATCACAGATCGCATTTTTCATACACTGAAGATTTGTGGCAACCTGAGTCAAGCAAATCTATTGTTCCTATAGCATATGTTCACATTATGCTTCTGTACCTCGTGTGGGTAATTCTCACAATACATTTCAAACATTTTCATGATACTTTGGACATCTTGTAAGGAGAGACAGGTCTTTAGAGAGGGACATCATGCTGGGTAGAGTAGAGGGATAGCACAGGAGGGGAAGGCCCTCTATGAGGTAGGTGACTGGGGTAATCAGGATGTGTGTGCCAGAGGCCATGCTATTGGCACAGGATAGAGTAGGGTTTAGGGCTGTTGTACATAGGGTCATGATGAGTCGCAAACAACTTAATGGCACATAACAACAACAACAACAACATTATAGACGTAAGAGCAAATGATGGGCAATTTCTTCCTATGAATTTACCGCCTCTGAAAACCCACTTGACAGTCAGTTATGAGTCGATTCTAATTCAATGCTACATAAAAACAGTAATAACTATATAGACTTAGTGGTAAGAAGCTGTGCTGCAATACAAAAGTCACGTGGTTTGAATCTACTAACTGCCCTGTTGGGGAAAGATGGATAAACTCCTTCTGTGTGATTTACTGCGTCTGGAAGCCTGCTGAAGAGGTCGATTCTGACCCAAAAGTATACAACAAAAGGTCAAAATTACTTCTACTCACTGGGAAACTCCCAAAATTCATGTCACTGGCTTTGTTGCGATAACCACTTTATTGCTGCAGTCTGGAACTGTACCAGTGGTGATTTCTGAGCTATGCCAGTACATTTCAGCCATCTTGCCTTAAGCAGTAATTTGCTTTTGTGCCTCTTTCCTCACCTTAACCAGAAACTAGACCTGAGAGGGATGGTTGTGCTAGAGACTCGTCAGGTTTGAGATTCCTCCTGATTGAAAGGAGTGTGGCGTTAGTTCTGTCCAGAACCTACCCTCCTCCACCAATAGCATCTTACTTGAAATATCTTCAGTAAGGAGTTCTCTTTAGTATCTTGAATCTTGAATTCTTCCTTGTGCTTTGGCTTCTCTACGCTCCAGTGCAATCTTCAGGGTTTCTTCTGACATCCATTTTGGTCTTTTCTTCCTCTTCTGTCTTTGTAATGACCGTTTACACTCTTCCTGAATGATATCTTTGACATCCTCCCACAA
>NW_006399813.1:7451334-7483206 GCF_000299155.1 Elephantulus edwardii
GGATTGATTCGGTGACTGGGGTAATCGGGATGGGTGTGTCAGAGGCGGTGCGGTTGGCGCAGGATAGAGCAGGGTTTAGAGCTGTTGTGCATAGGGTCGTTATGAGTCGGAAACGACTGGATGGCACATAACAACAACAACAACAACAAGGAGTTCTCAGGCACACAGCAAGAAATTTCCAGTTGAGAGAAAGAATACTGTTAACTGAATGGAAGGATGTGGCTTTTGGTCAGTAACCAAGAACCAACGTGTGGCTCAGAATCAGTAGTAACCCAGGTATTAGCTTTCTCTTTTTAGCCACAAGATTCCAAATACAGATACTTCAAGTTTCTACCCACACATACTCTGGGTCTACGTCTCTTTAAAGTTCCTCCTATGTGGTGTATATTTCTCCTCACTCATCTTCTTTTGCATTCTGATGTATTTATTTTAAATTAAAAAGAGAAGAAAAAAAAATTCCACTCTAGATGAATTAGCCATAAAAGTCATAGAATATTTTTTTCCCATGAGAAAGAGCATTTTCCTTCCAATTTCCATCTGGCTCACAAATCAGAACAGGCTTGCTCAGCATAATTGTCTTTGGGTGGGCTGCTCACAAGTGAGAGGCTTAAGAGGAGAATGCTATTTCTGCTTTGAAAGGTTGTTACAGTAACCTGAAGTGCTTGGACTTTGCACCAGGTTTGCTTGAATGATGGGAAAATTAACTTTTTAGTGTCCTCCATCTCTGAGTTCTTGTCAAAACTGAAAATGTTTCCAGATTTTACTATAGAATTCATCTGGAAAGCAGACACTGCAGCGGAATGAGGAGAGGCTCTTAAAATCATTTGGAGGGAAAGCAGGCATAAATGGCTGCCATCTGGCATTCATGTAAACGGCATTATTCTTCTTGATGTGGGCTAGATGGCTTTGAGTATTTGGAGATAATAATATTGTCACATATAATTCTGTATACATAGATCAACAAGTAATTTCAGGGTATTCCTTCTTCCCAGAGGATCCACCCAAAAATGTTCCCTGTTTTCTTTCCAGGAATAGTTTTAGAGGAAAAAAAAAATTCTGTGAACCACAGAACAGCTTATAAATTTGGATGCATCTAAGGATGATTTTATTTTATTGGAACCTGTTAGTTAATATTGACTTTAAATCTTTCTGTACCAGTGCTGTTCTCATTACTAATTGCCATCAAGTCAATTCTGATTGATGATCACAGGCTGAATACAATGCGATTCTGTCTGGTCCTGGTTCATTGTTAGAATTGCTGGTATACTTCAGTCCATTTTTTTGACCACTGATTATTTTGAGTGTTTTCCAACACTCATATTCTGACACTTCTTCTTGTTGTCTTCTGTAGAGTCAGAACCACCCATAACTAACCCATAGCTGACACTCTGGTGGGTTTTCAGAGGCAGTTAATTGCAGGGGAGGAGATTGCCCATCCTTCTCCCTCAGAGCAGCTGGTGGATTTGAACTGCATGCCTTCAGGATGGCAGCACAGCTTCTTGCCACTAGGCCACCACAGCTCCTCTTCCAACACTACCTTAGACAATAGTATCTTGTGACTCGCAGGGTTTTCATTGGTTCATTTTCAGAAATAGACCTTTCTTCCTAGTTTGTCTTGATCAGGAAACTCTGCTGAACTCTGCCCACCATCGATGATCATCCAGTATTTAAAATAAATGCTCATTGCACAGCTTCCTTCATCATAGTAACACGCAAGTTGCCACTGTACAGTGAACAAATGGATGAGTGTTGACTGATCCATGCCGGAGGTCACTCATTAAATGTAAGGTGTTGTATGCTCAGAAAATCCTCCAATTTGTAATGTCAGGGTTTGAAGCCAGCAATTGCATTAACCATTCACTGCACATCTGCCTTGTGGTTTGGATTGATGGATTACTTTCAGGATAACCTAAGGCCAAAAAAAAAAAAAAAGTGCCTCTCTTCCCTTTGAATCTGTACTCGGGCTGCTGCTGAGCAACCTTTGAGGATCCCGAGGGCCGAGGCGGCCAGCTGGGCTAACGGCACGCCATTTGGCACGCACACCGTGGGGACTGTGCCGAGCAGTACAGCCTATAATTCCCAAAGTGAGAGACCAAGAGGGAAAGGGGAAATAAATATACCTCTTGAAGTGTATTCTAACCAGCCCCAGCTCCCTGTGGAAGAAACCAGCTCAGCATGTCCCTGGGAGTTGCTGGCATGAACGGAGCACAGTAATTAGCCCAGGAAAGAAGAGTAAGCATAAAGGTGAGCAAAAATCGGGGGGGACTGCTTCACATAACCCTCATCATTGTCCCTGTCGGCAATCACCAGGAAGAAGATTTGACAAGTGTGGTCTGAGCAAATGGGGCATTTAAAGGTTTAGCTTTAACTGTCCCCAGTGGTGACCATCTCATTAGCCAGGAGAGTTGCCAAGCGACAAGAGCAACAAAGGGAAATTTCAAGAAGTTCACAGTTGTAGGTCTCTTCCTTACTCTTCTCCACCCTAGCGGAAAGACAAACACAGTCAGAGGTGATCAGTTGATCTCTTTCACTCTTTGTGTGTGTCACACACACACACACACACACACACACACACACACACACACACGGGGGGGGGGGGAAGAGGCTCACACTCCCTCCTTTGAGCGCCCAGAGCTCTATTTAACTCCCTTTAATTTAACAGAATAAATACACTTGATCTTGCACCACGGCTTTTAGACTGCCAGCACTTTAAGGCTGGGAGCTCTGGTGGCCTTCTGGCAAGAAGGTGTGCTGCAATCCCAAAGGCATGAAGTTTGAATCCACCAGTTGCGCTGTGGGAGAATGATGAGCAATAATCTCCTGTGCGATTTCCTGCCTCGGAAAGCCTGCTGGAAGGTCACCATGGCTCCACAGCACACAACAACAGCAGAATTTATCTTTCATTTGTCTTCTTTCTGGCCTAGGGCCTAGAAAAATATTTTCCTATGTTGTTGTTATGTCTCATTGAGTCACCTGCAACTCATAGAAACACTATGGGGAAAATAAAAAGAAACACTATGTGCTACAGCTCTGAAGCCTACCCTACCCTGAGTCAGTCTCACTGACTCTAACACGTCTACCCCATTACCCCAGTTATTGTATCAATACATCTCAACTAGGGTCTTCCTCTCCTGTGCTGTTCCTCAACCCTTCCGAGCACGACGTCCTTCTCCAAGGACCAATCCCTGCTGGTCATATGCCCAAAGTATGTGAGATGGAGCTTCAAAATCCTAGCCTCCTAAGAGAAACTTAGTTTCACCCTCTCCAAGATAAATCTATTTTTTCTTGGCTGTCCATAGTATGTTCAAGACTCTAGCACCACAACTCAAAGGCATCAATTCTTCTTCTGTCATCCAGAGTCCAGCTGTCTGGTACATAGCAAGTAATTGCAAAGATCATGGCCTGCATCAGACACACCTTAATCTCTGGACTGACATTGTTGCTTCTCAGCACTCTGGAGAGGTCCAGGACAGCAGATTTTTCCAATGCAATCAGTCTTTTGATTTCCTGAGTGCTGGTGCCTAGAGTGTAGACCATGAACAAAGTAAGCTGTAATTGTTAAAAACATCAATCTCTTTTCTATCCATCATGGTGTTGTCAGTTGGCCCAGTGGTGAGAATCCTTGTCTTCTTGATGTTGAGCTTCAATTCATATTCTATAGTTATAGAATATTATTATAATATATTCTATAATAGTATATAATATTCTAGTCTGTAGACTATAGTTCTTCACCTTCTGCAGCAAGTGCTTCAGTTTAAGTAAGGTTGTGTAACCTGTATAATATAGATTGTTGATGAGTCTTTCTTCAATTCTGATGCCACATTCCTCCTCATAAAGCCCAGCCTCCCAGATGATCTGTTCTGCACATAGATTGAAAAGGTATGGAAATCAGATACATTCCTGACACATTCCTTTCCTGATTTTGCACCATGCAGTGTTTCCCTGCCCTGTTCTGAGGACAACTTCCTGGTCCAAGTATAGGTTTCACATAAACACTATCAAGAACTGTGTGATTCCCATTCTCTTCAAGGTTAGCCTCTGTTTGTTGTGATTCACACAGTCAAGTAGCTTTGCATCATCAATGAAGCACAGATAGACATTCCTCTAGTACTCGTTGTTTTCTGCCAAAATCCATTGGCATTGACGACCATGTCTCTAGTGCCATGGCCTTTTCTAAACCCAGCTTGTATTCCTGGTAGTTCTCTGTCAATATACTGTTCTAGTCATTTCTGGATAATCTTCAGCAAGATTTTGCTAGTGCGTGATATTAGTGATATTGTTCGATAATTTCCACACTGTCAGGTCACCTTTTTTTGGAATGGGAACAAATACAGATCTTTTCCAGTTAGCCAGGTAGTTGTCCTCCAAATTTCTTAGCACAACCTGGTGAGCACACCCAAGGCAGCATCTGTTTGCTGAAATCTGTCAATTGATATTCCATCAACACCTGAGGCCTTATTTTTTGCCAAGTTCTTCAGAGCAGCCTGCACTCTTGCTTTCATCACCATTACCAAGGGAAATCACATGGTTACATGTTGCTTTCTTGAGATTCTACTGAGTCAGCCATTTCTTTTTTGGTACAGTGACTGTTAGGTCGCCAAGGCAGGACAAAACTCAGTTTAGGCCAAGAAAGTTTATTGAGGAGAAACTGCCAAGCTGGCTCTGAAGCAGGAAGCCAGCCTCCATGAAAACTTAGAGAGGGGTTTTATATTCTTTTAGAAGGAATTTGGGAAATGGAATGCCCACAGATTTTTTTACAAGATAGAGAAGTGGGTTGAGGCCTCCTATTTCTGGGAAAGGAGGAAGAGCAGTTTCACATCCTTGATAGAAAGAAGCAGCCACAGCTGCTGCTTCTTGTGACTGGATCATTTCAGTAGCCATTCTAGTAGAGGAAGGAAAGGGCTCTGCAATCCCAACAGTGACACTGTATACTCCTTCCATCTTCATTTAATCCTTCCTGCATCATTCAATATTCTTCCCATAGCATCATTAAGCATTGCAACTCACGGCCTGCTTGAATTTGATCTTTTTTTTTTTCTTTTTTGGCTTACATTTTTAAATTTTTTAAAATTTTGTTTAATTTTTTATGATAATTTTAATGAAAATTTACAGAGACTTTGGATTTCCATTCATTCATTGTTGCACTTTTCTCCCTGCCCACCCCTCCCCCCCCCAGTAAACTCTTTTCTTTGAAAAGTAAAAGAAAAATTCTTTCATTATTTTATAATTCCTCCCCCCAGGTCTACTCCACTATGCAGCCTTCGTTCTGGACTCCTGTCATGACAAGAATACCTAATCACACATCCCTTTTAAACAGTTTTCTCCCTTATCTGTTTCAATGCAGTATACATTATTTATCCCATCTTTCTCAGTCTCCCCTCAACCCTGGTGTCAGTCCTGTTTTACAACAGTGGCACTATGCAGTATTTGTCCCTTTGTGACTGAGATATTTCATGCGGCATAATATCCTCAAGGGTCACCCATTTTGAATAATAATGCATGAGTTTCTTGACTTTTCAATGCAGTGTGATATACCATTGTGTGAATATACCACAGTTTCTCTATCCACTCATTTGTCGATGGGCACTTGGGTTGTTTCCAACTCCTTGCTATTGTGAACAAAGCTGAGATAAACATGGGTGTGCATATATCTGCTTGGATGTTGGTTATGGTCTCTTTAGGGTATATTCTTAGTAGTGGAATTGCTGGGTCAAATGGTATCTCTATTTGAAACTTTTTGAGAAAGCGCCATATCGCCTTCCACAGTAGTTGCACCATTTTACACTTCCACCAACAGTGAATAAGGGTTCCAGTTTCTCCACAACCTTACCAGCATTTGTTGCTTGCTGTTCTGTTAAATTTTGCTGTTCTGACTGGGGTGAGATGATATCTCATAGTTGTTTTGGAATTTGTTCTTTAGTTCCTTCAGCGTAAGAAATGCTGAGCAAATTTGACCCTTTTGATTTTCCGACTCTAGCTCCTTGCACATTTTATTTTAATTCTTTGCATTATCTTCCCATGCTGCCCTTTGAAATCTTCTATTCAGCTCCCTAACTTCTTGATTTCTTCCCTTTCTTTTGGTTTCTCGGTGCTCTATTCAATATTCAGAGTCTCTTCTGACACCGATTTTGGTCTTTTCTTCTTCCTCCTTCTTTGTAATGACCTTTTGCATTCTTCATGGATGATATTCTTAATATCCTCTGAGAGCTCATCTGCTCTTCTTCATTCATTAGTGTTCAAGGCCTCAAACCTGTTCCTGAGTGGGTTTTTAAATTCAGGGGAGATAGGGTCAGGATGAACTTTTGATTCCTGTGGATTTGATTTGACCTTCTTTACCTTTAATTTGAACTTGCATATGAGTAGTTGATGGTCTGTTCTACAATCAGCACCTGGCCTACTTTTCACTGTTGATATTGAACTTCTGCAACGGTTCCTTTCAGAGATGTAATCAATCTGATTTTTGTGCATCCCATCAGGTGAAATCCATGTGTATAGCCTACATTTATGTTTCTTATAAAAGGTATTTGATATCAATAAATCATTGATTGTACAGAATTCTATCATTCTAGTCCCAGCCTAATTTCTGTCATGCTTCACAACTTTTACATTCCAGTCACCCATTATTATGGATATATCTTGGTTACATATTGGATCGATTTCTGACTACGACAGTTGATAGAAATCATCTATTTCCTCTTCTTTGATTCTGCGTGTTGGCATATACAGTTGAATGATAATGGTATTAATAGGTCTTCCTTGTATGCATATGAATATTATCCTGTCACTCACAACATGGTATTTCAAGATGGATCTAGAAAAGGCTTTTTGAAAAACTATGAAAGTGACCCTGTTTTTTCCCCTTACCTTTTCCTCTCTGGCATGGTAGATCATATGATGATCTGATTAAAAATGTCCCATGTCAATCCATTTCATTTCATCACTACCTAATATGTCAATAATTAACCATTTAATTTCTTTCTTAACGATGTCTAATTTTCCTACATTTATGCCTCTCACATTCCACTTTCCATTCATTAGTTTCTGCTTACAGCTGTTCCTCCGCCTTTGTGTTTCCAAATGTGAGGGCTCAGCCTCAGTTGTCATATCTGTTTGTCATAACAAACTGTGGCTGACTCTGAGAAGAATGGGAATCCCAGAACATTTAATTGTGCTAATGCGAAACCTGTACTTGGACCAAGAGGCAGTAGTCAGAACAGAGCAGGGTAACACTGCATGGTTCAAAATTGGGAAGGGTGTACGCCAGGGATGCATCCTGTCTCCATACCTTTTCAACATGTATGCAGAGCAGATTATCTGAGAAGCTGGGCTCTATGAGGAGAATTGTTGTGACATCAGGATTGGTAGAAGATCTATTAACAATCTGCGTTATGCAGATGACACAACCCTGCTTGCTGAAACTGAGGAGGACCTCATGCACTTGCTGCGAAGGGTCAAGGACTGCAGCCTTCAGTATGGACTGAGGCTCAATGTCAAGAAGACAAAGATTCTCACCACTGGACCAATTGGCAGCGTCAGGATGGATGACGAAGAGATTGAGATTGTTCACAGCTTCAGTTTGCTCGGCTCCACAGTCAACATTCTTGGCACCAGCAGTCAGGAAATCAAAAAGCGTATTGCGATGGGAAAGTCTGCTGTTAGGGACCTCTCTAAAGTACTCAGGAGCAACAGTGTCTCTCTGGAGACTAAGGTGCGCCTGATACAGGCCATGGTATTTGCAATCGCTTGTTATGCATCAGAGAGTTGGACAATGACTAGGGAGGACAGAAGGAGAGTGGATGCTTTTGAGCTGTGGTGCTGGAGAAGGGTACTGAATGTACCATGGACTGCCAGGAAAACAAACAGATTCATCTTGGAGAGGATTAAGCCAAGCTACTCCTTGGAGGCAAGGATTCTGGGGCTTCATCTGACATACTTTGGACACGTTGCAAGGAGGGACGGGTCCTCGGAGAGGGACATCATGCTTGGGAGGGTGGAGGGACAGCGCAGGAGGGGAAGATCCTCTATGAGATGGGTTGATTCGGTGACTGGCGTAATCGGGATGGGTGTGTCAGAGGCAGTGCAGTTGGTGCAGGATAGAGCAGGGTTTAGGGCTGTTGTGCATAGGGTCGCTATGAGTCGAAAACGACTCGATGGCACATAACAACAACAACGACAACAACAACAACAACTCTAAGTGTGCTCTGTTGTACATAGGGTTTTTGAAGGCCTGTTATATTTTGGAAGTGGATGATCAGTCCTTCTTCATGTCTGTCTTAATTTAGGTGCTTACCTTTAGAACAATATCTGACAGACAAGCATTGTACCAAATGGAGATGAAAGACATGTACCTTTGCAGAAACAACCAATACATTCCGTGTCCCCTGTCAAACCCCATGCATGTATCTTGTCCCATCCCTTTCCCTTTTACATCAGCATTTCTTTCTCTCTTGCCTATTCCGTCCAGCACTTCCTTCTCCCCAGCCACCCCTTGACATGGTGGCTTAGGTCACAAGTCACTTCTGTGACATCTTGTGCCTTACACTGCTGCTGGTCTCTCACACTGATGCCTATCTTGTGTTTGTTGTTGTTGTTGATTGCCTTTGAATCGAGCACGACTCATAGTGACTCTATGAACAAAAGGCCTGAAGCCTTTCTATAGCTCTCGGCACTTATCCAAGTTCACAGTTTCCAGAGGCATGTTGCTTAGGAAGTGGATGCCACCCCTACATTTAAATCCAAATCCCATGCACCAGCTTCAGGGAAGGATCTTCGTCTGAGTTGGTACAGGGGAAAGATTCTTGCTCCCAAGCTTCTGCTCCAGAGCTGATGTTTTGTGACTTAGTGTCTCTGCTCTTCCTTTTGCACCACACTGCTGTCACAATACAATATTTCCAAAGGGAGGGCTAGGTCTCCTCTAGATCTGGTATGCTGGTGGTGGTTATTCAGTGTGAGGGCCATGGGCCCTTGGGCTTGATGCAGGCCTGATAATGAATGTCTCATCTTACCTTGGATGCCTGATTGTTAATGAAGCCAGAGGAATTCTGATTACAAAGAATATAAGGAGGTCTCAGAGTCCTGCCGTGTGCAAGAGCTGGTGACCAAGTAGCAAAAAACTGCACTGTAATCCTGAAAGCATGTGGTTCAAGTCCACCAGCCACTCCAAGGAAGAAAAATGGGCAATCTCCTCCCATGCAATTTATTGCCTCTGAAAACCTGTTTTAGGATCAGCTATGGGTCAGCTCCAACTCAATGGTACAAAAGAACAATACTGGATTTACAATTAAGTGAAGACTGACTGCATATTTATTCTGTCAGCCTAAAGAAGTTCTTGCTGCATGTGTTTCATGTTGATTGAAACTCGTAGTGACCCCATAAAGGAGAGTAGAGGATGACCCTATAGAATTTTCTTGACTACATTCTTTAGATCACCAGGTCTTTTGCCAATGCAGTAGCTGCTTGGTGGCTTTGAACCACTAACCTTTGCTTAACCATTTGTACTACCAGACCTCAAGCAATCCTTGAAAGCCTATCTTAAGTGTTCTTTCTTTAAGTCATTCTTAAGAGAGCACTCATAGCCTAGTGGCAAGAAGCTGTGCTGCAATCCTGAAGGCAAGGGATTTGAGTCCACCAGCTGCTCTGTGGGCTAAGGATAGACAATCTCCTCCTGTGCAAATAGTTGCCTGTGTAAACCCACTGGCAGGTCAACTATGCTCTATGGCACACAATAACAAGAACAAGATATGTTATTATCTCCCTCTGAATTCCTACAGAATTTTTTGTATCTTTTAAAATGGTACTTGCAGTGCCTTTTATTGCAGTCACTTTGGATTTCTTTTTAGCTGTTCTTTTTCAACATAAGGATTTTGTCTTACTGAGTTTTGCATCCTTGGCTACTAAGACTTGCTCATCCATTCACTCATTCACCTCACAAGTGTAATTGAGCATCAACTATGAGAATTCTGTCCTAGGGTCAGAGATAGTGAGTAAAATGTGCATGGCTTTTTACAGCTGCAAGCCTCATGGGGAATTTGGAGAAGTAAATAGAAAATGAAAACTCACTGTGGCAAGGAATTGTGCTGCCAATCCAAAGGCTTGTAGTTCAACTCCACCAATTTCTCTGCATGAGAAAGATCAGAAATCTCCTCTCATATGATTTATGGCCTTTGAAGACCTGCTGCAGAGTCAGCTATGAGTTGGTTCCAACTTGACAGTGTATAAAACAACAACTATAACTACACTGAGATGGAAAGGTAGAAGACCAAGAAGCCTTTGGCCTGATTTGAGGGATCAGAGGAGACTCGTGTAAAATTCTGGATCTAAAGTTTAAGGGAATTGCAAATTGGAAAGGCCAGGAAATGAGAGCATGTCTGGGATGGTTGAGAACCTGAAAGAAGTTCAGGAAGTCCAAAATGGCCCACAGAGAATGCTTTAAGTTTTCATTATACTTGTCTGTATACAAAACTCAAATCTGTAGGTAAGACAAAAAGAAAAGAAATATAATTTCACGTGTGTGTGTGTGTGTGTGTGTGTGTGTGTGGTCTTGCTGGCATAGTGTATAACATGTTGGACTGTTAACACAAATGTAAGTAGCGCAAGTCACTAGCCATTCCCTGTAAAGATTTGTAGCCTCAGAAACCCATGATGGTCTCTGTGAGTTAGAACTGACTTCTAACTGTACGTTTTGGAAACACATACCCAATGCATTTATAAATAAACTAAAAAAAACCCCCTCTTGTCATTGGGTCAGAACTGATTCACAATTGACCCTCCAGTAAGTTTTCAGGAGGCTATAAACTGCACAGGAGGAGATTTCTCATCATTATCCCTCAGTGTCACTGGTGAATTCCAACCCATAAAGAGGCATTGCCTGTGAACTAATGGGGCCACTCTCTAGGGACTATGTCAACAGAGCTCCTTAAGGAAATACATGTAAATATAAAGTAGCAAGGAACTCACCTTCTCTTCATCTCAAATCAGTCCTTTCCACTAAATATTACCTTCTATTTTCTAAACATTGTACTTCTTCCCATGCCAAGCCTCTCTCTCTTCATCATCATCACACTTTACACAAACCTGCATTTAATGTAGTTTATTTTTCCCTCGGTCACTCATATATCTAGGTTCTATTTAAACAGTGTTCTCACTTGTTCATTCCTAAGGAAGAGAGAAACAAGAGCCCAAGGAGATTACTTGAAACTTTGCCACAAGCAAATTGACTCCCATCTGGGGGACCAATTTCCCAGTCTATAAGCATGTACATGCAGATGTGACTAGGACATAGCTGGTCTCTAGAAACAGGCATCTAGAAAGCTTTTGTTTTGCTCATTTATAAAATTTCAGTGGGAAAGGACAAAATTGGACTATAAGAAAGGTGACCATATCATTTCTCATCTAAACTGGGACATTTTGAGAAAAAACAGATGCAATCTGAGGCCACACAGTTAAATTGGGACATATAATCATTCTAACTATAGCCAAAACATTTGTCAGATTTAGATATTTTAATGGTCAGTGTTTATTTTATTGTCTCCTTTATTCTAGGCCATTTTTAACCAAAGACTTTCCACATATAGTTCATTGTTCAAAGAATGTTGCCTAACTTAGACAACAGGAAAACCACTTCCTATAGAATCTTTCATGTCTAACTAGAAAATTTCTAAATGCTTTTCCACTACATGGCAAAATTATATACATTTACAGAACTGGCAAGAAGCTGAGCTGGTTTGAGGCCTCCAGGTGCTCCATCGGAGAAGGATGGACAATCTCCTCCCAGGAATTTAACTGCCTCTGAAAACCCACCAGACAGGTCAGTTCTGACTCTATGGTACACAACAACACAAGAACAACAGTACCATCTAACACTCAAGGTAAGCTGAAATAGAACTTCCTTGATAATGGGACATTCTACATAGTACAGTCCACACAATGTGGAAGCCCCTAGCCACATGGTCTGCTGAGCTGATGAACCATGGATAATGTCACTGAGAAACTAAATTTTAATTTCCTTATAATAAAGGAATATTAAAATTTAGACCGTTGACCACAGCTGGTGGCTACCACCAATCACTAGAAGAAAGAAGAATATCAGGGCATGACAGTAATCAGAGCATCTTTTATTTCTTTTCTCCAGTGTATATACACACAGCTCGAACCCCAGGAGGCCAAGGGCTTAGCTTTCCTTTTGTTTGATTTCACCTCACGAAAAAAGTTTATCTTTATTAGGCACAAGGGGAGAGCTGGAGCTTAAAATATATAGGCATTGACAATGTTTGCAAATCAGAGCTTTGACTGATTGATTTTTCTATTCTGCTTGAAACTCTATAGATGAGCCATCTCCTCCTGTGAAACTCACTGAAGGTCAGCTATGGGTCAGCTCCTACTCAATGGTACACAACAGCAATGGGGATTTCAAGGCTATGATCTTTTGTAAGCAGATTGCCAAGACTGTCTTCTAAGACACCTATAGGTAGGCTCAAACCTGGGCTTTGGATAGTAATCACTCAACACTTAACCATATCTGACAATCATGGACTCCTGGTTATCTAACCAACAAAACGAATTAAACCATAACAGTAAGAAATGGATGCCATGGATGAGAAATTTGATTTTTACCTACAGCTATTATGAACCACAGTCGCTTAATGGTAGTTGTTGTTATGTGCTGCCGGGTTGCCTGTAACTCCTAGCAACCTTGTGTACAATAGCTCAAATCCCTACCCTATCCTGAGCCAGTCTGTCTCTGACACATCTACTCCCATTTCCTCATATACTGTGTTAGTCCATCTCATCCAGGGTCTTTCTCTCCTGTGCTTACCCTCTACCCTTCCAAGCATAATATCCTTCTCCAAGGACTGGTCCCTCTTGTCCGGCACCAGAATTCAAAGGCATCAATCCTTCTCTCTTCCTTATTCATTGTTCATCTCTCTGATGCATAGCAAGTAATTGCAAAGACCATGGCCTGGGTCTGGCACACCTTAGAGTGTATCTATAAATGCTTTGAAGGCAAAGGTTATATCATTGATAGCAATTGACACAGTTCTTTGCACACTATAAGTACTTGCTAAATATTAATTAATATGTAAATGTTTTGTGTAGACAGTGCACTTTCTGTAAAAACTAAGTTTCAGGAGCATGAAATAGGATAAAGATAAATTCTTAACTTCGGCAAGTCCATTTTCAGAGAGTCAAAGGAACTCAGAATTCTGCCTAGTGTAGTTTCCCATAGAGAAGTTATCATAATTATGTACACATCTATTACACAGTTATAATAATTAAGTATAGATCTGAGGGTGAGACAATAGATTCTCTTTTTCTCTATAAATTGCAGGCTGGTACAGTTCTTTTTTGTTGTTGCTTTACAAATCAGTTCTTAAAATTTGGCATGTTGCTATTCCTTGGAGAATGTTCGGAAAAACTGAGATTAGTGAAAAAGAGGAAGGTAGTAAATCAGATAGATTGACACAGAGACTGAAGTTATTGGCTCAAGTTTGTCAGAGATGATCAGAATGGTGGATGGCACAAGATAGGACAGGGTTCAGATCTGTTGTCTATAGGGTCACTGTGGGTCATACTCAACTCAATAGCACCTAAAAAAACAATTCTTTTGGGAAGCAAATGGGAATTTCTTTCAAAAGTCATTGGCTTGTGTCATGCTGAAAGTAACCACAATCAAGGGTGCTCTACAGAGAGAGATAAATGTAGTTAGCTCTTAGGTACCTGAGTTGAGTAATACCCAAACCGACCCTATGAACAACAGATCTGAACCCTGTCTTATCCTGTGCCATCCTCACACTTCCTGGCATACAGAGCCCACTGAGGCAGTCCCTGTGTTAGTGCACCTGGTCAAGGGTCTTCCTCTCCTTTGCCATCCCCCAACATTCCCCAGCATTATGTCCTTCCCCAAGGAATGACCCCTCCTCACAACATGTCCCAAGTCTGTAAGGCAAAGTCTCATCATCTTTGCCTCCAAAGAGCACTTTGCTGCACCCTCTCCAAGACATGTTTGTTTGTTCTCTTGTCAGTCCATGGGATCTTTAGCACTCTTCTCCAATACCACAGCTCAAAAGGCATTAATTATTCTTCTGTCATGCTTATTCATCGTCCAACTCTCAGAGGCATAGCAAGTGATTAAAAATACCATGACCTAAATCAGATGCACTTTAGTTTTCAAACTAGCTTCATTACTCCCCAGTAATTTGGAGAGGCCTCTAAACTACAGACTTTTCCAGTGCAATACATCTCCTGATTTCCTGACTGTTGGTACCAAGAATGTTAATTGTGGATCTAAGGAAGAGGAAGCTGTTGACAATTTCAATCTTTTCTCCATCTATCATAATGTTACCTATCTGCCCAGTGGCAAGCATCTTTGTTTTCTGGACACTGAGTTGCAATCTATATTGAAGGCTGTGTTTTTTGAAGCAGTAAGTGCTTCAAGTCTTTCTCACTTTCAGCAAGCAAGGTTGTGTCATCTGCATAACACAGGTTATTTTGATGAGTCTCCCTCTGATCCTGATGCCACATTCCTCTTCATAGAGTCAACTTCTTGAGTGATTTGTTGAACAGATTGAATAGGTATGGAGAAAGAATACAAGTCTGATGCACTCCCTTCTGAATTTTAAACCATTTAGTGACTCTGAGAAGAATGGGAATCCCAGAACATTTAATTGTGCTAATGTGAAACCTATACTTGGACCAAGAGGCAGTAGTCAGAACAGAGCAGGGTAACATTGCATGGTTCAAAATTGGGAAGAGTGTACGCCAGGGATGCATCCTGTCTCCATACCTTTCCAACATGTATGCAGAGCAGATTATCCGAGAGGCTGGGCTCTATGAGGAGAATTGTGGCATCAGGATTGGTGGAAGATCTATTAACAATCTGTGTTATGCAGATGACACAACCCTGCTTGCTGAAACTGAGGAGGACCTCATGCACTTGCTGCAGAGGGTCAAGGACTGCAGCCTTCAGTATGGACTGAGGCTCAATGTCAAGAAGACAAAGATTCTCACCATTGGACCAATTGGCAGCGTCAGGATGGATGGCGAAGAGATTGAGATTGTTCACAGCTTCAGTTTGCTCGGCTCCACAGTCAACACTCCTGGCACCAGCAGTCAGGAATCAAAAAGCGTATCGTGATGGGAAAGTCTGCTGTTAGGGACCTCTCTAAAGTACTCAAGAGCAACGGTGTCTCTCTGGAGACTAAGGTGTGCCTGATACAGGCCATGGTCTTTGCAATCGCTTGTTATGCATCAGAGAGTTGGACAATGACTAGGGAGGACAGAAGGAGAATTGATGCCTTTGAGCTGTGGTGCTGGAGAAGAGTACTGAATGTACCATGGACTTCCAGGAAAACAAACAGATTCATCTTGGAGAGGATTAAATCAAGCTACTCCTTGGGGGCAAGGATTCTGGGGCTTTGTCTGACATACTTTGGACATGTTGCCAGGAGGGACGGGTCCTTGGAGAGGGACATCATGCTTGGGAGGGTGGAGGGACAGCGCAGGAGGGGAAGATCCTCTATGAGATGGATTGATTAGGTGACTGGGGTAATTGGGATGGGTGTGTCAGAGGCAGTGTGGTTTGCGCAGGCTGGAGCAGAGTTTAGGGCTGTTGTGCATAGGGTTGCTATGAGTCACAAACAACTCGATGGCACATAACAACAACAACAGTGTTCCCTTGCCTTGTTTGTTCAACAGCCTCCTTGTCTATTTATAGGTCTGTCTGAGCACAATTAAATGCTCTGGGATTCCCATTCTTTTCAATGTTAACCATAACTTGTTATGATCCACACAGTCATAAATACACACCTTTCTGGTGTTCTTTACTTCCAGCCAAGATTCATTTGACATCAGCAATGATGTCCTTGGTGCCATGGCATCTTCTAAATCCTGCTTGAACTTCTGGCATTTCCCTAAACTAAATTGTCAGTTTGTTGGGTTTGGGGAAAACATTAGTCTAATTGGTACAGCACTCGTCTGTCAGTTTGCTGTAATAAGATAACTTATGGGTTGTTTTGATACTGAAAGCTATGTCACTAGTGTGTCAAATACCACAAGGGTTATCCATGGTGAACAAGTTTTAATAGAGTTCCCGGGTTAAGATGGACTAGGAAGAAGTATTGACCATCTACTTAAATAACAGGTCTCTGAAAATCCTATGAACAGTAGAGGAATGTAGATAGTTATAGTAGTAGTAGAGCCCAGATTGGAAGTCAATTGAAAAGAGGAAAAATAATGGCAAGCATCCTTTAATAAGTGGAATATAGACTGTATGTAACTTCACTATTAGAAAACTAGAAATTGTGAATAGTGAAATCAAACATATGAACGCTAAGATACTAGACACTAGTGAAATGAGATGGGCTAGAGTTGGCCACTTGGAATCAGATAATCATATGGCATACCATGCTGGAAATTAAACACAGAGGAAGAATGGTATTGCATTCATAGTAAAAAAGGCAATTTCAAATTCTATATTGAACTACAATGAATGTTGTGAGTGACAGGATATTATCCATAAGCTTACAAGGAAGGTCTGTTTATATGACAAATACTCAAATATACACTACTATATCCAAAGACAAAAAAGAAGAAGTTGAAAATTTTTGCCAAATCTTGCAGTTCTAAACTGACCAAAGATGCAACCAATGCATGTTAACGATAATTGGTTACTGGACTTTAAAAGCTGGAAACAGTGAAGAAGGAATTGTAGTTGGAAAATATGGGCTCGGTGACAGAAATGAGGCTGGAAATAGAACAATAGAATTTTGTATTTCCAATGATTTCTTCACCGCAAATACCTTAAAGACACAGTGACTGTACACATGGGTCTCACCTGATGTGCTATATAGGAATCATATTGACCACATCTGTGGAAGGAATCATTGGAGAAGCTCAGTGTCACAGCCAAAATTAGGTCCGGGGTGGATTGTGGGTCAGAGCATCAATTACTTATATGCAAGTTCAAATTGAGGCTAAAGAAAATAAGTGCATAAGAACCTAAATATGATCTCTAATCTATTCCACTTGAATTTCAAAACCATCTTAAAGATAGATTTGAAGCACTGAGTACCAACGATCAAAGACCAGATGAGCTATAGGATGATATCAATGGTATTATCCAAAAGAAAGCAAAAGGTCATTACAACAGAGGAGAAAGAAAAAACTGAAATGGATGTCAGAAGAGACTCAAAATTGCACTGTGTGTCAAGAAGCCAAAATAAAGGGGAAACAAGCCAAAGTAAAAGGGCTGAAAGAATTCACAGGGCAGCTCAAGAAGACAAAACAACATATTCCAATGGAATGTGTAGAGAGTTGTTGAGCTGAGAGAACTGAAAAATAAATTTAAGCCTCAAGTAGCAATATTGAAAGAAGTTATGGGCAATATATTGAATGACCCAGAAAGCATTAAAAGAAGATGGAGGGGAAAAAACAAAATCACTGTACCCAAAAGAACTGACATTGAAGAATTTCAGGAGGTACCATATGAGCAGGAGCCAATGGTAGTTGCATTGAAGATATTGGCAAAAAATAAGGCCCCAGGAATTGATGCAATATCAATTGATTTGGATGGGAAATTTCCACCTGTGAAAGTACTGCCTCTGAAAACCTTCTGGAGGGTCAGCTATAGGTCACTTCTGACTATGGTACACAGCAACAACAATTAACAGACGCAGCCCTTGGTGCGCTCACTGGTATATGCTAGGAAATTTGTAAGTCTGGCCAACAGAAAAAAAGAGATCTCTATTTGTTCCTATTCCCAGCAAAGATGATCCAACAGAATGTGAAAACTATCAAACAATATCATTAATACCACATTTAGGAAAATACAGATGAGGATCATTTAAAATGATAAATGGAGCGTTAAAAAAAAATCACCATAATGACCAGGCCTACTGATCTGAGGAGACTGGTGGAACCCTAAGACTATGGCTCTTAGCCAACCTTTGAGCCTGGAACTGAGCTCACTCCCATGGCACAGCTTACAACCAAGCAAGAGACAAATCTGTCAGGTGAATAAAACCACCAAGGGAGTACCCAGCCCTTAGAACCATTAATCACCTATCATCACAAAAGCAAGATTTGCTGAGGGATAAAATTCAGAAGGAATGAAGGATAAGGAGTATCAATGAATGGAAACAAATACCACAGAAAGATAATGAGAGGAGTGAGGGCACAACAAGGGGATTGTAACCAAAATCACAAAACAAAGGTTCTAATGAACGAAATACAAATCTGTTCTATAAACTTCCACTCAAATCACATGAAAAAGTTAAAGCATAATAATCACTGATTTGTTAATTTTGTGAGATTGTTAACAGCTTTAGTTTGCTTGGCTCCACAGTCAACATTCTTGGCACCAGCAGCCAGGAAATTAAAAGACCTATGGCGATGGGAAAGTCTGCTGCTAGGGGCCTCTCCAAATTACTGAAGAGCAAAGATGTCACTCTGGAGACTAAGGTGCACCTGATACAGGCCATGATCTTTGCAATCACTTGCTATCCATCAGAGAGTTAGACAATGACTAAGGATGATAGAAGGGGAATTGATGCATTTGTGCTGTGGTGTTGGAGAAGAGTATTAAAAATGCCATAGACTGCTAAGAAAATGAACACCTTCATCTTGGAGAGGGTTAAACCAGGCTGCTCCTTGAAGGCAAGGATTCTGAAGCTTCGTCTGCCATACTTTGACATGTTGCAAGGAGGGACTAGTCCTTGGAGAGGGACATGATGCTTGGGAGGGTGGAGGAACAGTACAGGAGAGGAAGACCCTTGCTGAGATGGATTGATTCAATGACTGAGATAATGGGGTAGGTGTGTTGGAGACATTGAGATTGGCACAGGATAGAGCAGGGTTTAGGGCTGTTGTACATAGGGTCACTCTGAGTCACAGGTGACACGGCAGCACCTCACAATAACAACAACAACAAGGTTTCAGGAAATAAATATACACGATGTTCACCTCTGCCTTATTTAGGTAGCAGTGAAAAACCAACGAACCTACAGCTTTCACAGTTCTCATTAGAGAGTTATTAATATATTGTTAACTAGTTAGATAGGGGTGGGTTTTTAAAATACCTTCGGGACTGAATCTTCAGTTTGAAAGCACATGCGTGCAGACCTTGGCTTTAGAAAGGTGAGTTCTTCTTGTCTTGGATGAAGGTCAGCTGTGGGCTGTTTTGGTTGGTTTTATTTTGTTCACAACCCTGTGTGAGCTGATTGGATTGGATGGATTTGGCTTGTTGAAGCCAATCAGAGCCTGGCTGGTGCACAGGCCTGGGGTTTTATGAAATTCATTTAGGCCCTCAGGCCTGGTGTTAATTGAGGGGACAGCATAAATCCCATTTTTTAATAAACCCCCATTAATACCAGAAGCAGAAGCGGGCCGTAAAAGTTCTTAGCTTAAGGCAAACACAAATGCCCCAGGCAAAGTCTTATCTGTCCTTGCAAAGTAAAGAATTAACTAGTATCTATGTGACACAAAAAGAGTAAAGGCAGGCAAAGTAGTCAGCCCTCAAAAGCCGATCCACATGACTGATCCCCACACCCACCAACCATGATCTCGATCTCCCTGCCCCGACAGTAGCACCCAGAAAAGCCTTAAAAACAACTGAGCAGGGGGACTCTTGGCTTTTTCCCTTGCCACCTTCCTACTGAGGGAGAAAGCCTCCACATGTGGATATTCTGTAGAATAAAGTGCTTTTCTGTATTTACATACATGTAGATTATTCTTTTGAGGGGCATTTCATGGGAAGAACATTAATTGTGTTTGAAATGAACATTTGCTGTCATTTTGTTCTACTGAGGTAACTTGGGATTGCTGTGATAATGAACAATGTGTCATTGGTGTGTCAAATGCCGTAATTGTTACACATGGCTGACAGTATTTCGTGGAGCTCACAGATTAAGACAGCCTTGGAAGTAGGAATGGCATTTACTTCCTCAACAACATGCCTCTAGAAACTCTATAAACTTAGAGAAAGGGCAATAATTATAGTACAGGGTTAAGGTCTTATGTTCATATGGTCGCTATGTGTTGTGCTTGACTTGATGGCACTTAACAACAACAACAACAACAACATGTAAGGCCAGGCCCTTGTCTCCAATTTGGAGACTGGGTAATGCATTTGGACTCTGTAAGATGGGTATTCTTGTTTTCGTTGAGTGTCTGTGTGGAATGTTTGGTTGTTTTTTATTTAAGCCTTTTTTTATAGCATCAACAAGACCTCGTGGAGGGCCCTTGTATTTAAGGGGAACCCCTTGTCTCCATTTTGGAGACTAGGTGAAGAAGCTGGACTCTGTAAGATGGTGTTCTTGTTTTGGTTGAGGGTTGATGTGGAATATTTGGGTTTTTTTTAATTTAAGCCTTTTGTTTAAAGTCAACAAGACCTTGTAGAGGGCCCTTGTATTTGAAGGTCAGTTGGGCCAGAGGGATTACATTTTAATCCCTTGTCATTTTACTGTGGAGGAACATTCTTCTCAGTCATACAGCCCTCTACTGTCAATTTGCTGTGCTGAGGTAACGTGGCTTTGCTGTGACACTGAACATTGTGCTTCTGGGGTCTCAAATGTCATAATGATTACACATGGTGAACAGTGTTTGGTGGAGCTCCTAGTTGGAAACTATGAACTTGGAGAAACAATGGTAGTTCCAGAAAGGCTTCAGGTCATTCATTCATAGGGCTGGTATGAGTCATGTTCAACTCGACAGAAATCAACAACAGTAGTTAGATATAGATTATTGTATAATACTATGTTGTTGTTGTTGTTAAGTGCCATCGAGTTGTAGACAACTCATAGTGCCCTATGAATGAGAGAACTGAGTACTGTTCATAGGGTTTCTGGAAGTAAGCCATTTTGTATCGTGTAATACTATAGAAGAGTTTTTAACCATGTGCAAATGCTTGCAAATTGCATTAAATGACGACAACAACAACAACAAAAGGAATACTTGCAATATTTTATTAAGTAACAATAACAAGAAACACATGGGAAAGTTTGGGTGAGAATTAATGATGCATTTGGAAATTAATTTTTCCTCTTTTATAACTTGGATGAGCATAGCTTTCAAATTTAGTTAATGTTAATAATGTGAAGTCCATACTAATATGTAATGTCATTTGACTCTAATTGTTTCCTCTTCTTAGAGTTAATTCTGACTAGCAGGGACACAAGGACTGAGGGGCAAATGGTTTACTGTGACCAAATCAAGCACCTTACTTTCAAAAGGTTTAAATATCCATTTATTTATTTTATTTTATTTTATTTGTGACTGGAGAAATGAGAATTGGTCAGTGGTGAGGTCTCAATTGAAAAACCCCAAAATGATTGATACAAAAGCACATTCCAATTTTTGTTTATATTGATTTTTTTAATATAAAATAGTATGCATTAGCCCTTTTGGGAAAACTACAGTCAACAGTTCTGACTAGAGAGTCAGCTATCAGTCAGTTCTAACTTGATGACCTTCAGACTGATGATGAGAAACAGTCAGTATTAATGATAAGAGTGGTGTGTGTGTGCGTGTGTGTGTGTGTGTGTGTGTGTGTGTGTTCCCATGATATAGAGTGATTATTTTCTGTTGAATAGACTTTAAAAGTGATCAGTACTTGTATAGGATATTTGGAAGAAGGAAAAAATACCAATTATGAGAAAAAGAAATTTAGGAAAACCAAGAATTAGATGGTGTAGATGGTGCAATGATACTTTGAGAATCTAAATTCCAATCAGCGTAAAGCTCAAAGTGTAAAGCTTTGAATATAGTACACAATCAATAAGCATTGAATGAATTAAACATGTTGAATGTTCTTATTTCATTTAACTAAGAATATTTGCCCTTTCAAGTTTTGTCTTTAAGACAGATTTACCTTTTATAACAAGAGATGATTTCAAGAGTAAGTGCAACATAAGAGTTAAAGAGTGCAAAAAAAGTCTGAGAAAGGTATAAACAGTCTTTTCCTGGAGGATTTGCCATTTGAAACAGCAACTGTTTTTAATGCCAGGTATCCTTGGTGGCCAGTGCCTCATGAAAGCATAGAAGCTGCAGAGAGCAGGGTTCAAATGCTCCCTGAGGGCATGGCTTGTAGCTTTCCACTCATTATGGAATTCAGGCAGAAGAGCTGGTCCCCAGACTGAGCCCAAAGCAAGGCCCCACCAGAGGGAAGAAGTAAGGGGACCTGAAAAGAAGCGTGGACCTTGACTAAACTTAAAGGATCTAAAATATTTTTAACGCATTCCCTATTTGTCCCTGAAGAGAGGACTAGAGAACATGTACTGCAGGGCAATGAGTAGGCTGAGGTAAAGAGTGGAGGACAAGAGTGAACGGAATGTCTGCCGTGTAGATGTATGAAATAGATGAGAGCTTTTAATTCTCTCACACTTGGCCTCCTTCATATCTCATGAAGCTTTCTTAGTTGGCTTCCTCCGGATTTCCATGCATCCATCTCCTAGGTGGCAAATGCAACAGCTGTCATAATTGTGGACAATATTTCAAAATCACTTGGGACTGAATGGAGAATGTTTATGTGGAAGATGCAAAAGGGCCTTTGAGCTGGAGATACTTGAATATGTTCCCTACCCCATTACTTCCTAACTGTGTTTTCGGACAGCTGCTTAACCTCATTTGGTCTGTAGTTTCTGTGCAACAATGCTCCCCTCCCCTAAGGATTACCGAACATGGTAACGGAGTACCTGGGGCATGGTAGTCACTTACAGAATTTCAGCTATTAAAATATGCCCAGAAAATAGTGCATTTTAGGCTCATTATTTATACTTAAAATAGGTTTTATCTTAAAAGTCAGGGTAAGACCAAAAGGTATACAAAATTTTGTGATAAGTCACTCTCAAACCTCTTATTTCATTTGTCTCTTATGAGAACTTGGTGATGGAGGCAGGGAAGTGATCAGGTATCTGATGGACTAGAAAACTCAGACACATAGCTCCAATTCAGCATGGAGGTTCCCAGCTTGATCAAAGATGAAGTGACAGAAGCAAATAAATGTAGAGGTTTCTTTTGAGTCTGATTCTGTGATTCCTTGGCTTTCTGAAAGTAAGCCTATCTGTTAATGTGAGATTGGATACCATTATTGGTGTGTTGTCGAATCATGTCTTACTCATAGCAACTCTGTGAACAACAGAATGAAACTTGGCCTGGTCCTGTGTCATCCTCACAATCATTGTTCTGTTTCAAACCATTGTTACAGCCCACCGTGTCAATCTATCTGATTGAAAAGCTTCCTCTATTTTGCTTCTTAAGCATGACTCCTTTTTTAGGATTTGCCCTGCCTGATACCATATCCAAAGTGGGATAGGATCGCCATCCTTCCTCTACGGAGCATCCTGACTCTGCCTCTTTCAAGTTGTGTTTATTCTTCTCAGAGTTAATGGTACATTCAATATTCTTTATCAACACCACTATGGACATACAGCAATTCTTCTTTATCCTTATCATTATCCATTGTCCAGCCTTCACATGAATATACTTGGCTTGGGTCAGAGAAACCCTAGTCCTCAAAGTGATGTTCACGGCAGATTTCCCCAATGCAACACATCATTTGATTCCTTGACTGCTGTTGCCATGAGTGCTGATGGTAGATGCAAGTAAAATTAAATCCTTGACAACGTCAATATCTTGTCTGTTTATCATGCCATTGCTTATTTGTGCAACTTTTCTTTATGTTAAGGTGTAATCCATACTGAAAACTTTGATCTACATCCATAAGCACTTTAGATCCTTTTTGCTTACAGCAAGCAAGAATGTGTTACCTGCATATCTCAGGATAATAAGTCTTCTTCATGTAACCCAGCTTCTCAGTTTATTTGCTTACCATAAAGATTGAGCATATGGAGAAAGGAGAAATATTGATGCGTGCCTTGGCTGGTTTTAAATGACACAGTGTCCCCTTGTCCTGTCTGAACTACTGCTATTAAATTTGTACACACAAGAGCACAATTAAATATTCTAGAATTCTCATTCTTTTTAATATTGCCTATAATTTACTATGATCCATATAATTGAATGCCTTCTGTCAATAACACAGACCATGTGATCTTTCTGAAATTCTGTGCTTTAAAGCAAAATCCATCTGACATATCAGCAACAATAACTCTTGTTCTTTGTCTTCTTCTGAGTCCTATCTGAATTTCTGGCATTTACCTGTGGATGTAATGCTGCAACCATTTTTTCACTTCAGCCAAACTTTACTTGAATATCATATCAATGATGCTGTTTGCTAATTGCCACATTTTGTTTGATTGTTCTTATTTAAATAAACACACCCCCTAATCAAAAAAAGTCCCCAAACCCTAAAACAACTCCCCCCCAAAAAACCCAACCCCCAAAACCCCCAAATCAACAAGCAGGCATAGATTTGTTTCTCTTAGTGTTAACTGGCCAGGGAACTGTCTTCCAAATTTCATGGCATCTCAATTACTATTCCTTCAATTCATGAATACTTGTAGTTCACCAATGCCTTCAGTGCAATTTGGACTTCTTCCTTCATTTTCACTGCCTGAGATGTTTGAATGTTAAAATTTGCTATGTAGAATGTCCTCCTCACCTTCTTACAGATAATATTCTCAAATATCCTTACAATCTCAATACAATGGCTTTGAATGTATACAAGTTCATGCCTTTAAGTGTTAATGACAATGTTCGTAAGAATTGATATCTTTGAATTGTGTTGGAGAAGAGTACTGAAAACCCATGGACTACCAACAAAGAAGCCATTGTGTTGGAGGAAATGCAGTCACAGTGTTCCCTAAAGGCAAGGATGACGAAACTTCATCTTATATACTATGTTAACAGGCTGGGCTAGTCCCATGCTGGGACAGGTGAAGGATTAGAAAGAAAGACTCTCAACAAGATGGGTTAATATAGTGAAGATAACAGTGGGCTCAAGCATGTTGGAGATTGTGAGAATGATTCAGGATAGGACAAGTCACTGTCAATCACAGTTGATTCAATGGCAAATAACTATAAAAACATGCAAGTGTGCTCATGACCGAACAATTTCATTTTCAGATATCAAATCCCTTTCCTTCTGTTCTATCTACACCCAATTCCAACATCATACTTACTGATGTTTATTAAATCCTCTTCAGAGTCCTCTACATACAAATTTTTATCCAGAAGAAGTACAGGTTTCCATTCTTTGGTTTGTTCCTTTTTGGGAGGTGTGTTTACTCTATTAAAATATGTCAACTTAGCTTTCCACGATAAATATTCAAGCTTGGAGTTGCACTCTTTTCATCTAGAGGCAAAAATGGCAGAAACAAATTTGCCCTTTGATAATAATGGTGTTGGAATAAACATTTCTTTTGTAGGCATATCAGAGTGTGTGTATATATAGAGATAGAGATTAAAGAGAGAGAGATAAATGCATACACTAAGTTTTTGATGTGCTTTATGGTTTGTTTCTTTAGATTCCAACAAAGTCTGAGGTCCAAAGTGGCTTCAGTCCCCAAAGACCTCAGGGACTTACTCTGTTCCAAGAAACAATGCCATAGCAATATCATGTTTGCTTGGTTACAAGAACTTCCACAGAGGCCAACATATTCCTGGCACGAGTTTTGCAGGCACTAAGTTTGCAGTAAGTATAGCATCTCTATAATTTTGTTCCAGATGCTTTTATTACATGAATTTTCAACAATGATGTAAAATCTTATTATGTCAATACAAAAATAAATGTACTTGACTTTTAGTCTGTTGGATGAATTATATTTGCATTAAAGGCCAAAACTCAAAGTAAATTGCTTTTGATGTACTAAATCAACTTTTTGTTTAAACAATCCACTAACTTATTATATTTTATGGATTCTAAGAACTTTTTCCCATTTCCCCCAACTAGAACTTAGAATAGAACTTGGCAAAGAAGGATGCTGCATGAGTGATCACATAGATGCTGAGTACATCTATCACAATAGATTCTAACCAGTGGAAAAACCAGAAAAATTGAGAATGGGTTTGAGATTTTCAATTAAAACGTTGTAATTTAACCAAGTTGATGGCTACTCTCTTTGTAAAGTGGTGATAATGATTGTTGTTAGGTGCCATTGAGTCTCCTGCGACTCATACCAACCCTATGTACAGCAGCTTCAAATTCTGGCCTGTGCTGAGCCAGTCTCTCTAGCTCTGACATATCAATGCCTGTTACCCCAGTCACTGAATCAATCCATCTCACCCAGGGTCTTCCTCTCCTGCACTGTCTCTCCACCCTTTCGAACATGATGTCCTTCTCCAAGGACACGTGCCCAAAGCATGAGAGAAGGAGTAAGGGCTTTAGAATGTTAGAATGAAGACTTAATGTGAAGATTATAAATAATAACACATGGAAAATCTTAGCACAGAATCAAACTCATTGTTGTCAATTCATGGTGATCCTCCATTGGGTTTCTAAGTCTGTAAATAACATGAGAGGAAATTGTTCACCTTTTCTCCCACAGAGGTACTGGTGGATTTGAACTGCCAGAAGCATGTAGTCTTTGGCTTAGAAGTACAATTCCCTGTGGGCTACACCCAGTATTTGGCACCCAATACATGTTTAATAAATTTGTTAAATGTGGTCAAACATTCTTCTAGGTTGTATAGCCCTGGTGTGTCCACTTGCTATACAGAGGTAACTTGTGGTTGCTATGAAGCTGAACACTGTGACACTGGTGTGTCATATGTGATAATTGGTACCCATGGTGGACAGTGTTTGGTAGAGCTCCTCGATTAAAACAAGCTTGGAAGCAGGAGTGACATCCACGTCAGAAATAGCTTGCCTCCATAAACCCCACGAAACTGGAAAAAGGCTGAAAGTTATACAAGTGTCCAGGTCTTTCATTCTTAGGCTCACTATGAGTTGCCTATGACTCGACCAAACAATTGAATTTGAAAGAATATGCTGAAGGACGAGCTGAAGAATTTGTGTTGAATAATTTCCTCTCAAAATTTATGTCTATCCAGACCCTATCAGCATGATCTTGTTTGGTTTTTAGTAGGTTTAATGAAGTTAGTCTCTTGAAAGACTCATCAACAATCTGTGTTATGTAGATGATACAACCTTGCTGAAACTGTGAAGGATCTCAAACATTTGCTGCAGAAGGTAAAAAACTGTAGTCTTCAATATAGATTAAAGCTTAACTTTAAGAAGACAAAGATTCTCACCTCTGGGACCACTGGCAGCACCATGATAGATGGAGAAGAGACTGAGGTTGTTAACAATTTCAGCTACTTTGACTTCACAATCAACACTCCTAGCATCACAGTCAGTCAGGACATCAAAGGTGTACTGCATTAGGAAAATGCCCTCAGGGGCCTCTCTAGAGTGCTAAAGAGCAAGAACATCAGTCTAGAAGCCAAGGTGTGGCTGATTCAGGTCATTGTCTTTGCAATGAATCAGAGAACTGGATAATGACTCAGAATGACAAAAAAAGAATTGATGCCCTTGAGTTGTGGTACTAGAGAAGGGTCTTGCACATACCATGGACAGCCAAGAAAACAAAAAGTTCCGTCCTGGAGAAGGTGAAACTAAACTGCTCCTAGAAGGCAAGCATTTTAATGCTCCTTCTCACACACTTTGAGCATGTTGCCTGGTAAGGCCAGTCCTTGGAGAAGGGCATCATGCTTGGAAATGTGGAGGGACAGACAGCTCAGGAGAGGAAGACTCCAGATGAGATGGTATGACACACTAACTAGGATAATAAGGGAAGTCCTTTTGGAGAGGGTAAGACTGGCTCAGGATAGGATTGGGTTCAGAGCTATCGTACATAGGGTCGCTACGAATCCCAGGCAATTCGATAGCACGTAACAACAAAAATCAAGTTAAGATGATGTAATCTTAGACTTGGAAGCCCTTAATTCCAAAGCAATTGTTTTGGACAACTTTCCAGTTTTCCTACAGTGACCCTATTGCTTTGAGTAAGTCTACTGTCAGGGACCTCTCCAAAATCCTAAAGAACAATTATGTCAGTAACAATGATGTCAGTTTGAAGACCAAGGTGCATCTGATTCAGGTCATGATCACTTGATAAACATCTGAAAACTGAGCAATGAATTAGGATAACAGAAGAACAATGTCTTTGAGTTGTAGCGTTGGAGAAAAGTAATGAATATCCCACGGACTGCCAAAAGGATTAATCTGTCTTGGAAAAAGCGTGGTTAGAGTGTTCCTAAGGAGACTAAGGTGTGCTTGATACAGTCCATGGTCTTTGCAATCACTTGCTATGAGTCAGAGAGCTGGACAATGAGGAGGGATGATCAAATTTATGCCTTTGAGCTGTAGTGTTGGAGAAGAGTATTGAACATACCATGGGCGGCTAAGATAATGAACAGGTTTGTCCTAGAGAGGGTTAAACCAGGCTGCTCCTTAGAGGCAAGGATTCTGAAGCTTCGTCTGACATACTTTGGACATGTTGCAAGGAGGGATCAATCCTTGTAGAGGGACATCGTGCTTCAAAGTGTGGAGGGACAGTGCAAGAGAAGAAGACCCTCTATAGGTGGATTGATTCAGTGATTGGGGTATTTGGGTAGGTGTGTCAGAGACAGTGAGATTGGCACACGATAGAGCAGGGTTTAGGGGTGTTATACACAGGGTCGCTATGAGTTGCAGGCAACTCGACGGCACATAATAATAACAACAGACTGTTCCTTGGAGGCAAGGATGGCAAAGCTTCGTCTCTCATACTTTGGACATGTAGTTAGGTAACACTCTTCCTTGAAAAGGGATCTCATACTTGGAAAGGTGGAGGATAAGCAAAAGAGAGGAAGATCCCCAACAAGATGGATTGACACAGTGATTACAGGTCAAGGGTGTTAGAGATGATGAGGTTGGCACAGAATAGGGGAGAGCTCAAGTGTCTTGTTCATAGGGCTGCTATCAGTTATACCGAACTCAATGACTTCTAGCAACAAATCCATATGATCAGTATTCTTTTAAGAAGAGAAAGTTTCTTATAAGTTGTTGTTGTTGTTGTTGTGTGGCATCAAGTCATCTGTGACTCAGCAATCTTATCCACAATAACTCTGAAACCTGTCCTATCCCGAGCCAGTATCTCTAACTCTGACACATCTACTCCATTACCCCAGTTACTGTGTCAATCCATCTGATTCAAGGTCTTACTATCTTGTGCTTTTCTTCCTTCCACCCAAGCATGCTGTGTTTCTCCAAGGACTAATCCCTCCTGGCAATGTGCCCAAAGTATGAGGGTGAGATGAAGCATCAAAATCCTTTCTTCCAACAACTTGGCTTTACTCTCTCCAAGGCAGACCTCTTTGTTCTCTTAGGGTACATGGTGCATTCAGAACACTTCTCCAGCACCACGACTCAAAGGCATCAATTCTTCTTTTATCGTCCTTAGTCATTATCTGGTTCTCTGATGCACAGCAAGTAATTGTGAAGGCCATGGTTTGGATCAGGTACACCTTAGTCTCTAGACTGACATCATTGCTTTTTAACACTTTAGAGGGGTCTCTGTCAGTAGACTTTGCCAATGTAATTCACCATTTGATTTTCTGACTGCTGGTGCCAAGAGTGTTGATTGTGGAGCCAAGAAAGCTGAAATAGTTAACAACCTCAGTCTTTTCTCTTTATCTATCTTGGTGTTGTCAATTGTTGCAGTGGTGAGAATCTTTCTCTTCATTATGTTGAGCTTCAATCTATATTTCAGATTACAGTGAGAAGGTCAGGACCTTCTGCAGAAAATGCTTCAGGTCCTCCTCAGTTTCAGCAAGCTGGGTTGTGTCACCTGCCTAACACAGCTTGTCTTCCTCCAATCCCAATGCCATATTTATCCTCTTAAAGATCAGCCTCCCAGATGATCTGTTTCACAGATTTCAAAGTTCTGGAGACAGGATACATCCCTAATGCAACCCTTTCCTGGTTTTTACCCATGCAGTGTTCCTCCTTTGTTCTGCTCCAAGGACTGCTTCCTGGTCTAAGTAGAGATTTCACACGAACAAAATTGAGTGTTCTGGAATCTCCATTCTTCTCAAAGTTTCCTACAATTTGTTGTTATCTGCACAGTCAAATACCTTTGCATAGTCAATGAAACACAGATAGACATTCCTCCAGTACTCTTCACTTACAGCCAAGATCCATGTGACATTGACAATAATGTCTCTAGTATCACGGCCTCTTCTAAACCTGGTTTGTATTTCTGCTAGTTTTCTATCAATACACTGTTTCAGTAATTTTTGGATAACCTTCAGCAGGATTTTCCTTTCGTGTGGTACTGTTTTGATACTTTTCATCCTCTATTGAGTCATCCTTTTTGGAATGAAAATAAATCTGGATCCTTTAAGTTAATGAGGTGCGTAGGGCTTTGTATTTAAAAGTTGGTTTGGCCCTCTAGATTATGTTTAGGAAAAACATTGTTCTAAGTGGTACAGCACTTGTCTATCAGTTTGCTGTATTGGGATAACTTGGGGCTGTTGTGGTACTGAACATTGTGCCACTGGTATGTCAAATGTCATAATGGTTACCCATGGTGGACAGGGTTTGGTAGACATGTTAGGACAGACTTGGAAGAAGGATTGACATCCACTTCCTAAACAACAGGTCTTTGGAAACCGTTTGAACATTAGATTAATTAAGATAGTCATAGAATAGGGTTCAGATTTTTGTTCATAGTGCTGCTATGAGTTGTACTCAACAGCACTTAACAACAATGAGATGTTATTGTTATTGTGTGCTATTGAGTCCTGCAGCAGAACAGCTAGTGGATTCTCATATCATGCTTTGGGGCTTGCAGTGCAGCTTCTTAAGCTAGATTTTATATCTATAGTCTCAGAGACAATAAGATTGATACAGGATAGGGCTGTTGTGCATAGGGGCTCTGTGAGTTGCAGCCATCTTGATGGCACATAACAACAACAAAATACACACACATACACTCTCACAAACACGTGTATGTATATAAACCACTGTATATGTAGAGGAGAATTGGAGCCTTTGAACTGTGGTGCTGGAGAAGAATATTGAATATACATACCGTGGGCTGCTAGGAGAACAAACAGGTTTGTTTTGAAGAGGGTGAAACCAGACTGCTCCTTGGAGGCAAGGATTCTGAAGATTCATCTGACATACTTTGGGCATGTTGCAAGGGCAGACCAGTCCTTGGAGAATGACATCAAGCTTGGGAGCGTGGAGGAGAGGAAGACTTTCGATGAGATCTATTGATTCAGTGACTGGGATAATGGGGGTAGGTGTGTCGGAGACAACTGGCACAGGATAGAGCAGGGTATAGGGCTGTTATACATAGGGTCACTATGAGTCAGATGGCACATAACAACATATATATATGTGCATAAAAATAAATATATGTATCATATTTCTTATATTCTATAGCCTATATCATATATAAGAGAGAGAGACCCTCAAGCAGGGGGCACACACACACACACAGATTGAGAAGACTAGTGTCCTGAAGGAAATTTGTCTTCAGCGAGGAGGGCAACTGGTGCCTCCACAGAGATGTCCTACTGAACTGGGCCTCCCTAGGTTCTCTGTGCTAGAAGCTGTTTGTTTATGTTGCACAGGTCTTCACAGGCCATAGTGAGAGTGTCTGGTCTTGCAATTAGACTGAGCAATAAGGAATCAGAATCTTTGAGTTCTGTTGACATTTGTAAAGAGGGTTTAAATGTCTTCTTTCCCTTCCTTAAAACTGATATCCCTCAGTTTACCACTTCCTAAACAACATGCCTCTGGAAACTCTATAACCTTTTAGAAACAATGATAGTTATAGAAAGGCTTCAGGTCTTTTGTTCATAGGGTCACTATGAGAGTTGTGCTCGTTTCAACGGTAATCAACAACAACAAAAATACAAGAATAAGAAGTAGTGTTTTTGAAAGTTTTAAGCTTTTTTAATTAGGATGTGTTTACATGTAATAGTAGG
>NW_006399813.1:7483406-7486679 GCF_000299155.1 Elephantulus edwardii
CAGGCTGCTCCTTAGAGGCAAGGATTCTGAAGCTTTGTCTGACATACTTTGGACATGTTGCAAGGAGGGATCAATCCTTGTAGAGGGACATCGTGCTTCGGAGGGTGGAGGGACAGTGCAAGAGAGGAAGACCCTCTATAAGGTGGATTGATTCAGTGATTGGGGTATTTGGGGTAGGTGTGTCAGAGACAGTGAGATTGGCACAGGATAGAGCAGGGTTTAGGGATGTTATACACAGGGTAGCTATGAGTTGCAGGCAACTCGACGGCACATAATAATAACAACAGACTGTTCCTTGGAGGCAAGAATGGCAAAGCTTCGTCTTTCATACTTTGGACATGTAGTTAGGTAACACTCTTCCTTGGAAAGGGATCTCATACTTGGAAAGGTAGAGGATAAGCAAAAGAGAGGAAGACCCTCAACATGATGGATTGACACCGTGATTGCAGGTCAAGTGTATCAGAGATGGTGAGGTTGGCACAGAATAGGGGAGAGCTCAAGTGTCTTGTTCATAGGGCTGCTATCAGTTATACCGAACTCAATGACTTCTAGCAACAACAAATCCATATGATCAGTATTCTTTTAAGAAGAGAAAGTTTCTTATAAGTTGCTGTTGTTGTTGTTGTTGTGTGGCATCAAGTCACCTGTGACTCATAGCAACCCTATCCACAATAATTCTGAAACCTGTCTTATCTGAGCCAGTATCTCTAACTCTGACACATCTACCCCACTACCCAGTTACTATGTCAATCCATCCAATTCAAGGTGTTCCTATCCTGTGCTTTTCTTCCTTCCATCCAAGCATGCTGTGTTTCTCCAAGGACTAGTCCCTCCTGGCCATGTGCCCAAAGTATGAGAGTGAGATGGAGCATCAAAATCCTTTCTTCCAACAACTTGGTTTTACTCTCTCCAAGGCGACCTCTTTGTTCTCTTAGTGGTACATGGTGCGTTCAGAACTCTTCTCTAGCACTACAACTCAAAGGCATCAATTCCTCTTTTATCATCCTTAGTCATTATCTGGTTCTCTGATGCACAGCAAGTAATTGTGAAAGCCATGGTTTGGATCAGGTACACCTTAGTCTCTAGACTGACATCATTGCTTTTTAACAGTTTAGAGAAGTCTCTGTCAGTAGACTTCCCCAATGTAATTCACCATTTGATTTTCTGACTGCTGGTGCCAAGAGTGTTGATTGTGGAGTCAAGAAAGCTGACATAGTTAACAACTCCAGTCTTTTCTCTTTCTCTATCATGGTGTTGTCAATTGCTTCAGTGGTGAGAATCTTTGTCTTCATAATGTTGAGCTTCAATCTGTATTTAAGATTACAGTTGGAAGGTCAGGACCTTCTGCAGAAAATGTTTCAGATCCTCCTTAATTTCAGTAAGCAAGGTTGTGTCACCCGCATAACACAGGTTGCTGATGAGTCTTCCTCCAATCCTGATACCACATTCCTCCTCATAAAGACCAGCTTCCCAGAGGATCCGTTTTACACATAGATGTCAAAGATCTGGAGACAGGATATATCCCTAATGCAACCCTTTCCTGGTTTTTACCCATGCAGTGTTCCTCCTTTGCTCTGCTTTGAGGACTGCTTCCTGGTCTAAGTACAGATTTCATATGAGCAAAATTGAGTGTTCTGGGATCTCCATTCTTCTCAAAGTTTCCTACAATTTGTTGTGATCCACATAGTCAAACATCTTTGCATTGTCAATGAAACACAGATACACATTCCTCTGGTACTTTCAGCCAAGATCCCTGTGACATTGACAATAATATCTCTAGTGCCATGGCCTCTTCTAAACCTGGCTTGTATTTCTGGTAGTTTTCTGTCAATACACTGTTTCAGTAGTTTTTGGATAACCTTCAGCAGGATTTTGCTTGTGTGTGATATTGTTTGATAATTCTCATTTTCTGTTGAGTCATCTTTTTTGGAATGAGAATAAATCTGGATCCCTTAAGTCAATGAAGTATGCAGCCATTTGTATTTAAAAGTTGGTTTGGCCCTCGAGATTGTGTGTAGAAAGAACATTGTTCTAAGTGGTACAGCACTTGTCTATCAGTTTACTGTATTGGGATAACTTGGGGCTGTCATGATACTGAACATTGTGCCACTGGTATGTAAAATGTCCTAATGGTTACCCATGGTGAACAGGGTTTGGTAGACATGTTAGGACAGATTTGGAAGAAGGATTGGCATCCATTTCCTAAACAATAGGTCTTTGGAAACCATATGAACATTAGGGAAATTACGATAGTCATAGAACAGGGTTCAGATCTTTGTTCATAGTGCTGCTATGAGTTGTACTCGACAGCAGTTAAAAACAATGAGTTGTTATTGTTATTGTGTGCTATTGAGTTCTGCAAGAGAACAGATAGTGGATTCTCATATCATGCTTTTGAGTTTGCAGTGCAGCTTCTTGAACTAGATTATATATATACACACACACACACATACATATTCTCAGAGACAATAAGATTGGTACAGGATAGAGCAGGTTTTAGGGCTGTTGTGCATAGAGTCACTATGAGTTGCAGCCGACTTGATGGCACATAATAACAACAAAATATATATATATATATATATATATACACACACACACACACACACACACACACACTCACACACACCCGTGTATGTATATATATGTACCAATGGGTCTATTGACAGTATCATGGTGGATGATGAGAGATTGAAATTGTTATCAGCTTTAGTTTGTTTGGTTCCACAAATAACACTCCTGGTTTTAGCAACCAGGAAATTAAGAGACAAATCGCATTGGGAAAGTCTTTTGTCAAAGATCGTTCCAAAGTATTGAAAAGTGATGGTGTCAGTCTGGAGAGTAATGCTGGCCTGACTCAGGCCATGGTATTTTTAATTACTTGCTATACTTCAGAAAGCTGTACAGTGACTAAAGATGAGAGAGGAGAATTGAAGCCTTTGAACTGTGGTAGAGAAGAATATTGAATATACCAGGGACTGGTAGGAGAACAAACAGGTTTGTCTTGAAGAGGGTGAAACCAGACTGCTCCTTGGAGGCAAGGATTCTGTAGCTTCGTCTGACATACTTTGGACATATTGTAAGGAGGGAACAGTCCTTGGAGAAGGATGTCATCCTTGGGAGGGTGGAGGGACAGTGCAAGAGAGGAAGATCCTTGAAAATATGGAATTATTCAGTGACTGGGGTAATGGGGGTAGGTGTGTCAGAGACAATTGGCACAGGTAGAGCAGGGTTTAGGGCTGTTAGACATAGGGCCACTATGAGACAGATGGCACA
>NW_006399813.1:7486779-7515603 GCF_000299155.1 Elephantulus edwardii
TATATATATATATATATATATGAGAGAGAGAGAGATTGAGAAGACTAGTATCCTGAAGAAAATTTGTCGTCAGCGAGGAGGGCTGCTGGCACCTCCACAGAGATCTCTTACTGAGCTGGGCCTCCCTAGTTCCTCTGTGCTAGAAGCTGTTTGTTTATGTTGCACAGGTCTTCACAGGCCATAGTGAGAGTGGCTGGTCTTGCAATCAGACTGAGCAATAGCGAATCAAAAGCTTTGGGTTCTGTTGATATTTGTAAAGAGGGTTTAAATGTCTTCTTTCCCTTCCTTAACACGGATATCCCTCAGTTTACCAGTTCCTAAACAACATGCCTCTGGAAACTCTATAACCTTTTAGAAACAATGATAGTATAGAAAGGCTTCATGTCTTTTGTTCATAGGGTCACTATGAGTTGTGCTCACCTCAAGGTAATCAACAACAACAAAAATACAAGAATAAGAAGTAGTGTTTTTGAAAGTTTTAAGCTTTTTTAATTAGGATGTGTTTACATGTAATAGTAGGAGGTAACTGACATAGATTATATGGGATATTAATTTTATTTTCATTCTTTTGCTTAAAATATTATTAATTTGTTATGAAATTTATGCTCATATAAGTCTGGAGACGAAGTAGTGCCTGGTCCAGGCCATAGTCTTTGCAATTACTTGCTATGTATCTGAGAGATGGACGATGACTAGGAATGATAGAAGAATTAATGCCTTGAGCTGTGGTGCTGGAGAAGAGTGTTGAATATACCATGGATTGCTAGGAGAACCAACAGGTTCATCCTGGAGAGGTGAAACCAGGCTGCTTCTTGAAGGCAAGGATTATGAGGCTTCGTCTGACATACTTGAGACATGTTGGAAAGAGGGACCAGTCCTTGGAGAGGGATATCATGCTTGGGAGAGTAGTGGGACAGTGCAAGAGAAGAAGACCCGGGATGAGAAGGATTGACTCAATGACTGGGTTAATGAGGGTAGGTGGGTCAGAGATGATGAAGTTGGCTCAGCACAGAGTAGGGTTCAGAGCTGTTATACACAGCGTTGCTAAGAGTCACAGGCAACTTGACAGCACCTAATAATGACAACACAAGCAACCCCAAATTCTTAGCGAAATTAAGAAACATGTAGACTGATAAGAATGCTGTCAATATACAATGCTTAGGTTAAGGGGGAAACTATTAACTTCTTGATTTGTATCTAGTCTTGCAAAAATATTTAAAACCAAGAAGGGGCATGGATCACTTACACTCATTCTGGGAAGAAACTAGGAAAATAAGTCTAATAAGAATTTAGCTGGTTTAACTTAGGTGTAGACATTTTGTAGCTTATATAGGATTTACCGTACACCACACCCAAATGCCCCATATGGTCTCACTATCTCTCCACCAATCTTCTGCAATATCCTTTGAGCTGAGGCATTGGGGAGTGGTAATAGAAAGGCACAAAACAGCAAAGCCTAAGGCAACAGTAACTCCTTGGAAGAAAAAAAATTATATATCCCCATGCTGATGAAAGAGAATCTCATCATTTTAGAAGTCTTTTCTACATGCCAGGGGCAGTTAGTGCTGGATGAACATAAACTGAAGGCAGCCACTATCTCATGTCACATAGCCCTGGGGGAGAGCAGCATTTACTTGCTCCTGTGTCAGGTAGAAAACCTGCAGGTAGTTAGATGTACAGAATAATCTACCAAAGAGACAGAGAAAGAGTCCAAAGCTGACCCATCTGGAGTTCACCACTTTTCTAGGCAGGCCTAGGTGCTATCATTGACTGGGGCAGATATTCGACAGGGGTCCTACAGCAGAAGATGTAGGCAACGCTCTGCAAAGTGATTCACTTCTCACATCAGCTATTCCACCAGCTGCTCTGTGGGATAAGGCTGGGCAATCTCCTCCCACGTGATTAATAGCCTCAGAAAACCTGCTGGAGAGTCAGCTTTAGGTTGGTTCCAACTCTATGGAACTCAACAACAACAATGGGCAGAAATGGGCCCTTTTACACTAAAAGCAAAAAGACATAGTTATAGGCACCATCAAAGACAAGTTATGTCCATTGATTAGAATGTAAGTAGTAGTGTCATATGAATGAGCTAAGGACAGTTCCTGGGCAAGGTCTCTCTCCTGTTTACATTATCATATCTTTTCAACCTGATGGTTTTTCTGAGTTGCAACCTCCATTGTAATCTCAGGAAGTAACTATTACACTTCATAAGCTTGGAACAAGTGAACCTTGGTGTATGGTTTCCTTACTGGGGAGATGAAAGAGGAGAGACGTAGGGGAGTTCACAAAAGCCGTGCATAATTTGCCAACCTTTTTCTTGCCCTAATCTCTAAGAAGCCAAAAAGCCAAATCATCAGGGACTAATTTGTCAGCTTCACAGCAGGATCACAACTGTCTTTCCCAGTAGAAGGCCCTACGACAAGGGCAACAGAAGATTATTAGATTGCCCAACTTGGGGTAACATCTTGTCCTTGGCTGTAGTGACTTCTGTCATCTTCTGGGCCCCTTGTATTAAAAGCTGGCACATGCTTGGGGGGGTTACAGAAGATGCTTGTTGATGTGTGAGAGTCTCAGGTAATCTCCTTATTCATTGCTGCAAGGAGTGGGTCTTGTGTCTCAAAGTTTGCTTCAGCATTCCATTCATGCCTTTAACAAAACCAGCTACTCTTGGATCACAGGGAAGACGAAAATACCAGACAATCTCCATTTGGCCAGCCCACTCTGGTACTTCATATCCGGCAAAATTAGTTCCTTGGTCACCGTGAATATCTGGGCATGCTATATGCAACACATAAAAGTTAAAGACCCCTGGTTGTTGACCTTCGAGCGGCATGCATGCAAGTGGATGCTCTTAAGGATTCAGTAGCAGTATCTGCACAGGTAAGAACATATCTGCAGTTTTCAGGCATAGGGAGAGGCCCTAGAGAGTCAATTTGTCCCCTTTGTACAGTCTTAGAATGAGGAGTAGAGGGTGCAGGGTCTGGAGAACAGCTAGGGTATTATTAACAGGCCTCAATAATTTGCTTCATGGGCAATGCCTTTTTATCCAACATCTTAACAAGGCTGCACTTGTGGTAGCTCCTCTCTGACTTTCACAATGCTGCCCAAGGACGACAAGAAGAAGAAAGATGCCGGAAAGTCGGTCAAGAAGGGCAAAGACCCAATGAACAAATCTGAGGCAGGGCCAAGAAGAAGAAGTGGTCCAAAGGCAAAGTTCAAAGGGACAAGCTCAATAACCTGGATTTGTTTCACAAAGCCACATAGGACAAATTTTGTATAGAAGGTCCAGATTTTAAGCTTATAACCCCAGCTGTTGTCTCTGAGAGACTAATGTTTCAGGGATCCCTGGCCAGGGCAGCCCTTCAGGAGCTCCAAAGTAAAGGACTTACTCATCAAGCTGGTTTCAAAACACAGAGCTCAAGAAATTTACACCAGAAACACCAAGGTGGAAATGCCCCAGCTGCTGGAGAAGATGCATAAACAGGTTTAAACAACTGTACATTTTAAAAAAGAAAACTTTACTCAATCAAAAAAATATTTGCTTCATGGATAGAGGAAGACACAATTCATTGGTTATGGGCCATATGATCATTATCCTTTATGAATGTTTTTATAATGTAGCCTTTCTACCCACTGGCTAGTGGGCACTTTTTACAAGTCTCTCAGATGAGCTATTTCATCTGCTTGAATGTTCCCAGGAGGAGACAAAGTACTAGGTGCAGATATGAGAAACAGTAACATCCGTACCTTGTATTCTTGTCCATATGTCTTCTCACAACTCCTTATCCCACATGGACGATGACTGATAATTCACTCTTGTTGTTTCTGCTGGACAATCCATAGCACAGATCCTTTGAAGACAATCCTATTGCTGTGAACAGAGTACTAGGAATAGGTTCATGTTTTAAAACCATCAACTCGGCTCTGAGCTCAGCCTGCAGGTTACTCTGCCTGTCACTATGGTCCATCCACATACTGCACCTAGAGGATTGGATCCTCACCATTGTCCACCTTGGAAGATTCCCCCATAAGCCTCATCAGTATGTCATGCAACCTCTGGTGTGGGTTCTGAGCCTTCAGCAATATGGCTCTTGCATGAGCATCCTGGACAGTGGGAGTGGTTTCATCGTCTGTTGTTGCATGTATGACTGAGAATAAGCTCTTGTGAAATTCATCACCTGCAAGCTAGTTGACAGAGTCCTATGCTGTTGGAGGTAGGCATGCCACTTAGCAAGAATACTTGTCTGTGCCACCCCAGACTGGAACTTGGCAAAGTCCTCAGCCCATCTCTGGATAGGGATGTGTTCAATGCAGGGCTGCACCTTTACCCTTGGTGAAACTCCCTTGGGGTCTTTTGTCAGTTGCAGGCTGTTATGTATCACACACAGTTGTTTCTTTAGGGGGCTATATCTGGTCTCTAGTCCATATCTAAACAGGATTTGCTTGGCACATTGCTGTAGCTATGCTAAAATCTCTACCACTTAATCTGGTGTTTGCAAGCTGGAGACAAGATTTTTGGTGGTGACTAATGCTTTCTGCAACTTACGGAACCCACCCTGTGCAGCAATTTCCATTTCAGTTTTTAATTTAACCACACAGGGCCTTGGCCAGCCTTTAGCAGATATTATTTGACTGTGTGGATCATAACAAACTGTGGCTGACTCCGAGAAGAATGGGAATCCCAGAACACTTGATCGTTCTAATGCGAAACCTATACTTGGACCAGGAGGCAGTCGTCAGAACAGATCAAGGGAACACTGCGTGGTTCAAAACTGGGAAGGGCGTACACCAGGGATACCTCCTATCTCCATACCTTTTCAACCTATATGCAGAACAGATTATCCGGGAGGCTCGGCTCTATGAGGAGAAACGTGGGGTCAAGATTGGTGGACGATTTATCAACAATCTGCGTTCTGCAGATGATACAACCCTGCTTGCTGAAACTGAAGAGGACCTGAAGCACCTGCTGCAGAGGGCCAAGGATTGCAGCCTCCAATATAGATTGAGGCTCAATGTCAAGAAGACAAAGATTCTCACCACTGGACCAATTGGCAGCATCAGGATGGATGGTGAAGAGATTGAGATTGTACACAGCTTTAATTTGCTTGGCTCCACAGTCAACACTCTTGGCACCAGTAGCCAGGAAATTAAAAGGTGCATTGCCATGGGAAAGTCTGCTGTTAGGGACCTCTCCAAAGTACTGAAGAGCAATGGTGTCTCTCTGGAGACTAAGGTGCTTTTGATACCGGCCATGGTCTTCCCAATCACTTGTTATGCATCAGAGAGTTGGACAATGACCAAGGAGGATAGAAGGAGAATTGATGCCTTTGAGCTGTGGTGCTGGAGAAGAGTATTGAGAGTACCATGGACTGCTAGGAAAACAAACAGATTCATCCTGGAAAGGGTTAAACTGGATGGCTCCTTGGAGACAAGGATTCTGAGGCTCCGTCTAACATACTTTACACATGTGAGGAGAGACCGGTCCT
Source organism: Elephantulus edwardii (assembly GCF_000299155.1). NCBI lineage: Eukaryota > Metazoa > Chordata > Mammalia > Macroscelidea > Macroscelididae > Elephantulus > Elephantulus edwardii. Next base: position 7,492,266 of record NW_006399813.1, read on the forward strand.
TGGAGAAGGAAATCATGCTTGGGAGATTAGAGGGAGAGCGCAGAAGGGGAAGGCCCTTTATGAGGTGGAGTGATTCAGTGACTAGGATAATCGGGATGGGAGTGTCAGAGACAGTGTCATTGGCACAGGACAGAGCAGAGTTTAGGGCTGTTGTACATAGGTCGCTATGAGTCGCAGGTGACTTGATGGCACATAACAACAACAACAACTGTGGTGGACTGTCTTTCTCAGTCTTCCCAAACCCTATACTTTGCAAGAGTCCTAACAAGCCTTGGGGCATTTAGGGGACAGCCCTATATTCATGGGCCAGTCCATTCCAATTAATCAAGTGCAGTGATGAAGAAAGGTCAGTGGTGAACAGCAAACCGAAGACCTAATGTAGTATTGCTAAACATAACAGTACCCATAGGAGTAGTAGTATAGATGCGAAATGATCTGATATTGACATTCTGGAACATGAAACAAACAGAGAAAAATTTCTTTTTTCAGTGACAGAAACCACAGACTTGGTGTGGCTCATTTGATATTTTTAACTCTTGCTGTCTTTGGAAAATTTTAAATAGAAGCATCAATTAGTTGGCAATCTTTTAAGTGAGGAATGGTTTATTGTGTTGTTTATGTTTTCTTTAAGCCTTGCTCCCTGTCTTTTGAGTTGATCCTAATTCTAGACTGCCCGTTGTTCTGTTACAAGCCTTGAAGAAGGCCTTGCTTTCTGTGCTCAGCCCTTTAGTAAACTTAACACTGGAGCAGAGCATGCAATGTACCACACCCAGGCCCTGTGAGTCACAGTTCCTTGGAAAGCCTGAATGATACTTAATTATTCATTTACAGCTTGAGTGACCTCATATTTTATTATAAACTCATGAAACGATGGCTATTGTGTATGCAAATACTGAGATGAGAGTTCTCATGAAAGGGAGGAACATTGCACTAAACGTCTGCCCTTGGCTGTATCACTTATTTATCTTTTCATTCAGTATGTTTACTGAGTGCATTTTACACATATTACACATTGCATTCGTCATTGTAGATATAAAGGTGATTCATTTCTAATCTTTATCCTTGAGAGGCGATGGTCTGATGACATAAACAAATAGTTACAGATCTGTATTAAGGCTGTGATTTTTCAAATAGGAAGCATATAAAGGAAGGTCAAAGGACACATCATGAACCTGAAATCAATTAACCTACATCTTCAAAAATGAGAAGTTAGGCAAAAATATTTTAGAAAGGCTACTTTATTAACCTGTTCGGTTTAAAATACTTATTATGTCTCTGAGTGGAATTATCAATTGTTGTTGCTATGTGCCATCAAGTTGTCTGCAACTCATAGCAACCCTGTGTACAACAGCCCTGAACCCTGCTCCCTGCTGAACCAGCCTCACTGTCTCTGACATATCTACCCCCATTACCCCAGTCACTGAGTTAATCCATCTCATGCAGGGTCTTCCTCTCTTGCGCTGTCCCCCCACCCTCCCACGTATACATATGTTTGAATTCAAGTGATCCAACTTGATACATAATGTGGGGAAATCACAGTATTTTAATGCTTTAATGTTATTAGAAAAGTAGCTATAAACAGAAGAAAGAACAGCTCACAGGGCTGAGCATGACAAAACTCTATTTAGAGCCCATGTGGAAGATCCAGTAAACCAACTGAAAAGAAATTAAATGATTAGTGATGTTTATCAGAACATTTTTAGTGTAGTCATGGAACGGGGTCCTGCCCCATTATATCAAACAGTTCCACCGAGAGAAGGGAAGAGGATTAAATGAAGATGCAGAGAGACTACCTGCTGTTGGTGAACAGCAGCCCTTCATTCTTTAGACAAAGTACATATAGGCTTTTAGAAGTACCTCTACTGTAACCTTTGCATTATCTCAGATTTTCAATTATCTAGGCAATAATTAACATTTGCAAATCTCAGCACAATACACAATACAAGGGTCTTGTCCAGAATCCCTTACTGTGTGCTTTAAGGAACAAAAGGTTTTGTTTCATAAGGACACAGCATTCTTTAAGGTTTAAGACATTTGGTCATTCTTATTTTTTAACATCCTACTTCCTTGAGTTGTTTACTTCCAAGCAGATACTCTAGCCAAGATGGAGTTAGTTTTGCTGGTCTTATGGTACAGGGCTAAGCTTGCTTTACAAGTTAGCGTGTCTCTGACAGTCATGGGGTAAACACCTGATTGCATTTGGCTCAAAGGTACAGGAGGGAAGAATCAGATTCACCAAATATACAGGAATAAGCGTTAAGGGAAGGAGAAAGGGGGTCATGGCTGAAGGCAGGGGTGGATCAAAAGAGAATTTTTTGGCATTGGAGCTGAGAATAAAAATGGTATTTTTGTAGGAAATTGCTAATAGAAAGGGGAGGAAATGATGCTACAAATATTAAGGATGACAATTGTAACAAGAATGCCCTTGAGGAGGAGATATGGACAAGGCATGGTGTGTATAGTAGATTTTGTGGAGAGACTAGAATCTGGGCAAGCTGTCCACACCCCATTGTGGATTTAGACTGAAGACCACTAGCATGCAACCTTTCTCTCTTATACCGGCTCACACTAGACATTGTGGACCGTTCACAGAGGAAGAATGCTTCATTTAATAACACAGATTCATGGCCTAGATTTGAACTATTCTCCCCATAAACAATGCTTGTCTGAAGACACTACTCAGACTTGGTGAATCTTTGAGGAAATCAAGTGTTCCAAAAAGAATCTGAAGGCTTTTGATTTACAATGAAGAAGTCAAGCCCAAATTGGCTTCCAGAAGCCAGCCAGTGATTTCGAGTCTCAATTTGCCATGTGGACATTGTGCCTTAGATCCAAATCCATACAGATATTTCTGATTAATATTTTGAGATATTTCTGCTTCATATTTTGAAGTTAGTCCCAGAGAAATGGACAGTTACATCATTTCAGTTAAAAATTAAAAGTGCTAACAACTCTCAAAGCAGATGCTTTGGTTGGTTAAGTACATGTTAGTATCATCATGTACTTCTTATTTGGAGAAGCCTTTGGGGGGTATTTAAGGCTTCAGTTACATTTGTAGAAGAGTGAAAACTGTCTTTGCTAAGTAATATGACATTTAAATAGAGATAATCATTCTGTGCGTGCTGTCAGCACTGACTACCTGTGATCCTTGGCAACCCTGCTGAGTTAGCCGGTCTTGAAAAGGAACATTCCCTGTGGGTCATCACATCCCTGTTCAAGCCACAGGAATGAGGCCCATCAAAGATTCTGAATTCCAAACATAGATTAGGGGCACAATAGGCAGCAGGTAAATTAATGGATGAAACCGAATTGGGCCTACTTCCCGAAGTATTGCCCCATTGGACCTTGTGCCTGGCATCGCTGGGATGCTCTGTAGATGTGAGGATAGGGAGACTTCCCCTCACACAGTTCTGATTTGTTATAGGAGAGTCTAGATCCTGGAGAAGGATATTGTGATTGTGAACAGAGACTGAATATGAGGAAGACCCTCAAGGAGCTGGATTGACACAGTAGCTGCAACACAGGGCTTGAACATAGCAATGATTGGGAGGAGGGTGCAGGAGAAAGCAGTAGTTTGCTCTCCTGCACAAAGAAGGTCGCTGTGTGTCAGAACTGACCTGACAGCGTCCAGTGAAACAACATTATGTGGAGGACTGACACCTTCATCAGACCTGGTGCCTTGAAGTATCATTTTTTCATTAATTACAAATTCATTTTACTTACTTAATGATTTTCTTCTTTAGCGCACGAGTCAATTGGTTTATCAGAGAACAAACACTAATGTTATTTGTGGCATGTTAAGTGGCTTCTTTTTTTTTTTCTTTCTTTGCTAAGAAAACGCCATTCTTCAAGTCATTTAACAGGAAGAAACAGCACCTTCTTTCTGGGTGGAAGGGGAAAAAAACGTTCAGTCAGTGCCTCTGTTTCCGATTTTTTGTTGATGCATACCCAGTTCGTTCAAAGTTCCTGGCTAAACACTAAGTAATTATTGATACAAGAGTGTCTGTTTTTGAGGTAATAACAGAGAGCAATGTGTGATGTATTGAGGAGAAGGTCGTTATAAGCACATATAGTGACTTTTGGGTAAAAATGATTAAATAATTATTAATGCTTATTTCTACTCTTTCCACAAATGCGACTGACATGTCAGTGAGGTTGTTATTGTTAAGTGTCGTTAAGTCAACTCTGACTCATAGCTACCCTATGAACAGCAGATAGGTTGAAACTGACCTATCCTGCACGATCCTCATGAGTCTAGCACACTCAGGTTCATTTTTATGCTATATGACTCTCTGTCTTTGAGGGTCTTCCTCTTTTTTGCTGGCCTTTCCCAGCATGACGTCTTTTTTCAAGGACTGGCCCTTTCTGACAACATGCCCAAAGCATATGAGACCAAGTTTCATCAACCTTTCCTTTAAGAAACACCCTGGTTACACTTCTGGCAAGAAAGACTTATTTGTTCCTTTGGCAATTCATGGGATATTTAATGCTTTTTATTAAATATCACAAACCACAAATCAAAGGTATCAACTATTCTTAAGTCAAGGATCTCAGTCTGAAGATTAAGTGGCACCTAATCCAGGCCATGGTATTTTCAATTGCTTTGTAGGCATCTGAAAATTGGACAATGAATAAGGAAGGAAAAAACAAAAATAAAACACATGACTGTAAAGAAAATTTTAACAGCATAAGAACACAAAAGAAGGACAATGAGCACAAAAATGTTGACTGGTAGTTGCACGATTTCTATATAAAGAGAGACTAGGAAGCTAAAAGGAGTTCAGACACAGTGGTTAGTTAAGTACTTGGCTCATAAGCCAAACGTCAGGGACCCTGAACCCACCCATCACTCCACGGGAGAAAAATGTGTAGGGTTGGAAACTCCCTGGAGCAGTTTCCCTCTGTTCTATATGCTCACTCCAAGTTGGAAGATCCTTGTGACAACACTTAGAAGGTTAAAACATAACTGCGTGCAGAGGGAGAAGCCAGCCTAGTTGGGCCGTAGACTTAACTGAGAGGCAACTTTGAAAAATAAAAATTAAACCCACTGCCATTGAGCCAGTTCAGACTTACAGCAACACTCAAATTGAGTGGCTGGTGAATTCAAATTTTATACTTAGCAGCCTGATATGTTCCACACTGTTCTACCAGACAGAGTTCAATCTTTGTAAGAGTTAAGAAAAACTATGATGTCACACTAGAAGAAAGGCCACACACTGATGCCAATGGGCTCAAGGGAGAGGAATTGTATTGCTGTGATGAGCTCTGAAGAGAGTAAAGACCCTTTACGGTGACAGGCCATCTACTTGGATCAAGAAGGGTGAGGGAGGCATTCCTCAGGAGTGAGGCAGAGGCAGAGGAGGAACAGCAGATAACTGCCAGCAGTCTGCGAGAAAGGTAATTTGGATGAAAGTTGAGCTCTATAGAGGGAGTTCCATTCCATGTTTAAAGAATGTCTGAGCATCACAATTTTTAGGTAATCTGCTCTTTTTAAAATTTTGAGTTTTGCTCTACATTATTTCCCCTCCCTCTCTGTGTAGAACCTTCTATTGTAAATCTTTATCAGAACAGTCAATGGTGGAAGCCTGGTACCATCTAGTCGTTTTGACCTCCGACTAATAGAGACTGAGATTTGCTAGTACTTCTGGACTATTTATGTTCTTAAGTCTTATTTTTGTCACTCCCCTTTGCTCTGATAGGGGAAAACCCAACAGTTGTATCTTAGGTGGCCCCTTTCTAGCTTTCAGACCTCAGTCACTGCTCATCAATTATGAGTTATGCCAATTGACCTGTTGTTGTTAGGTGCTGTAGAGTCAAGTATGACTAATTGCAATCCTATGAACAAAATATCTGAACCCTGTTCTGTAACTGTTGTCATTTCTTTAGTGTTTATAGGGTTTTCAAAGCCTGATATTTAAAAGTGGATGCCAATCCTGCTTCCAAGTCTGTATTAATCTGGGAGCTCTACCAAACACTGTCCACCATGGGTAGCCCTTATGGCGTTTGACACACCAGTCCCAGCTTTCAGTATCACAGCAACGCCAAGTTATGTCAGTACAGCAAACTGACAGACAAGTGCTGTGCCACTTGAACAATGTTCTCCCTAAACACAATTAACAGAAACCAAATTTTAAATACAAAGGCAGCACCTCCCCCGCTCCAGGTCCTGATTTATTCAAACAAAAGTTTTCCAGCCCACAGGTGATTGTTAACTAAATCTAAATAGCCAATCAGCTTATACTTGATTGCTAACAAAATAAAAAACAATTAAACTGTTTACATCTGACTTTCAATTAAAAGTTTTTATTTCAATTATCCTTCAGACCTAGATGGACTCTAAAACTGGCCTCTCCAAGGCCAGTGGCTCATTCCCTCAAAGAGTTTGGTTGTAGCTGAGATGTTTATAGACCTTTGCCAGTGGTAGAAACATCAATATGCTTGAACATGTTTGCAGCACATGTAAGTACATACATAGCAATACCATCTACTAGAACCATAAGTGTTCATAGGTGTACTGCCATTCACTATTTCACATCTGCCCAACTACATGTCTGCCTCCATATCTAATCATAGATGTTGTGTGTTATTAGTATTGCAGAATTGTGGGGGCATCGCATTTACTTATATTATCTCTCATTCTTCGGCATCTCCCTGCAACAGAGACTGGAAGAGGTAACTAGTGTAATCATAACTTACTTATATGTAAATGAAGATGAAACAGTTAAACTGTAAAACCTTCAGTGGTATACCAAATAGATTGTTTTTCTTTGTTCCTTGTCACCCATTAAGAACAACTGATAATGATATGTGGGAACAATCACACTGTAGAAAACATCTAAGAAGGTCCAACCAGGATTTGATAATTAGCACTAGAACCACACTATGATGATATATATTTCCCTGTGCTTTAATATTGCATTTACATTTATATCTATATATTTACATTTAAGTTAATAGGTTAAATGGATATAGTGCATTCTGAAGTATGGATATATAATTATTATTCTCTTAATTCAAGCTATTGCTTTAAAGTTTCAAAATTCTAAGTAATTAGAATCCTGGGATTTGGAAAGCAGTGAGGCAGACACATGTGGAGCAATATTCATTGTGTCACTGTTCACAACAACCAAACTGTAGACACAACCTATATGTCCAATCAACAGATGAACAGATAAACAAAATGTAGTACATGCACACAATGGAATACTGCTCAACCATCATCAACAGAAATGAAGTCCTAATACACGCTAAAATGCAGGTGAACCTTGAAAACATTGTGCTGAGTGAAATAAGTCAACACAAAAGCACATCTAATGTATGATCTTATATGAAATAGCAATAGGCAAATGTATTGAAACCAACAGGTATTAATGGTTGCCAGGCACGGAGCAAGGGGGAAGGGGGAGCCATTGTTTAAGAAGCAATGGGATGTTGCAGAAGCAAGGGGAACCAGGTTTGCGAAAGTAATTGTAGTGATTGAAACTCAGAGACTAGTAAGACACATTCTATCCTAATATTCTGTCAGGGCTTTCTCCAAAGTTCCAAAGAGCAATGATGTCAGTTTAAAACTAAGGTGGACCTGATTCAGGCTGTGGCTTTTTTCATTACTTTTTATGCATCTGAAAGTTGGATAATGACTAAGGATGACACAAAAATTGTTACATTTGAGTAGAAGTGCCGGAGAAGAATACTGAATACTCCATAGACTGCCAAGAGAATAAATAAGTCTGCCCTAGAGAAAGTGAAACCAGAGTGCTCCTTGGAAACAAGGATGGTGAAACCTTGTCTCACATACTTTGTACATGTTGTTAGGAGGGAAAAGTCCTTGGAAAAAGACATCATCTGGATTAGAGGAAGTTTCATCAACGACTTGCCTTATGCAGATGACAAAACCTGTAAATGCATTCAAAATGATTGACATAATGATTGTAGAAAAAGGCTCAAGGATGTCAGAGATGATGAAGATGCCATAAGATTGGGCAAATTCAGTTCCATTATTCATAGGGTTGTTATGAATCAACTGTACATAACAACTATGTGTGTGTGTGTGTGTGTGTGTGTGCGCGCGCGCTCGCATGCACACCTGTGTCGCTTAGTAGTTGCTAAGTAGTTGCTCTGCTACCCGAAAGGCAGGCAGTTCAAATCCACCAGAAGAAAGATCAGCAATCTCTTCCTGTGCAATTTACTGCTGCTGAAAACTTGCTGGAGCATCATTTAGGAATCAGTTCTGACTCAATGGTACATAACAAACAAGCTCCAAAAAAAGGATACCTAAAAAATTATATCTCAGTTAGGCCCCAGGCCTGCTCGAGGGTGTGGCTTTAAAATCCTGTAAGATTTACTAATTTTATTAATAAATGTATTTCTTTTAGAATTAATATTCTTTAAAAGACACAGTAGTCATTTGTCTATTTGCTGTACTGAACAACTTGGAGTTGCTGTGATACTGAACACCATCCCATAGTTGTGTCAAATACCATAATGGTTACCCATTATGTACAGTGGTTGGATGAGTTTCCAGATTGATTCATGTTGGGAAGCAGGAGTGGCATCCAGTTCCTAACCTTGATGCCTCTGGAAACTCAACAAACTCTCTTATATATGTACAGAAATTATGTTAATTATAGAACAGAGTTCAGGTTTTTGTGCAAAGCTTACTCTGAATTGTTTTTGACTCAACAACATTTAACCACTGCTAAATGAGATTAGTGCTGTTATATCTGGAGGAACATTCTTCCACTTTGCACATCACTCTTTGTCAATGTGCTGTTTGAAGTAATCTTGGTTTGCTGTGATGCTGAACCTTGTGCCATGGGTATATCAAATACCATAATGGTTTCCCATTGTGGACAGTGTTTGCTGGAGCTCCTAGTTGTAAAACAGGTTTGAGAACAGGAGTGGCTTCCACTTCCTAAACACATGCCTCTGGAAACTCTATGAACTTGGAGAAACAATGATAGCTATGGAAAGGCATTGGGTCTTTTGTTCATAGAGTTGTTATGAGTTGACCTCGATTTGACAACAAACAACAACAACACTTCTAGTGACAATACTAATGCTAAGAGTTGGCAGGGCCTTTAATATATGGTGTCTGCAGTGGTCTGCTTTTTATTTTGTACTTTATTGTCAGATGTGAGTATGATGAACTAAGCATAAAATTTGCCAGTAGATGATTTGAGTTCAGTTTTGTCCTGATCACAACCAGATGTATGACCTTGGGTTTGTCAGGCAAGGCTCGCAATTCACTAAGCCATTAAAAAAGGATGATGGAACACCTACCTCACATAAAGGGTCTGGGGAAATAACTGAGATAGCAGCAAAAACACCCTGTAGACACTCAAGCCCTACAGTCACGTAATTGCTGTGGTCATTGCTTCTGTTCTCCATACTATCCTGGGACAAAAGGGAATGTGGACTCCTGGAGCAGGCGAGGAGTCATAGAGAAGAGAGCCAGAAACTCATTTCAGTAGCCCTGAGAACAGATCACCAGTTTTCCAGGGGAACTGTGAGGGCAGGCTGGTGCCTCAATTATATGTCAAAGGAGTAGCCTTTGTCCTCAATAGGCCTGAAGTTCCTTTGCATACTCTGACTACATACCGTATCTTTCAGAATATAGTGAGCAACTGTTGTTTGTTGTTGTTGTTATGTGTCGTCGAGTCGCTTGCTACTCATAGCAACTCTATATACAACAGCCCTAAACCCTGCTCTGTCCTGTGCCAATCGCATTGCCTCTGACACACCCATCCCGATTACCCCAGTCACTGAATCAATCCATCCCATGGAGAGTCTTCCCCGATTGCGCCATCCCTCCACCTTCCCAAGCATGATGTCTCTCTCCAAGGACCTGTCGCTCCTTGCAACATGCCCAAAGTATGTCAGACGAAGCCCCAGAATCCTTGCCTCCAAGGAGTTGCTTGGTTTAACCCACTCCAGGATAAATCTGTTAGTTTTCTTGGCAGTCCATGGTACATTCAATACTCTTCTCCAGCACCACAGCTCAAAGGCATCAATTCTCCTTCTGTCCTCCCTAGTCATTGTCCAACTCTCTGATGCATAACAAGTGATTGCAAAGACCATGCCCTGTATCAGGCGCACCTTAGTCTCCAGAGAGACACCGTTGCTCTTGAGTACTTTAGAGAGGTCCCTAACAGCAGATTATCCGAGAGGCTGGGCTCTATGAGGAGAAGTGTGGCGTCAGGATTGTTGGAAGATCTATTAACAATCTGCATTACGCAGATGACACAACCCTGCTCGCTGAAACTGAGGAGGACCTCATGCACTTACTGCAGAGGGTCAAGAACTGCAGCCTTCAGTATGGACTGAGGTTCAATGTCAGGAAGACACAAATTCTCACCACTGGACCAATTGGCAGCATCAGGATGGATGGCGAAGAGATTGAGATTGTACACAGCTTCAGTTTGCTCGGCTCCACGGTCAACACTCTTGGCACCAGCAGTCAGGAAATAAAAAAGTGAGCAACTAAGAATGTGCTATTCAAATCCAGCATTTGATGCAACCTTCTGACAATTTCATTTGTTACTTTACTAATTTTCTCCTATGTATAACAACACAGTTTTTTTTGGAAGCCAACAAAGTGTACCAATATTTTTTCCTTAATAACCCAGGAGAATTTAATATATGAGGCTCATTGTTGTTATTGAGTGCCATAGAGTTAGAACCAACCCATAGCTGATCTTCTGGCCGGTTTTTAGAGGCCCATCCTTCTCCCACAGAGCAGCGTGTAGCCCTGAACCATTTGCCTTCAGGATTGCAATGCAGCTTCTTGCCACTAGGCCATCAGAGCACTAAATATGAGCCTACAGCAGCTTAAAACTGATCAGCCAAACCAGAGGGGGAAAGAAGACTATTCAGGTCTGCTCACTCTTAAATCTCTGTCTTACAGGGTGGTTATGAGTCAAAGTGAAATCAGTGGAAACAGTTCTTGCCAAAACATAACCTATATAGGTCCTAGTTACCAAGTCACACTAACCCTACAACTGTAACACGTGCTCCCATTTCAATATGTTTAATCAATGTTACTGATATCTAATGAACATAAAATAAAAAGGATACATTTATTGTGTTTGATGAGTTTTGACAAATGTAGACACTATAGAATTGCTGTTGCAAAAAGGGGCCAGTCCCTGAAAATAAGATATCATGTTGGGAAGGTGGACGGTCAGAGAAAGAGAAGGAGAAGCACAAAAAGATGGGTGACACAGTGACTGTGCTAACAGACTTCAGCTTATCAGAGAGGAAGGATAGTGCAGGATAGGGAAAAAGGCTCACATCTGTTGTTCATCAAATGGCTAGGAGCTAAAGTCGGACTGATAGCTCTTAACACCAACAACACAGAGGCACCACTACCCTCAAGAGATTTTTTGCTGCCTTCAAAAGTTCCCATTTACTCTTTCACAGTCTTTAACCCCAACTGCTTACTCTTCCCACTAATTTGATTTTCATAACTTTTAGTCTGTTTTCCCTGTGTTAAAATTTCATATAAATGAAATCAGATAGTGATGACTCATTTGTGTCTATTTCCATCCACGCAACATGTTTTTGAGATGTTGGATCCACTTTATTGAATGGTATTGTAATTCATGGGAGACTGGAATGCAAAAGTTGGGAACAGGGAAGAAGGATCAGTAGCTGGAAAACACAGGCTCGGTGAGAGAAATGAGGCTGGAGATAGAATGTTAGAGATCTACACATTCAATGAATTATTCATTGCAAATACCTTTTATAAGAAACATAAAAGCTGGCTATACACATGGATTTCACCTGATGGTATGCATAGGAATCAAATCTATTACATTTGTGGAAAGATTCCCTGGAGAAGCTCAATATCAGCAGTGAAAACCAGGCTAGGTGCTGATTGTGTGACAGATCACCAACTACTCATATGCAAATTCAATCTGAAGTTGAGGAAAATTAAGTCAAGTCCACAGGAACCAAGATTTGACCTTAAGTCTGTCCCACTCAAATTTCAAAGCCATCTCAGGAACAGGTTTGATGCCTTGAGCATCAATGAGCATAGACCAAATGAGCTCTGGCAGGATATCAAGAAAATTGTCCATGAAGAACGCAAAAGATCATTACAAAGGCTGAAGAAGAAGAAAAGACCAAGATGGATGTCAGATGGGACTCTGAGTACTGCATTAGAGCACCGAGAAGCCAAAGCTAAAGGAAGAAATCAAAAGCTGAACAGAAAATTTCAAAAGGCAGCTCAGGACGACAAAGCAAAGTACAATGATGAAATGTGCAGAGAGCTGGAGTCAGAAAATCAAAAGGGCTGGACTCGCTCAGCATTTCTTAAGCTGATGGAGCAGAAAAACAAAGTCAAGCCACGGGTGGCAATACGTAAAGATAATTTGGGTAGAATGTTGAATGATCCAGGAAGTATCAAAAGAAGATGGAAGCAATACACAGAGTCAGTGCATCAGAAGGAATTGGCTGACACAGAGGAATTTCATGAAATAACATATGAGTAAGAGTCTATGGTGATGAAGGAGGAAGTCCAAGTTGCTATGAAGGAATTGGCAAAAAACAAGACTCCCGGAGTTGACAGCATATCAAATGATTTATTTCAACAAACAGACGCTGCCCTGGATGTGCTCACTAAGTTGGAGGACAGCCAGCTGGCCAACTGACTGGAAAATATGGATATTTGTTCCCATTCCAAAGAAAGGTGACCCAACAGAGTGTGGAAATTATCGAACAATATCATTGATATCACATGCAAGCAAGATTCTGCTGAAAATTATCCAAAAATGCTTGGAAATATATGTCAACAGAGAACTGCCAGATGTGCAGGCTGGATTTAGAAGAGGTTGTGGTACTAGGGATATTACAGCTAATGTAAGATGGATCTTGGCAGAAAGCAGAGAATACCAGAAGAATGTCTCTCTGTGCTTCATTGCCTGTGTGGATCACAACAAGCTATGGCTGACTCTGAGAAGAATGGGAATCCCAGAACATTTGACTGTGCTAATGCAAAACCTATACTTCGACCAAGAGGCAGTTGTCAGAACAGAGTAGAAAGACACTGGATGGTTCGAAATCAAGAAAGGGGCCCGTCAGGGATGTATTTTCTCTCCATACCTTTTCAATCTGTATGCAGAACAGATCATTTGAGATGCTGGGCTGTACAAGGAGGAATGTGGCATCAGGATTGTTGGAAGAATCATCAACATCCTGCGTTATGCAGATGACACAACCCTGCTTGTGGAAACTGAGGAGGACCTGAAACACTTCCTGCAGGTCAAGGAATGCAGTCTTCAATAAGAAATGAAGGTCAATATCAAGGAAACAAAGATTCTCACCTCTTGGCCAATTGGCAGCATCAGTATGGATGGTGAAGAGACTGAGATGGTTAACAGTTTTAGTTTACTTGGTTCCACACTCAACACTCTTGGTAAGAGCAGCCAGGAAATCAGGCGATGAATTGCATTGGGTAAGTCATCTGTGAGGGACCTCTCAAGAGTACTGAAGAGCAAAGCCGTCAGGCTAGAGACTAAGGTGCACCTGATCCAGGTTAGTCTTTGCAATTACATGCTATGCTATTAGAGAGTTAGACAGTGAATAGGGATGATAGAAAGAGAATTGATGCCTTTGAGCTGTGGTGCTCAAGAAGAGTGTTAAATATATTATAGACTGCTAGGAGAACAAACAGGTTTGTCCTGGAGAGGTTGAAGTCAGAATGCTCCCTGGAGTCAAGGATTCTGAAGCTTCATCTGATATACTTTGGGCATGTTGAAAGGAGGGACTGGTCCTTGGAGAGGGACATCATGTTTGGGAGAGTGGAGGGACGGTGCAGGAGAGGAGGACCCTCAATGAGATGGATTGATTCTGTGAGTGGAGTGGTGGGAATGAATGTGATTGAGATAGCGAGGTTTGCACAGGATAGAACTGCTTTTAGGGCTCTTGTACATAGGGTCGCAATGAGTCACAAATGACTCGATGGCACATACAACAACAACAACAACAGCAACATTGTAATTCATCCCTTTCTATCATTAAGTTGCATTCCAATGCATACAACTCCTACAACTTGTAAACCTATGCCTTGCCTGGTGAACAATTAAATTCTTTACAGTTTGTGGTTATTGTGAAAAAGAAAAATCATAGCAAAACATTCATGTACAAGCCTTTCCATATACATGTTTTTATTTCCCCATGCATGGTACTTAAAAGTGAAATTGTGAAGTCGTATCGTTAATACCTATTTACTTTTGTAATAAAGTTCCAAAGAGAGCATGTGATTATACTTTCCCCTCGCAGTGTATAGATGTTTTCATCATTGCACATCCTTATCGGTACCTGCATTTCTTGTCCATTTTATTTTGGGCATTCTTGTGTGTGTACAGCAGTATCTCATTGTGGTTTAGTTTGCATTTCCCTGATGAATAATGATGTTGAGCATTTTCCCCCCCTCGTGCTTAATTTAGCCTTTCTATTATCTTTAGTAAAATGTGTTTATGTAACGGAAGAAGTAGAGGAGGCACCAAGGCCTGGGCTGACAGTAGAACCATTATTTGAGGAAAAACAGGAGTAAAAAGATAATGAATATGAAAATAAGCTTAGTATTATTCATTTCCCAAATAAACTCAGCATCATCTTATATAGCTCTCCTGGAGAATTCTTTGCATTCTTTTCTACATTTAGAGCTCTAGTGGCCTTGTGGCAAGAAGCTGTGCTGCAATGTTAAAGGCATGCAGTTTGAAAGTACCAGTTGCTCTGTGGGAGAAGGATGGGCAGTCTCCTCCCATGTGACTAACTGCCTCTGAAAACCCGCTGCAGGTTGGTTTAGACACTAGGGTACACAACAACAAGAAGCTGGTATAGAGGTATGGGAAGGTGCTTTTAAGTAATGAATAAAGAAAACAGAAATGATCAAAGGTTGGGACAATATTCTCAGTCTTCATCTTACTTGATCTACCCTGTGTTTTGAGTAAATCAATGAATCTTAGGCTCTTAAAGAAGACCTTGATAAACATAATCATATACACATTTATTCAGCATCTACTCTATGCAAGATATTGTATTGTGAAAGATACAAAGACAATTTTTAATTTTATATTGTGATTTGAATGAAGATTTACAGAGCGAGTGAGTTTTCCATTTAACAGTTCATGTGTATTTTGTTTCATAACATTTATCACAATCCTCAAAGTTTCACAACAACCTTTCCATTTCCTCTCTGGGATTCTCATTTCTCTGTGTCCTTTAAGTCTGTCCTTTTCTGTCTTTGAAACTTTATCCTTGGAAAATTCTGGCTTTTCCATTTCATACAATTGATTGTTCTAAGTGTGTATACCTTCCTGGTGCTACTTATCGCCTTATAGGCCTGTGTATTGCTTGACTGAAGTTGAGCCAGAAGAGTGTGACTTCCATTCCAGATGTGAAGTGTGACTAAAGATCACAGTCTCAGAGATTTCACCAGTCTTTATTACAAAATTAAACCTGGTCAGTTTTATGATTTTGAGTTTTGTTTCAAACTTTTCTCTTACTCTATCCAGTATCATAGGCTATGATCACGTTCAGATAGTTCAGTAGTAGCAGTCGGGCACCATCTAGTTATTATGGTCTCAGTCATGGAGCCCATTAGTCCTTTGGACTGATTGTTAACATGCATCTTTGCTTTTCTTTAATCTGCTTGGGCAGAGAGAAGTCAATAGTTTTTTCATAGATGGTTGTTGTTATGTGCCATTGAGTCACTTACAACTCATAGCGACCCTATGTACAACAGCCCTAAACTCTGCTCTATCCTGTGTCAATTGCACTGTCTCCGATAAACCCATCCCGATTATCCCAGTCACTGAATCAATCCACCTCATAGAGGGTATTCCCCTCTTGCACCATCCCTCCACCCTCCCAAGCATGATGTTCCTCCCCAAGGAGCGGTCTCTCCTTACAACATGTCCATAATATGTCAGATGAAGCCTCAGAATCTTTGCCTCCAAGGAGCAGCCGGTTTAACCCTGATGAATCTGTTTGTTTTCTTAGATGATTACTCACAAATTTTTAAGGCCTTGGTTACTATTCACCAAAATAAGTTGTATTGACCATGATATCTCTCACAACTATAGTCCTGAGCCTCAGGCCCACTGATTTATTCCTTCAAGATGTTTGGTTATGGCTAAAAGTTCATATACCTTTTCAATTGTTTGCTCTACAAACAAAGGTAGATTATATATAAGAACAGAAATACAAGCATAGAAATATTATGCATGATTGTGTGTAAAGTCCTGTTATCCATCTATGCTGATCACTCCAATACTGTACATCATTTTTCTGTTCATCCCACAACTATAGTTCTGAGCCTCAGGCCCTGTGACTTATTCTTTCAAGATGTTTGGTTATGGCTAAAAGTTTACATAACTTTACCAATTGTTTGCTCTACAAACAAAGGTAGATTCCACATACAAACAGAGAAGTATAAGCATAGAAATATTGTCTGCCAAGCCTATACATGAATGTGTGTAGAGTCCTTTTATCCATATATGCTGATCATGCCAACATTGTATATAATCTTTCTGTTCATGCAGCTTTGTGATTTTCCGTCACCTTCTTTCCTATGCCCAGTATCCATACTAGATTGTTTTTTGTGTAAATCTTTCCTTAGCTTTTTATAGTAGTATAATTATAGAATATTTGTTCTTTTGTGATTATTTCACTTAGCCTTGTATCTCCTAGGTTCATACACATTACTGCAGGGTGTTTCACACTCTTCATTATTTTTAACCTTGCATAGTATTCCAATGTGCATCTGTATCATAGTTTGTGTATTCACCGTAGTTCAAATGTGCCACACTTGGTTTATCCATCAGCTGATGGGCACCTAGGTTTCTTTTTTACTATTGTGAATGATGCTGGAGTATATGTGTGAATTCACATATTAATTCATGTCCTGGCTATTTCTTCAGGATATAATCCTAGCATTGAATTGCTGAATCAAATGTTGTCTCTGTGTTGAACATTTTAAAAAAGCTATTTTCCATGAGAGTTGTACCATTTTACAGTCTCACTAGGGGTTTATAAGAGGTTGAGTCTGTTCACAATATTTTTATTGTTGAGGAGTTAAAAGTTTTCTATAAACTTTATATATTAGTCTCTTTTTTAATTGTCCTTGCCAAATATTTGTTCCACTATTTAAATTGTTTCTGACTCTTTCGGTGTGCATAAGTATTTAATTTTCTAAAGGGTTCAGACTAATTTCTCTTCTGCTATAGTAAAGTTTTCATTCTGTTTTTTATTCTATTTATGCCATAAATTAAAGATCTTAAGTTTGCCTCTGTTTTTATTTCTGTGAAAATACACCTAACAAAGTATTATACTTGCTCTGACTTATTTTTTTTTAAATATTCTATTGCTTTGGTTGTTGTTGTTGTGTGCTGTCAAGTGTTCTGTGACCGAGAGTGACCATATGTACAACAGCTCTGTAACCTGACTTGTCCGGAGCCAGTGTCACTAACTCTTACACACCAACACTCATTGTCCCAGTTACTGTATCTGTCAATCTCATTTGGGGTTTTCCTTTCCCATGTTGTCCCCTCCACCCTTCCAAGTATGACGTCCTTCTCCAAGGACCCTTCTCTCCTGGCCATGTGCCCAAAGTATGTAAGACAGAGCTTCAAAATCCTAGGCTCCAAGGAGAAAGTTGGTTTTACCCTCTTCAAGACAGACCTATTTATTTTCTTGTCAGTTCATGCATGGTATGTTCAAAACTCTTCTCCAGCAGCACAACTCGACAGCATCAATTATTCTTCTGTCATCTTTAGTCCTTGTCTAGGTCTCTGCTGCATAGCAAGTAAACATAAAGACCATGGCCTAGATTGGGTGCACCTCAATCTCTAGACATAGCTGCCTTTCAGTACTCTGGAGAGGTCCCTGACAGCAGATTTTCCCAATGCAATTCATCTTTTGATTTCATGACTACTGGTGGTAAGGATGTTGTTGATTGTGGAGCTGAGTAAGCTGTAATTGTTAACAACCTCAATCTCTTCTCCATCTATCATGGTGCTGACAGTTGGCCCAGTGGTGAGAATGTTTGTCTTCTTGATGTTGAGCTTCAATTCATGTTGAAAACTACAGTCCTTGAGCTTCTGCAGCAAATGCTGCAGGTCTTTTTCACTTGCAGTAAGCAAGGCTGTGCCATCTGCATATTGTAAGTTGTTGATGAGTCTTCCTCCAATCGTGATGCCACATTCCTCCTCCTAAAGCCCCGCTACCCAAATGATTTGTTTCACATATAGATTGAAAAGGTTTGGAGACAGGCTGCATCTCTGATGCACTCCTATCCTGATTTTGACCCAAGTAATGTTTTCTGAGGACTGCTTTCTGGTCCAAGTATAGGTTTGCTTACATAGTTTGTATATATTGTGTTTAATATGTTTTTTAAAATTAATCACATTTGGCTATGCCCACCATTATCCTGTCTTTCCAGTTCCCTGCTGGATCTTTCCAATTTCCTTTACCCCTTTCTACACCCACCCAATTGTGCAACCCTATGAATTTGCCCCTATCCATCCTTACCAATCTACTCCCACTCTTTCCCACTTTGGATCTCCATACGCATTTTATTAGTTATCCTTCTATTTTTACAGTGACTGTCTTATGCAGTATTTGTCCTTATGAGACTGATTTAGTTCTCTAAGCATAATGCTCTCCAGTGAGCTGAACACAGAAAATGCATGCTCCAGCTCTTCCACTACTAGGAATATACCCCAAAGAAATTAGAACTGAGACACAAATGAATATTTGTACACCAGTGTTCATAACAGTATCATTCACCATTGGAAGAACATGGAAACAGCCCAAATGTCCAACCACAACCAAATGGATTGAGAAGTTATGGTATGTTCACACAATGGTATACTACACAGCACACAGGAGCAACAATTTTAAAAAATACTACATAACTTGCCCCAATTTTTTTTCTTGGATGATCTTTACAATTAAAGTTTTACACCTAATTATTTGACCCACCTTCAATTAGTTTTACATACCGTGTGAGGCATGAATCTCTTTTCATTTTTCTGCAAATAATTTTCCAGTTTTGCCAGCATGATTTGTGAAAGATACTGTGGTTTCTTAATTTGATGGATTGCATTCCTTTCTCAAACATCAACTGTCCAGAATTGAATAGATTTATTTCTGAGTTCTCAATTCTGTTCCGTTGGTCTATGTGTTTGTTGTTTTACCAGTCCCAGGTATTTTAACTACCATGGCTATAGAGCAAGTTTTTAAATCAGAAAGTCTAACATCTCCTACTTTGTTCTTCTTCAGTAATTCTTCACTTATCCAGGGTCTTTCTCCTTTCCACATAAAATTAGTGATTGATTTTTAATTGCTAGGGAGCTCTGGTGGCCAGCGTAGTGCCAATAAGCTGTGCTGCAATCTTGAAGGCACGCCGTTCGAGGCCACCAGGATGGGCAATCTCCTCCTGTGCTATTAATTGCCTCTGAAAACCCACCAGCGGGTCAGCTATGGGTCTGTTCCACCTCTGTGGTACTCAACAACAACAACAAGGACAACTTAATTGCTAACAATTTCCGCTTGATTGGTTCAACAATTTTGACACTAGCAGTCATGAAATCAAAAGATGAATTAGGAAAATCTGCTGTAAGTGACCTCTCCAGAGTGCGAAATAGCAATAGTAGCTATTATAGCTAGAGATTCAAGTGTGCTTGATCCAGGCTATGGTTTTCACAATTGCTTGCTATGAATCTGAGAGCTGGACAATAACTTAGACAAAAGAAGAAGCAGTATTTTTGAGTTGTGGTGCTGGAGAAGAGATTAAACATACCAGGTACTGCCAAGAGACCTGAAAGGTTTGACCAAGAGAGGATGAAATCAAGATGCTCCTTGGAGGCAAAGATTTTGAAGCTGCATCTTACATACTTTGAGCATGTGGCCAGAAGTACCAGTACTTGGAGAAGGACATAATATTTCAAAGGATGGAGGGATAGTGCAGGAAAGGAAGACCCTGGAGGAGCTGAATTAACATAGAAGTGTAAGTAGGCATCTCAGAGACCGTGAGATTGGCTCCGGATAGGACAGGGTTCAAAGCTATGGTGAATGGGGTTGCTATGAGTTGCAAGTAACTTGATAGCACATAACAACAACAACAAAAATGTATGGAATCTCAATTAGAATTGCCATTTATTTCCATGTAACTGTGGGTAGCAAAGCCTTCCTATCCATGAACATGGTATGATTTTCCATTTATATATGTCTCATTTGGTTTCTTCTAAGTGTTTTGTAACTTTCTTTGTATAGGTATTGACACTAAGATAAGTCAGACATGGTACTTGCTCTCAATAAATCTAAATCTCTTTAGTATTTAGACTTTTGCTTTGATTAACCCACACATGACCAAAAGGATTAAGGGTCATCAAAGAGATGCCAAAGGAAAGATATCCCAGAGAAGACTTAGAGGGAAATAAGAGTTTTCAACATTGACTGCAATTATTGTTTAAAACAAATTGCTTTCTTTGTTGCAGCTCATTTGACTTTCTGAAAAAGTACAATTTTCTCTGGAGAAATTGTCATCATTTAGGTACATGACTTTTCTTTGACAACTACAAGAAAAGTGGTAGGACAATATTTCTCCATTAATGAATACTTAGGGGAATTATCAAGGAAATATTTAGTTTTAATTATGCACTAATAAATAGAAGATAAGCATAGTGGAAAGGGATTAATTTTAGAATTACCAGATTTAGGTTCAGATTTTGGTTTTCCATCTGTATAATTTGGTCCTATCGGTTTCTCATTTTTAGTTCATTTTCAGCACATGAAAATCATATGTTATTCATGGTCCTATTGTGATGCTGAAATTAAATTATGTCTCAAACAGGACAGCAGCTCATTGTAGGTATGTAAAAGAAGATATGTAAAGATATTCTCTTGCTATCTTTGTACTTTGCAATTTTAATGAGCTCTTTTCAGCCTGGTTCTCAATTTTCACAAGATCATAAATCAAGGTAAACAAATTATACATGAGACGATAGTGGCAGTAGGGAAACACGCCAAGGTCTGAAAAAATAGGAAACTTTGAAAAATAGCCTGTTTTTGCCAAATGACAAATTCTATGGGGTGGAGAAGAGGATAAGATTAATAAGTGAATGATCTCAATATTATTAGCATCTTGTTCCTATTAGCACATTTATGTTACTAGTTTTTCCAGTTTCTAGGTCATCCAATTTTTTTATAGATATAAATGGAAACCAACCAAGTTTTGGTGTATGTCCAATGTTGTCATTGTTGTTCATATTTACTGAGTATTCCAAGAAGACGAAACAATGTGTCAAATGCATTACACACATGATCTCATTCACTCTTCACAAGACAGACAGCATTACCATGGGTTGCTTCCTGACTATGGAATCTGTGGTGGTTGAGTACTATGGCACACAGAATGCAAGAGAGAGATGGGGTCAGAATCTAAGTCCTTACCTGTCATCAAACACACACACACACACACACACACACACACACACACCCCGCCCCAGAGAGAGAGTGAATTTCTGTTTTCTGCCTTTTCTGTCACTTTGGTAGCAGAATTTTATTGCTATTTCTCAAAACCAGGAGTTGGCAAAGAAAATTTTTTCTCTTCGAGATCAAACATTACACTTTCATTTGTCTGCTGTGTTTTTCTCACCTATAGTGTTGAGGACTCTCTTTCATAGGTTCACTATGAATCACCTGTGACTCGACAGCACTTAACAACAAAACATCAACATAGAGAGTGATCAGCTGGCCCAGTGGACTGAAAGCGATGCAACCAAGGTGGGTGACTTCTAATCAAAGGCCCTCGGGTCTATCTTTCATGGTTTTTGTTCAGACATTCCTCTAGGTACCACAGCCCTGGTGTACAAGTTGCCATACCGTGGTCACTTGTGGTTGCTGTGAGGCTGAACACCATGATGCTGATGTGTCCAATGTGTTAATGGTTGGTTACCCATGGTGGACAATGTTAGGTGAAACTCCCCAATTAAAACAAGCTTGGAAGCAGGAGCGGCATCCATTCTGTAATAGATTGCCCCCGGAAACCCTATGAACCTGGAGAGAGGATGGAAGACACCCAAGTGTTGAAGAATCTCCTTCATAGGGTCACTATGAGTTGCCTGCAACTCGAAGGCACTTAACAACAACAACAACAACATGACATTAGGTGCAGAAGATGCCATCTTACCAGAGAGAACATTGTCACCTAGCCTTAGGCCACTTTTTTAAAATACTGCCAGAACAGCCTGTAGAGGGGAAAATCTCTATTGCAGAACATTGAAAGCTTCATATATGAATTTCAGGTCAAGAAAATCCTTTCTAAGAAAGGAGTCCGCTCGTTTATTAATTTTTTTTAAAAATGCACTTCACTTAAACACACAGCAAAAGTACCTACATTTTCAATGACATGAAAAAGACACCTTGTTAAATAATGATAGCAATAAAACCTAGCCTCTCAATTAGTTACACTGAACGTGAATGGTTTAAATGCACTGCTGAAGAGAAAGAGAGTAGCAGATTGGATAAAAAAACAAAATCCATCAATATGTTGTCTACAAGAGACACACCTGAAAAATAAAGATAAAGACAGGCTAAAAATAAAAGAGTGGGGGAAAATATACCAAGCAAATGGCAACCAGAAAAAAGCAGGAGCAGCCATATTAATCTCTGATAAAATAAATATCAATGTAAAAACCATCACAGAGGACAAAGAAGGTCACTACATAATGTTGAAAGGGTCAATAGAACAAGAGGACATAACAATAATAAATATCCATGCACCAAATGAAAGACCAGCAAAATACATAAAACAAACAGTAACAAAACTGAAAAAGGAAATAGACAAAACTACTATAGTGCTGGGGGGTTTAATACACCCCTCTCAAGAAAAGATAGAACTACCAGAAAAAAACTCAACAGAGATACTGAAGAATTAAATCACACAATAAACCAACTTGACCTCATAGATATTTATAGACTAATGCACCCCCCAAAAGCACAGTATACCTTCTTCTCTAATGTGCATGGAACATTCTCTAGAATTGATCACATTCTAGGTCACAAGGCAAGCATCAACAAATTAAAAAACACAGAAATAATACAAACCATCTTGTCAGACCATAATGCCACAAAATTAGGAATTAATAATAGGATGATAAAGGATAAAAAAAAACCATACACTTGGAAGCTGAACAACACCTTGCTTGAACATGACTGGGTAGTAGAAGAAATAAAAAATGAAATGAAAAAGGTTCTTGAAACTAATGACAATGAAAACACCACTTGCCAAAACCTCTGGGAAGCAGCCAAAGCAGTAATCAGAGGTCAA
>NW_006399813.1:7518667-7527130 GCF_000299155.1 Elephantulus edwardii
GCATTAAAAAACAAGGAACTCATGCAATATTATTCAAAATGGTTGACTCTGGAGAACATTATGCTGAGTGAAATATCCCAGTCATAAAAGGACAAATATTGCATGGTGCCACTGTTGTAGAATGGGACTAACCTCGGGGTTGGGGAGAGACTGAGTAAGATGGGTTTAATAATGTATACTGCACTGGAACAGAGGAGGGAAAAACTGTTTAAAAGAGATATGTGATCAGGTATTTCTGTCATGACAGGAGTCTAGAGTGATGGCTACATGGTGGAGGGGACCAGGGGTGGGTTTGTAAAACAATGAAAGAATTTTTCTTTTACTTTTCCAAGAGGGCAGTGTCCGGGGGTGGGGGGTGGGGGTGGGTAGAGCCTTGGGAGGGGATAAATGTTCAAAAATGAATGAATGGAAATCCAAAGCCTCTGTAAATTTTTACTGAAATTAATAACAAATTTAAATTTAAAAAAAAGAATTAAGTTAGAGTAAGGATGGCAATGGATTTATAACTGCTCATGCTAATAACACTATATCATGGCGTGGAGGAGGAATAGTGGAAATGTATCCGCATTTACAGTATTCCTCTTCCCAAAACCATTTATGGAAAATAGGAACTGCATTGGAACATGTATCTCTGGATTGGAAATGATGATATTGTTAACATTTCTAGCCTTAAGCTTAAACGATTATAATGTTCAAAATTATTTGTTATACATTTGTTTAAATTTTTCCCTCTTTTAACAACTGGGATCTAGAGGGAAGAGAAAAGACCAGAGAATGGCCAAAATTATTGGGGCAGCTATTGCTGCCAGTTTAGGGCCTGTGTTAGGAAAAGGAAGTCTTTCTCATATACAGTGACACCCAAAGGTAATAAAGGAGGTCAGAATTGTTTCCACTGTGGAAAGCTGGGCCACTTCAGTAGACAGTGTCACAGATGAGAGCCACAGTTAGTCAAGGGAGTAGAGAGGAAGCTCCCACTCACTTGCTTTAAGTGTGGGTCTGAAGGATACTTGGTCAAGGGTGGCCCACATCAGGTCCTCATGGCTGACAGGACTGACAGGCCCCAGCTCCCTGCAGGAAACAAAGGAGGATGCTTCAATGATTTAGATCCTCCCAGAAGAGCTGTGGGTAACTATGGGTCACAGGAGACCAGATGACACGTAACAACAACAACAGTTTTACCGGGAAATGGAGATATCACAATTGGAGTGAAAACCAAGGGGCTTAGGTGAAAGAAAAAGAAAGGGTCGGTCTTACTTATTGTAAATTCGCTATATTTAGAAGACTTTGGTATTCTCCTGCACTTTCTTTATCACCATTTCTGGGATTTATGGCAACTGAAGCATTATCTAAATGAGCAGATGAAAAAAAAAATAAAGTGGCAGTCTCTTACATGACTAACTATAAAATATCATAAAACAAATAAATTAATTCAATTGCATGCTTCAAAAAAAATGTACTTAAACACACAGCAAAAGTACCTACATTTTCAATGACATAACAAAGACACCTCGTTAAACAGTGTTCTCTTTCCCTTGTCCATTATAAAGTACATAAACCAACTGAAAAAACAACGCACTGCTCTAGAGCATTTGGTAGATTTGAAATGACCTTTTGGTTACCAGCCCAATACATATGGCCCTTTGCCAACACACTCCTCGAAGATATATATTTTGGACGAAGTTCTAGGCTGAGTTAGGGCTGTGTAGACTGGTTTCTTCAATTTGAGGAACTGACAGATAGATGGAGGAACCGATGCTGTGAGAAGGTAGATTTCCACATAGTTGATACCTTAACCCTCTAGAAGTAGAGGAGTTGAGACCTGAAACCCCAGCTGTACTCTTTGCAAGCCTTGTGATTTGGAGAGTATTCCTTAAGTTCTCTAAGCCTCAGATGCCTCACTAACCCTGAGAGTCATAATATTTGACTCACAGTTTTCTTATCCTTGGTGCCCAGATTGCTGAACCTCTTCTGGCCCCACTACCCTCCGTTTCCTTTTCTTGTCTATACTTCCTAGTGTGGGGTTCCCCAGGGCTTCCTCTTTGGCCTCTGGGTTTCTGTTTATATTCTCTCCTTGGTAACCTCTGCACCAGTCATGTCTCCCCCTGTGGCATATCTCCAATCTACTCTACATTTCAACCTCATGTTGTGCATCTCCAGAAAAACACTTCTCCAAGGCAGCTTAAGCTTAACAAATAGAGACAGATTTGCTAATTGTTCTCCAAGTTACTTCTGACTTTGGAATGTATGCTTATTTTAAATAGGGCCCCACTCCAAACCTCTGAGTCATCTGTCACATTTAACCCCCTCCTTCTTCCCTATCTAATCAGTCACTAAGTTATGTGAATTCATTCCTCTTAACCGTCTTTGTTCAAAGCGGAAATGGAAGCTCAAGTAGCTATAGTAATTGTCTTAGGGTTTGTGTTTTGTTTTCATGCAATTGTGAGCTATCCTTCCCTTACAAAAATATGTTACATTTTAAAATAGAAGACATTTCTGTAATGACTAAGGAGGACAGTAGAAGGATTGTTATCTTCAGTTGTGGTGCTAGAGAAGAGTATTGAACATGCCATGGACTTCATAGAGAATAAAGTCTGTCTTGGAGGGGGTGAAACCAAGCTGCTCCTTGGAGGCTAGGATTTTGACGTTCCATCTCACGTACTTTAGGCATGTTGTCAGAGGTACCAGTCCTTGGAGAAATACACCGTGTTTGGCAGAGTGGAGGGAAAGTCCTGGAGAGGAAGACCCCAGATGAGATGTAACAAGTAACTGGGGTAATGAAAGTGGGTGTGTCAGAGACAGTGAGATTGGCTCAGGATAGGGCAGGGTTCAGAGTTATTAATGTCTAGGGTTGCTCTGAGTTGCAGATGACTCACTGGCACACAACAGCAACAATATTAAGCATCTAGGCTAAGGTATGCTGTTGTTTAGTACCTTAGAATTGGGCCTCACGAGGCCTCTATTCTTATCCTTTTCCGGAAACTTACTGAAACTTGTTCAGCAAGTCTCAAAGACAACCTCCTCCAGCAAATGGGTGAGGACTTCAGTGAGGTGGACTGACTAAAAGTTGAACCGAAGTCATCTGCATAGAAAGCAAGGACTCTATCACTGTAGCATGCTGTTGTTGCTATGTGCTGTCGAGTCGACTACAATTCACATCTACCCTATGCACAGTAGCTCTGAAGCCTGCCCTTTTCTGAGCCAATCTCACTGTCTCTGACAAGCCTACCCTCGTTATCCCAGTTACTATGCCAATCAATCCATCTCATCCAGTAGTCTTTGCTTATAGTCAGTGTCATTCACGTATTTTACACACAGATTTTTTAATTATTCTTGCTCTTCCATATTCAAAATTGTCAATGACCCTCCAGTGTCTCAGAATACCATAAAATCAGGAACACTTTTATTTCAGGTTCTCCCAAATCTCTTTCTAGTCACTCTTAGTCTATTCTCCCTTAACTCCAATTTAGTCCCTCTTGTCTCCTAGTGGCATCCACTTCCATAATAGCTTGCCTCAGGAAACCCTATGAACCTGGAGAGAGGATGAAAGGCATTCAAGCGTCGAAGGTCTCTTCATAGGGGTGGCTGTGAGTCGCCTGCAACTCGATGGCATTTAACAACAATAATATCAACATAGAGAGAGAGATCAGCTGGCCCTGTAGACTGAAAGCCAAAGGTGGGTGACTTTTAATTTGCGGCCCTCAGACCTGTCTTTCATTGTATTTGTTCAGACATTCCTCTAGGTCCCATAGCCCTGGTGTACAATTTGCCGTACCGTGGTCACTTGTGGTTGCTGTGAGGCTGAACACTGGGACACTGATGTGTCAAATGTGTTAATGGTTGGCTATCCAATGTGGACAGAAAACGGGGTGGAGCTCCCCGATTAAAACAAGCTTGGAAGGAGGAGTGGCATCCACTTCCATAATAACTCGCCTCCGGAAACCTTATGAACCTGGAGAGAGGATGAAAGGCACACAGTGTTGAGGACTTTCCTTCATAGGGTCAGTCACTATGAGTCGCCTGCGACTCGATGGCACTTAAGAACAACAACAACTCTCCTCCCTGAACTAAACTTATTTTTCTTGGCATCAACTGATCTTTCACTATTGTTGAAATCAACTGACCTTTTGTGACCCCAAACCTGTGCTCATACCATTAGTATTTCTTGATTATTTCCTCTATTGTGTGAGTATGAATATGCTGTATTCAGCCATGAGCCCCTGCACCCCTGGTGTCATATTTCTTCATTTCTTTTCCAAAAGTCTTTACTACCTTAGTTGTGGTGGTCTCATAGTATATATTATCTAAGTCCCCCCTATCAGATTATAGTTGTGTATCAGGAAGTGAAATACATTTTTTAAGAGACATAAAAGCAGTTTATACACATGGATTTCCCCTGATGGTATGCATAGGAATCAGATCAATTACATCTATGGAAAGAACCACTGGATAAGCTCAGTATCACCTGTGTAAACTAGGCCAGGAGCTGATTGTGGAACAGACCACCAACTACTCAACTATGCAAGTTCAAGCTGAAGCTGAGGAAAATTAAACCAAATCCACGAAAACCAAAATATGACGTTGACGTTGAGTCTATCCCAACTGAATTCCAGAACCATCTCAGGAACAGGTTTGAGTCCTTGAACACTAATGAGCAAAGACCAGATGAGTTGTGGGAGGATGTCAAAGATATCATTCAGGAAGAGTGCAAACATTAATTACTAAGACAGAAGAGGAAGAGAAGACCAAAATGGATGTCAGAAGAGACTCTGAATATTGAACTGGAGTGCAGAGACGCCAGAGCTCAAGGAAGATACAAGATACTAAAAAGCTGAACAGAAGATTTCAAAAGGCAGCACGGGATGAAAAAGTAAAATATTACAATGAAATGTGCAATGAGTTGGAGTCAGAAAATCAAAAGGGCCGAACTCGCTCAGCATTTCTTAAGCTCAAGGAACTGAAGAACAAATTCAAACCTCAAGTTGCTATAATCAAGGATGCTTTAGGCAGAATATTAAATGATCCAGGAAGTATTAAAAGAAGATGGAAAGATTATACTGAGTCTCTGCATCAAAAGGAATTGGCAGACACAGAAGAATTTCAAGAAACAAAAAATGAGCAAGAGCCTATGATGATGAAGAAAAAAATTCAGGCTACTTTGAAGGAAATAGCAAAAAATAAGGCCCCAGGAATAGATGGTATACCAATTGACATATTTCAAATAATAAAATGCTGCCCTGGACATGCTCACCAAGTTGTGCCAAGAAATCTGGAGAATAACCACTTGGCCAACTGACTGGAAGAGATCTATATTTGTTCCCATCCCAAATAAAGGTGACCCAAGAGAGTGCGGAAACTATCTAACAATATCATTGATTTCACATGCAAGCAAGATTCTACTGAAGATCATCCAAAAATGACTGGAACAACATATCAGCTGACAACTGAAAGAAGTCCATGCTGGGTTTAGGGGTGGTCGTGGTACTAGGGATATTGTAGCTGGTATTAGATGGATCTTAGCTGAAAGCAGGGAATACCAGAGGAATGTCTATCTGTGTTTCATTAATTATGCAAAGACATTTGACTGTGTGGATCATTTAACAAACTGTGGCTGACTCTGAGAAGAATGGGAATCCCAGAACACTTGATCGTTCTAATGCGAAACCTGTACTTGGACCAAGAGGCAGTCATCAGAACAGAGCAAGGAAACACTGTATGGTTCAAAATTGGGAAGAGCGTACACAAGGTATGTGTCTTTTCTCCATACCATTTCAACCTGTATGCAGAACAGATCATCCAGGAGGCTGGGCTCTATGAGGAGAAATGTGGTGTCAGGACTGGTGGAAGATCTATCAACAATCTGCGTTATGCAGATGACACAACCCTGCTTGCTGAAACTGAGGAGTACCTGAAGCGCTTGCTGCAGAGGGTCAAGGACTACAGGCTTCAATATGGATTGAGGCTCAATGTCAAGAAGACAAAGATTCTCACCACTGGACCAATTGGCAGCATCAGGATGGATGTTGAAGAGATTGAGATTGTTCACAGCTTTAGTTTGCTTGGCTCCATTGTCAACATTCTGGCACCAGTAGCCAGGGTATTAAAAGACCTATTGTGATGGGAAACTGCTGTTAGGGACCTCTCCAAAGTACTGAAGAGCAATGGTGTCTCTCTGGGGACTAAAGTGTGTCTGATACAGGCCATGGTATTTGCAATCACTTGTTATGCGTCAGAGAGTTGGACAGTGACTGGAAGGATAGAAGGAGAATTGATTCCTTTTAACTGTGGTGCTGGAGAAGAATATTGAGGGTACTATCGACTGCTAAGAAAACAAACAGATTCATCCTGGAGAGGGTTAAATGGGGCTGCTCCTTGGAAGCAAGAATTCTGGGGCTTCGTCTGACATACTTTAGACACGTTGTAAGGAGTGACTGGTCCTTGGGAGGATGGAAGGACGGCACAGGAGGGGAAGGCCCTCTATGTGGTGGATTGATTCAGTGACTGGGGTTATCGGGATGGGTGTATCAGAGACAGTGCAATTGGCACATAACAGAGCAGAGTTTAGGGCTGTAGTACATAATAGGGTTTCTATGAGTCACAAGCAACTCGACAGCATATAACAACAACATCAGGAAGTATGAGGATGGTACAAGATAGGTTTCAGATCTTTTTGTCATAGGGTTATTATGAGTCATACTGGACTTAAAGATACCTAACAATAGCAATATCAGATTACAGATATTTTCACAAAAGTATTTGCATTGTCTTAGAGTATTTCTTAGTACTTCGTGTTCCCTAATGTATTAACTAGCCTTTGATTTGGTAATTATATGATTCCTGGAACAAGGATGAGAATTAATTCTACCTCTCTTGCAAGACCATCAACTTATCTCATGTTTTTAAATTTAATTACACAAATATATAATTCTGAAGAGAGCAATAATCAGTGGCAAAATTATCATCTTCCATGTGAGAGATCTGAGTTTGATTTTTGGCCAGTGTCCTTCAGGCCAAGCTGCCCTCTGCCTGCCCCTGAGGGCCTGTTAATTACTATGCTGCTGAGATTAAGAAAGACTGGGAAGAAAGGTCTGGTGGTCTACTTCTGAAAATCAGCTGATGAAAGCTTAGGGATCACAACAGCGGGGCAGCCCAAAGGGAGTTAGCAGCTAACCCACAGGTGGCAGCTATCAGGTGGTTCAAATCCACGGGTGGTTCTGAGGGGAAATGATGGGCAATCTCTTCCCATGAAATTCAGGGCTTCCTGGAACCCGGCTAGAGGGTCAGCTATGAGTCTGTTGAACTCCACAGCAATGAATGAGACAATCATACACGGGGTGACCACGAGCTCAGGTCAACTTGATGGCAACCAACAAAAGCATGGTTTGGAATAAGGTATTCCATAAGCTCAAAACTCAGACACAGTACTATTGGGTCAGCTGCGTTAGGTTTCCACGGCTAGTCCTGGGAGGAGATTGGAACTTCTGGTGGATTCCATCAGCCCCAAGAAACTTAGCCTGTGGGTAAGTCGGGCAACTCGCTCTAGGCTACGTGAAGCTCATTACAGAAAAGATAGATGATGTGTACCTCAGATTACACTTTGGTCTCAAGACCTTTCTTAATCATTTCTAGAAATGAAGGCTTAGAGGTTCAGGAATTTGAGAACATATTTACTAATTTTTTAGTAGATCAATTATAAAGATGTATTACTTTCACCAAAATAAATTGGATTTCCAAGCCATCTCCCCAAATACTTAATTCTGTGTCCTCCCTTTAAAAACTGTTTTGCTATCTGATTCCAATGAAAATAAAGTCGAGTGGTAGTGCAGGATTGTAGAACCAGTCACTCTTGGTTTAGGCTCTGGCTTGGACACTAGCTTCATGGATTTTGATAAATTATTTTACTTCTCAGTCAGCTTCCTCAACTATAAAGTGTGGATCATCATTATATGTTCACTTCAGGAGATTGTGCTCCTTTAATGTGGGTATTTGCATGAAGTAGTTGAGACAATAGATAGAGGCTATTATTTAAAACACTTTTCAGGAAATTGCTAATTTTCTGACTTTTCTTAACAATGATTGGCTGAGGGAAGCCGAAAATCAAATTTAATAATAGTAGACCAAATGCTATATCAGGAAATGCAGGAGGCTTAATACAAGCTGAAGGTCACTTTTTGGTACTAAGTTGTGCCCTAAGAGTCAACATTGTCCTTAGTTTGTATCAAATGAATCCCTCCCTCCTGAGATTAGCATAAAGAGGAACTTGGCCTTATCTGCAACAGAACAGAGCAGGGTAACTCTGCATGGTTCAAAATTGGGAAGGGTGTACGCTAGGGATGTGTCCTGTCTCCATACCTTTTCAACCTGTATGCAGAGCAGATTATCTGGGAGGCTGGGCTCTATGAGGAGAATTGTGGCATCAGGATTGGTGGAAGATCTATTAACAATCTGCGTTATGCAGATGACACA
>NW_006399813.1:7528170-7548361 GCF_000299155.1 Elephantulus edwardii
CCCCCCCCCCCCCCATTTTAGTCAGAATGTTGAAATTATTTGGCTAGTTTATATATATTACTTAAGAGTCCACCCAGCTCTTTCACATAATATTCCTTGCAATATTATTACTAAGAACAGTAACATGGCTGATGACAAAAACTTCAATTATTTAATGTAACAAATATAAGAGGTAGAGATTGGGGTTTCCCCCCTTTAAAAAATAACCCAAAAAATTTAAAAAAAAAACCTAAAAACGAAAAAACCCAAACATTTGCAGAACACATTGTTTTTACTGGTTAGAAGTGATAT
Source organism: Elephantulus edwardii (assembly GCF_000299155.1). Classification (NCBI taxonomy): domain Eukaryota; kingdom Metazoa; phylum Chordata; class Mammalia; order Macroscelidea; family Macroscelididae; genus Elephantulus; species Elephantulus edwardii. The sequence goes on from NW_006399813.1 coordinate 7,528,462, forward strand.
TGCACTCATTTAATGAACATTTCCAGAGTATACACAGGCCTCAATGTTAAGTCTTTTGGCAGTTTCGTGGCTGTTCTTGATATTCAAGTCTTTTTGTAAAATATTACCTTACCCATCACACTAAATATATGAGCCTGCAGGGTTGAAAACTAGCTGTCTGCAATGAATTGGTGGACTGAGAGGAAGGTAGTGTCTAGCGTCATATGCAGGTGTCAAGTAGGGCACCAGGAAGCCCTAGTAGCACTTTTAAAACATGACTGGACCTTGATATGCTTTGTGTGTTTTTATGTCAAATATGTTGTTGTTGCTGGTGGTGGTGTGTGTGACTCCTAGAGACCCTAAGTACAACAGCTCTGAACCTTGTTCTATCTTGTCCCAACCTCACTGTCTCTGACTTGCCCACCCCCATTATCCCAGTCACTGAGTCAATCTATCTCATCAAGTGTCTTCCTCTCTTGCACTGTCCCTCCACCCTCCCAAGCATGACATCCCTGTCCAAGGACTGGTCCCTCCTTGCAACATGTTCAAAGTACGTCAGATGAAGCTTCAGAATCCTTGCCTTCAAGGAGCAGCCAGGTTTGTCTTCAAGGAGCAGCCGGGTTTCACCCTCTCAAGGGAGAAACTGTTCTCTAAACAGTCCAGGGTATATTCAACACTCTTATCCAGCACCACAGCTTAAAGGCATAAAATATAAGGATAAAAATGAGGAGAATGAATATCAATTATCAACAAGGCCATAGGAGATCATTTTAACACTCCCCTTTAATTGTCAAACTAAAAAAATATATTAGCACTGTTATGTTCAAGAAAGCCTATAGGACTCCTTTCCTGGATCTGTATATGTTTTTGAGTCTAGTATTGAATAGCATAGGTGTCTGGTTTTGTCAGAGTCAACTCTGTTGTTGAAAACATTCTTTCCCCGCTTTGTAAAGTTTCACACTAATAAAGGGTCAAGAGAAAGTGTTCAGGAAAGAACATCATGAAAGGATGCAAAAACTTCACTGGTGATCCATGAAAAAGGCCAAGTTTCACATGGGTCCCAAGTTGGTGCAAATGGACTACTCTCTCCTACTAAACAAAAAGTTCAAAATCACCCATAAGTCGCATGGAGGAAAAGCTTAGTGAAAAGGATTTACAGAAATGTCTGTTTCTGTAGAGACCAAGCCAAGCAAACCTTGTGGAACAACAATTCTTTAACTAAGTAGGTTGCCCTGAATTGGAACAAAGCCTGTCACCACTTTGTTTTTGTTTTGTGCTTTATTTTGCTTTTCTTAATTTCACAGGTTTGTCCTAGAGAGGGTGAGACCAGGCTGCTCCTTGGAGGCAAGAAATCTGAAGCTTCGTCTGTCATACTTTGGACATGTTGCAAGGAGGGACCAGTCCTTGGAGAGAGACGTCATGCTTGGGAGGGTGGAGGGACAGTGCAGGAGAGGAAGACCCTCTATGAGATGAATTGATTCAGTGTTTGGGGTGATGGGGTAGATGTGTCAGAGGCAATAAGCTTGGCACAGGATAGAGCAGGGTTCAGAGCTGTAATACACAGGGCCGTTATGAGTTGCAGGTGACTTGATGGCACATAACAACAACAATTTCACTCACTCAAAACTAAAGTCACTGCCTTCAAGCTGTTTCCAATTCAGTTACTCTCCCTCAGGTGTGTTTATGGTGAAGGGAGGAGACTGGTCACCTTCCTCCCAAATTGCTGATCGTGGATTCGAACAGTTGGTGCATATTTTTGGGTAGCAGTGTAAGACTCAACAAATCATGCCACCAGATCTCTCAAGAGTTGAGTAAAATATAAAAGGAAACAAGATAATCTAGGTGAGACTTCTACTAACCATGCCCTGATATATTCATATATTATTAAGGGAAATAAATTCTTGGGGTTATTCACCAAGAAGATGAATGTTGGCTTTTTCATCAATGTCCTTCAGTGCGTTTCTGCTGGATCATTGCTCTGACTAAAAAACAAAATCCACAGCCACTGAGTGGATTCTCAGTCACAGTGACCCTACAGGAGAGAATCAATGTGCTCTATGGCGTGTTTAAAGTTATGATCTTTACAGAGGCAGACTGTAAAGATCTCTTTCCCATGAAATAGTTGACAAGTTCAAACTGTTGACCTTTGACCTAGGAGCAGAGTGAGTAACCACTGCACCACCAACGCTCCTTAACTCTGATCCAAACCCCAAGTCCAACACTCCAAACCAAACCCACACCAGCGAGTGGATTCCAATTCATGACAGACCTCCACCAGATTTCAGAAGGCTACTTACTTTTGCAAAAGGAGACTACCTTAGCTTTCCCATGAATTTTAACTACCAACTTTACGGTTAGTAGCTGACACAAAATGCACTCTGACCCAATACCACACTGATCAGTGCTACTGAAACCTCTGTGTGCTGCACAAATACCTGGAGACGGCCATAGAATCCTGAAGGCTAGTTCCATCTCCAGAGATTATGATTTCATAGTGGGGGCCAGTGTGAGCATTTAGACTTTTTGTAATTTATTTTTTAATATTTTTGTTGTAATTTTAGCATAATAAAAATTTTTATTTCCATTCATTCATTGTTGCACATTTTCCTCCTGATATCATCCCCTGTTTTATTTAAAAAAATTCACTTATTGTTTGAATAGAAACTTTGATTTCCATTATTAATTTATTATTTTCCCTCCCTACCCTACACCCAGTTCACTTTAAAAAATAAACCAAGCAAAATTCAATCATTGTGGCATAATTTCCTCCCTCCCCTCAACCCAGTTCACTTTGTTATGCACCTCTTAAATGCTCCTTATATGATTCTAAAGAGCATCCAGCCCTACAAAGCATTGTCCCTATTTTAAGGTCTTAAAAAAAGTCTTTTTTGCTTTAAAACAATTATACTCCTAGTGCTCATTTTTGTTTTGTCATTTTTCTGACACGTTCTCACATACATCTGCAGATACTCTGGTGGTGGATTCCGCTTTGCAGTCAGATTAAAATAGTCCCAGTGGACGTTATTGACTGCCACCATGGGTATAAGGATAGTGAAGATCAGGAGACAGAATCAGGCAAAGGTTTGACCTGCTGAAGCAGCTTACGAATCAGTGACACCTAATAACAATGTTGAACAAATTATTTAAGAAGCTACAATCGAAGAAGAATGTGGCATCAAGATTGGAGGAAGACATATCAATAACCTGTGTAATGCAGATGACACAACCTTGCTTGTCATCTGCATTATATGAGATGGACTTGAAGGACTTGAAGTTCTTCCTGAGAAATTAAAAACTACAGCCTTCACAATGGATTGCATCTCAACATCAAGAGAAGAATAATTCTCACTGCAGGACCAATAGAAAACATCATGATAGATTGAAATAGTCAAAGATTTAATCTTAATTGGTTCCACAACCAACACCCTTGGTACCAGCATTCAGGAGACCAGGAGATGTATTGCATTGGTAAAGTGTACAGTCAGGAAACTTTTCCAATTACTGAGGAGCAATGATGTCAGTTTGAGGGCTAAGGTGTGCCTGAGTCAGGTCATGTTCTTTTTATTACTTGGTATGCATCTGAGAGCTGAACAATGAGAAAGGAAGATGCAAGATGAATTGATGCATTTGAATTACGGTGTTGGAAAAGAGTACTGGATATCTCATGGACTGCCAAAAACCCAAACAGTTATGTCTTGGAGAAGATACAGACAGAGTGCTCCCTGGAGGAAAACATGATAAAGTTTCATCTCATATAGTTTGGACATGTTGCCAAGAGAGGCTATTCCTTGGAGAGGGACATCATTCTTGCAAAGATGGTGGAATAGAGAAAGAGGAAGTTCTTCAACAAGATGGATTGACACAGTAGCTGCAATAAGGGGCTTGAGTGTGTCAGAGATTGGCACACGACAGGACAGGGTTCATAGGGTCCCTATGACTCACACTTGACTTGACAGCTCCTAACAACATAACTAACAAACAAACCCTGGGCAATGAAAGGATTTCCACCCAAACATGGAATGAGTCTTGTTTGTGGTGATGTCAATGGAATTGGTGTCACCCAGGGCAGTAACAGTGTCACCCTCCCTGCTTCCTTCTACTCCACCACATCCCCAAGGATTTCCTTCAAGACCAGACTAAACAGAAAAGAAGCCTTAGGAATACTTTTTTTTACGAATGTTTCATTCTAATAAATCATCCCCATTTATCACTGAGTGTAAAGCGAATAGCAGTAACACAAACAACAAGCAAAACTAAAGTTACATCTTTAAGTTACAATAGCAGATAAAGACAAAACATGTGATTCCAAGCTCAGTTGTAATTCAAACTTATTGCTGCTGAGTTGGCGCCAACTCATAGCTGATCCTCCAGGAGCTCTCAGAATATGTAAATTATACAGTAGGATGTTTTCCCATCTCTCTCTCACAGAGCATCTAGTGGATTCAAACCATCCACATTCGAGTTGTCAGTGACACTCCCTAACCACGAGGCCACCAAAGCTCTCTTGATTGTAATTGTTTTTATGTGCTGTCAAGTTATCTGTAACTAGCAACCCTATGTCCAACAAATCTGATCTCTTCCCTCTCCTGAGCCAGTCTCACTGACTCTGACACATCTACCTCCATTGCTCCAGTTACTATATCAATCCCCCTTATCCAGGGTCTTCCTCTCAGGAACTGTCCCTCCAGCCTTCTAAGCATGATGTCCTTCTCCAAGGACCAATCACTTCTGGCCAAGTGCCCAATGTATGTGAGATGAAGTTTCAAAATCCTAGCCTCCAAGGAGAAATTTGTTTCACCTTCTCCAGGACAGACCTATTTGTTTTCTTGGTGGTTTATGATATGTTCAAGACTCTTCTCCAACACCACAACTCAAAGGCATCAACTCTTCCTCTGTTATCCTTATTCTTTGTCCAGCTCTCTGATGCATAGCAAGTAATTGTGAAGACCATGGCCTAGATCAGGTGCACCTTAGTCTCTAGACTGATATCATTGCCTCTCAGTATTCTGGAAAGGTCCCTGACAGCAGATTTTCCCAGTGCAATTTGTCTGTTGATTTCCTGACTGCCTGTGAAAATAAAATTCTAGACAAGCCATAAGAGAGAAAGAGCTTCAAAGGGAATAAAGTGCTCTTCATAATGAGTTGGTAGTAATTAGGTATGCAAAAGTCAGTATGATAGGCATAGAGGAGACAATATTAACTTCCCAAGGAGGGAGAGTCTCTACCAACAGCACAAATGCCCTACCACCATACTCCACACTATGCTCACAATTCTATCATGCACTGTTCTTCTTAGGAATGTTACTTCTCTGCTGAGTTTGATAATCCATTGCAATGGCCACATAGAACTCACAGACAATATTCACATTGATGGAGTTTATCAAGGAAGGAACAGATTGCCACTAGAGTCAGGAACATTCAGTACTTAATCCTTCAATCAGAATTCCCTCTACTTAGCTGTGTTTGTAGGCCAGCTCTCTCACCCTTGGTCTTGTGGTCCTGGCCTCAGTGTCCTGCTCAGGCAAATGTCACAAGCTCCATTAGCTCTACCAATTAGGTGTCACCCCCTACACTGTCAGTAAGCGCCAGTCTGATGGCACGTGGCTTTAACACCGTAGATCAGCAGCTAGTTCCCGCCAGCAAAGGCCTCCAGGTGCTCACTAAGCCAGCAAGTATTCTTTCTCATTTTCTTGCTCATTCCAGGATCCAGGATTCCACAGCACCATCTGACACTATTCTATGGTTCTTCACCACCTCTGCTACCACTATCACTGCTATCTCCACTATTGTCACCGGGATGCTGTGCTACCCATCTTGTGCTGTCTCTGTATCTGATTTGAGCCAGAATCTTATGTGCAGAGGACTATCTGGATCTCTTTCTTGATTGTAGCAGTATTTCTTGTTTTCTGCCTCTGGACCAGCTCTGTTTAAGTTTGGGAAGATGGTAAAACAGCCCAGTCCACATATCTTACTTACATGATCCCATTCAAAAGTACAATTTACTTTCTTTACATTTCTAGCAAGCTTTCTAACAGCCTTTGTGGACCACAGATAAACACCTCACACTGGCAGTCCTAATTAGCTATCAGGTGAGAGTAACTAAGACAATGGACTAGAAAAGCCACATCAAGTGATCCCATGCAACAGGATGGTAACGCCAACTCTGATCAGAGTGTATTGTTGTTGTTAGTGCCATTGAGCCACCTACAACCCATAGTAGTCGGGTGTTTGAGCCATGCTTATCATCTCTGATACACTTGAGCCCATTGTTACAGTCACCGTGTCCGTTGTCCTATTGTTGAAGGTTTTCCTCTTACACTGACCCTCCACTGTTTCCAACATAATGTCTTCCTGACAACATGCCCAAATTATATGAGATAAAGTGTTACTTTATGCAGAACAGATTATCTAGGAGACTGGACTCTATGAGGAGAAATGTGGGGTCAAGACTGGTGGACGATTTATCAACAATCTGCGTTATGCGGATGACACAACCCTGCTGGCTGAAACTGAGGAGGACCTGAAGCACCTGCTGCAGAGTGTCAAGGACTGCAGCCTACAATATGGATTGAGGCTCAATGTCAAGAAGACAAAGATTCTCACCACTGGACCAATCGGCAGCATCAGCATGGATGGTGAAGAGATTGAGATTGTACACAGCTTTAGTTTGCTTGGCTCCATAGTCAACAGTCTTGGCACCAGCAGCCAGGAAATTAAAAGGCGCATTGCCATGGGAAAGTCTGCTGTTAGGGACCTCTCCAAAGTACTGAAGAGAAATGGTGTTTCTCTGGAGACTAAGTGTGTCTGATACAGACCATGGTCTTTGCAATCACTTGTTATGCATCAGAGAGTTGGACAATGACCAAGGAGGATAGAAGGAGAATTGATGCCTTTGAGCTGTGGTGCTGGAGAAGAGCACTGAGAGTACCATGGACTGCTAGGAAAACAAACAGATTCGTCCTGGAAAGGGTTAAACCGGCTGGCTCCTTGGAGGCAAGGATTCTGAGGCTCCGTCTAACATACTTTGGACATGTTCTAAGGAGAGACCAGTCCTTGGAGAAGGACATCATGGTTGGCAGGGTGGAGGGACAGAGCAGGAAGGGACGGCCCTCTGTCAGGTGGATTGATGCAGTGAATGGCGTAATAGGGATGGGTGTGTCGGAGACAGTGAGATTGGCACAGGACAGAGCAGAGGACTTGAAGGCACATAGCAAAAATAACAACAAAGTGTCACTACCCTTGTCTCTAAGGAGCAGCCTATTTACACTTCCTCGAAGACAGGCCTTCACCACCAACAAAATAGAAAGACATATTTTTCTATTTCTTCTGTTATCATTATTGATCCATTGCCCAACTTTCAGATCCATAATAAGTGAAAAGGCCATGGCTTGGATCAGATACACTTTAGTCTTTAAACTGACATCCTTGATCTTTAAGCTCTTTGGAGAAGTGCCTAACAGCAAATTGTCCCAATGCAATGCTTCTTTTGATATCTTGGTGGCAGTTATCCTGGATATCAATTGTGGATCCAAGAAGGATGAAATAATTGACAATTTAAGTCTTTTATCCATCTATCACAATGCGACCTACTGTCTATTGGTAAGAATTTTTGTCTTCCCTTGTGATATAATCTTCACTGAAGGCTGTAATCTTTGATCTTCTGCAGCAAGTTCTTCAAGTCTCCTTTACTTTTGCAAACATGATTGTGTCATCTGCATAATGCAAGTTGTTGATGAGTCTACTTTCAATCTTAATGGCACATTGTTCTTCATTAAATCCAGCTTCTGGAATTATTTATTCTGCAGAGCAATTGAAGAAGTATGGAGAAAAGATACAACCTTGACACAACATTGATCAAAGTCTATTGAAGGTTGAGAAAGTAAATGGTCATCGAGCTTTAGCCTTGTAAACATATGTAAACTAGGTATATGTAAACTGGGCTTACTTTAAAAATGTTTTGTGTTTTCCCCCCCTGTTATCTCCATTAATTATCCAACTTTCACATACATGTTGTTATTGTTGGTTGCTATGTGCTGTCAAGGCCCCAGCTACTCATACTGACCCTATGCACAATAGCACTGAACCCTGTTGGATTCTGAGCCAATCTCACTGTCTCTGACACACTGTCCCTATTTCCCTAGTCATTGTGTCAACCCATTTCATCCAGGTTCTTCCTCTCCTGTGTTGTCCTTCCACCTTCCCAAGTATGATGTCCTCCTCCAAGGATTCGTCCCTCTTGGCCAAATGCTCAAAATACGTGAGATGGAGCTTCAAGATCATTGCCTCCAGAGAGCGCCTTGGTTTCACCCTCACCAAGATAGATCTGTTTGTTCTCTTTGCAGTCCGTGGTACCATAGGAAGTAATTTAAAAGACCTTGGCTTGCATCAAGTATACACCTTCGTCATCCTTAAACTGACATCTTTGTTTTTCAGCACTTTAGAGAGGTCCTTGACTGTAGATTTGCCCCAACACATTTCCCTCGATTTTTGTTTTTGAAAGTCTCACACTGATTACTTTTTCTGAGGAGCATCTGCAGGAAGTCCTTTTTCCTTATCCTTGTGTTGACCCGTGACATAGTGAAGGTTCAAGTTCACGAGTGGACACTATTCTTCTTGAGGGAACTGCCTGGGCTCTTCAATAAGATAAAAAGCTCAGTGTTTGGAGGTTTGAAACTACTTACTGGAAGCTTGGAAGAAAAGCCTATTTGGCAATCTACTTCAAAAAGGTAGCCATTGAGAATCTTCTAAAGGACCCTTCTACTTTGATAAGCATGAGGTTTCCAAGCAGCAAAACTGATTTCCATGACAACTGGGTGGAGTTTTTGTTTGGTTTGTTGTGTAGTTTGTTTACCCCCCCCCCCCCATTTCCTTCTTCCACTGCATATGCACCAGGCTGATCATTCACTTATACAGTGCTCAAGCACCCTAAAGTCAATTGAAGTTAATTCAGATTCCAGTAAACCCAAGTCTGTCCCACTGGGACCACTCACCTCTTCTCTGTTCCCCAGGTGTTAATATTTATTTAGAAGATATTTACATTTGTAGCTGGGCCAGCTTGTCGCAGCCCCACCCTAGCAGCGCAGGACTGTGGACTGGAAGTCACAGTGTCCAGTCGCAGCGTCCAGAGCCTGCCTGCTCTTCCCCTCCCGCAGAGAACCCTACTTCTCAAGTCTTGGGCCCCAACCAGGCCAAAGCAACTGGGAAAGCCTCCGCCCTGGTCCTGCCCCACACTTGTTTGAGCAACAGTCTGCTTTGCCCCACCCAGTTAGTGACTGAAACTCAGCCCCGCCCACGGCCAGAGTTAACTCTGGCTCAGCGGCTTACCAAGGCTTGTTTCAGCCCACTTGTTGCTGCAGATGCCTCCGAGTGCTGGACTGCGTCCCTGTTGCCACACGCAATGAGCCCCAAGTGGCAGAGCGCCCCTGCAGTGCTGCACCTCTGTGGGGGGCTGCTCCTGCTGCTGCTCCTGTTGAACACGCCGCCCGTGCGCAGTGAGTTGGGGACTCTGAACCAGCCTCCTTGGCTCACCCTTAGACAGGGAGGGACGGGTTGGTTAAGTCTCCCTGGCCGGTTCTGGGCACTTGGGGATATGAAGTTTTTGGGCATCAGCTATAGTTGCTTTCTTAGGAGAGCCTGAGTGGTGCCGTGATGAAAGCATTCCGCTGCTAACCAAAAGCTTGACGGTTTAAACCTATACCATCAGTCCCTTCATTTAGAACCCACTCACCAAGGGGAGCTTTGGCTGCTTAGTGGCAAGAAGCTACACTGTAACCCCCAAAGTTCATGGTTTGAATCCACCGGCTGGATCCGACCAGCTACTCTGGTGCTGGAGTTTGGGGTTTTGTTTTTTTGTTTGTTTGTTTGTTTGTTTGTTTTTTAAATTATTCCCCACAATCCTCTACCTTTAAGGCTCAGGGTTTCTGATAGCTTGGTCCCTGGGGTCCAGGGAGCGGATCTCCTGGAGACTGGACTGGACCAGGTCTGCAAACATAGTTTTAGGAGAGACACTTGACGGATTGGGGAAGCACATGTGAGAGTCGAAAGGGAGGGTGCCAAAAGAATTCTTCTCAAATCCCAAAGGAGCTCTCCTTTTTAACATTGAGGGGCCAAATAGTTGATTAAACTCAGAGCAACACTTGGTACCCGGTCATGCGTGTTGTTTCTGCTACTTGTCTTTTCCCAAGGGGCTGCTGTCTTTCTGAGACTCTAGCAACATATCTAAGCTGACAGTAGGTAAATCCTGTCCTCTCTCTCACCTTTTCCCCTTTTTTAATAATGGAAGGGAAGGGACTTTTAGCCCTTAATTAGAGTCTTGAATAAGTTGACAAGACACGAGGTCTATCAAGCTGGTGGTGTGTACCTTTCAGCCCTGGGTAGACGTGCTCTGTGTGCATCAAAATCCATAGCAACGTCCTTCATTCATTTGGGAAGAGAATGTTGGTGTGAAGTGAGAAGTGCTATTTCGTTCAGTTCAATTTTTACTCCTCTAGGTGACTGCAGCCCACCCCCAGATATGCCTAATGCGACACCAGTTTTGAAAGGTGTTACAACTTTTCCTGTTGACAAGACGGTGTATTACTCATGCAATCAAGGGTACCTCAGAATTCCAGGAACAACACACACCATTCAATGTCTCCGTGACAATACATGGCTAAAAATAGATCCAAACTTCTGTGGTCGTAAGTCCTTTATTTCTCTTTAAAGGTATGGGAATAGGTGTAGCTTGTCAGGTTTATTTTTATACCTCTTCAGAGTGACTGGTAATTGATAGTTTCGAGCATTATTAAGCCCCAGGGTGCCCTTGTTGGCATTTCACACTCCATTTAATTAAAGGCATTACTTCCCTGGGTAGCTCCTGCTTCTTAAGAGCTTTTTCCCTAACAGTGTACCTCTTGAACAGGCTAATAGAGAAAGTAAACAATAGATATTGTTTAGGGAGTAAATTATATATGAATACATGTGACAGTTACTTTGAGACACATGATCTGTTTTCTGAAATTTCATTTTGCAATGTAGAACTTACCAAACACAATTCTTTAGTGGCAATTTAAAAAAGCTGTCTATATTTATTTTTAAAAAACTTATTAATGTTTTTATCTGTTTGCTTACAAAGTGCATATACATTGTTTCTCAGTATTCGTCATTCATATTATGTCTCGTACAATAATTACCATGCATTATGTTTTATGAAATTAATCACCATTTGACCTATGACCCTATCTTTATATACAGATCCTTCCTATTTCCTTTCCACCTTTTTTTCATCCACCAACTGTACAAATCTATGGTTTGGCCCATACCCATCCTAATCCTCGGTCCCACTCCTTTCCCACTTGGTTTCCCATTCATTTCTTACCAGTTACTTCTATTTTCACAATAATGGTCTTATGGAGTATTTCTCCTTATGAGACTGAGTTTGTTCCCTCAGCATAATGCTCTCCAGTCTCTCCTAAATTATGTGCTATTTTGTGAAATCATTGCTCCCAAGTGCTGCATAGTGTTCCATTGTGTGAATGGACCACACTTTCTCAATCCACTCAGTTGTGGATGTACATTTGAGCTGTTTCCACATTCTTGTGATGGTGAATAATGCTGCTACGAACAATGATGTACCAATCTCCGTTTGTGTCTCACTTCCAGTTTCTTTGGGGTATATTCCTAGTAGTGGAATAGCTGGGTCATATAGAGAAAAACCTATTATTTTCTGCACAGCTCTCTGGTGTTGTTGTTAGGTGCTGTCAAACCTGCTTCCACTCATAGCTACCCAGTATACAACTCAGTGACACACTCCTTGATCTTGTGCCTTCCTCACACTCACTTCTGTCTTTGAATTCACGGTTGCAGCTACTTGTATCAATTCATATTGTTGAGGGTCTTCTTCTCTTTTCCTGCCCCTTTGCTTGAATAAGCTTGACTTGTCTTTCTCCAGGGACTGGCTGACCCCACAGATAATGTGCCCAACATTCTCAATTCCATGTCGAATTCTGGCTGCACTCCACCTAAAGAGATTGTTTCGTTCTTTTGGCACTCCGTATGCCTCTGGAAACGAAGGCTTCAGGCCTTTTGTTCATAGGGTTGCTCAACTTGAGTCGTGCTCAACTTGACAGAAATCAACAACAAAGATATTAGCACTGATACATATAAATAAAGATGCAGACTTGATACCTGCCTCTGAATAGCATGAAATCAATTCAGGCACAGTATTTCTTTAAAAGATGTGAAATAATCTTTAATATTTTCTTGGCCTTAAAAAACACACACAACAAAACCGATGATAGAAGGCAGTAGGCTGAAGTATGTAAGTCTTTAAATGTGTATCAAGTTTTGTAGTTAAACTTATATTACTTCATTTAATCCTCCAAAGACCCAAGGAGTTAATCAAGAACTTCTATGTCACTATTTTAAGTAGAGGAGATAGACTTTAAGAAGTTTCTTTTTTAATAACTTCCTTAGTAGAAGCAGCTCCTTTATAGGGAGTTCAGGGTTCACAACTTGGGTGTTTTGATTACAAATCCAGGTCCCTTGTCATCATACCATCAAACCATGCCTTTCTAAATTCACCTTTGGTCAGTTTTTTTGAGCTTATGAACACTTTTAAGGACACTATTCAACCTAAAGGAACTTTCATAGTGTATGTAGTAGGTGAAGGGCTGGGATGCTAACTAAAAGTTAGCCGTTCAAACCCACCTACAGTGCTGCCAGAGAAAGGTGAAGCCATCTCCTCCTTCTGAGATTCACGGCCGTGGAGACGGGATGGATGGAGGATGGAGAGGTTGCCGTGAGTCGGGATAGATGCCACGGCAATGAATTTTATTGATCTTTACTTGATTTTTGTCCACGTTAAGTTGTGGTGGGGATTAAATGAGTTTAATGTATTTAATAAAAAATGATTTATTATTTCAGTTCTTTTTGTCATGCAGGATATTTGCGTTTGGGTCTAGAAATATTTCTTATCTCTCCAAGGTACTGTACTTTGCTTTTTGTTGTTAGGTGCCGTCAAGTTGAGTACAAACCATATTGACCCTATAAACAACAGATCTGACCCCTGTTCTATCCTGGGCCGTCCTCACAATCTCTGACACACTTGAGCCCATGGCTGCAGTCAGTGTATCCTTCCACCTGGTTGAAGGTCTTCCTCTCTTTCACCATCCCTCTACCTGTCCCAGCAGGATGTCCTGTCCTCTCTATTCAATAGCCTCTCCCAGCAATATGCCCAGAGTATATGAGAGGAAGCTTTATCCTCTTTGCCACCAAAGAGACACTCTGGCTGTACCTTCTCCAAAACCTGTCTGTTCTTTTGGTAGTCTGTGGGATACTCAGGATTTAGTGTAGTTTTCTTGCCCAGTCATTTCAAAAAAGAAACAACATTGCTATTGAGGAGATTCACACTCCTGGTGACATGCCCTCCCCAAGGAGTTTCTCAGGCTCAAATATGTGCAGAAGGAGACCTCCCCAATTCTTTTCCTGTGGAGTGGCTGCTAGACTCAAACCACCAGCATTTCAGTTAGCAGACCACTACACAGCACCCTTACCACCCAGAGCTCCTTATGTCAGGCAGTATACCCAGATAATTCCTTCATTTAGTGGACCTGTGTTATCTGATCCGGGAGCTTTGTTGGCCCAGTTGGTAAAGTGCTGCCCTGCTAACCCAAAGGCAGGCAGTTTGAATCCACCAGCGGCTCCTTGGGAAAAGGAAAGGCAGTCTCCTCCTGCGACACTTAAAGAATCTGAAGAGCTGCTGCAGGGCCAGCTATGAATTAGTTTTGACTCAAAGGCACATAAAACCAACAACTTATTATCTGAGAAATCGATATTGTGACATTTATATCCCCAATCGACTTCGTGGACGTTTAGTGAGTAACCAATGGAAGTATGGGTGTCTCATACACTGAAGATGCCATAGCAATAATATGCCCTCACAAATGTCAAATATGAACAAAATAGAGCAGAAGCTGATTTAAGGATCAGGTAAAACAATTAACTGTAGATTGTATAATATGGTAATATTTTTTGTTGTTCCTTTTCTTACCAATTTTTAGGGAGCTGTCCGTCTATACGCAAACTCGTGTATGCAACCCTCAAAAAGATTTACATCCCTCTGAGTTACTACCCAGTAGGTACAGTCGTGGGTTTTGACTGCGCCCCAGGTTACGAACGGATCCCTTCTAAGTCCGCGGAAGTAACTTGCCTTGCTAATTATACATGGTCCAACCCTGATGTATTTTGTAAAAGTGAGTATGGTTTTAAAGTGTATATGCAATGATTAATGATGCTGTTTGGGAGGAAATGGTGTCCCTCTCATTGTCCACACTGGGACTTAAAATGTGAGTGTATTATGTTGTATATAATTCTTTTCTAATTTTTAACTTTTTAAAATTGGTTTTCATATAATAATCCCTTTATATTTCATTTATATACTTGTGTTTATAGTCTTTCATTTCCATTGTGTTTCATACCATCATTCACATACATTCTATTTTACCTTTTTTTTTAAATTGGTTTGCTTACAAAGTTTATTTACATTGTGTTTCACATTGTAGAGTGATTCTTCAAGGAACCATTGTTGTTGTTTTCATGTACCTTTGAGTTAGGCACAACCATCGCTGACCCTTCAGTGGGTTTTTAGAGGGAACAAATCGCCCGGGGGAAGATTGCCCATCTTTTTCCTGCAGCACCAGGTGAATTCATACTGTGTGCCTTCAGGTTGGCAGCACAGTTCCTTAACACTAGGCCACCAGAGCTCTCTAAAAGAACCATGAGAGTTCTTCTTTTAAGTTAGATAGATTCAAATATTTGTGTGATAGGAATATCCATTCACCACCCCCAGATCTCACATTTAATCAGCTTACGGTTACTAGTGGCACAGTGGTTAAGTACTCAGCTGCTAACTTCAAAGGCAGTGGTTCAAAGCCACCAGCCACCCTGTTGGAGAAATATGTGGGAAACGGCTACCAAAAAGTTCATATAGAGTTCTATTCTGCCCTATAGGTCAATTTGAGGCGAAATTGACTCAACAAGAACATATTTATTTATTTTTTAACAACATATTTATTTAAAATGGAATACATATTCATATATATTCCAAAATTATTCCTTTTTTAAAATAACCCTGAATATATATATCTAATTTTCTGCATGCCTAGGAATAGTGTCTATGTGGACAGTAAATGCATTATATAGAAGTAAAGACATCTAAGTATTAGAAAATATCAATGGTGCCCATAATCACTCTGTGTATATGTGTCTAATAATTTGAAGAAAAATAAATATGTTAATTTTTTAAATTTATTTTAATGAACATTTATAGAACTTTTGATTTCCATTCATTCATTGTTGCATTTTTTCCCCTGCCGTCTCCTATCCCCCAGTTCGCTCTTCTCATTGAAAAGTAAAAGAAAATTTCTTTCATTGGTATACAATCCCCCCGCCCTGAGTCCACTCCTGTATGCAACCTTCATTCTGGACTCTTGTCATAACCGTAATACCCAATCATATATCACTTTTAAACTGTTCTTTCCCTCATCTGTTTCAACCCAGTACATGTAATTTATCCAGGTGTGGTTTTTTTTTCAGTCTTATCCCAACCCTAAGGTAAGTCCCCCCCATTCTACAACAGTGGCACTATGCAGTATTTGTCTTTTTGTGACTGAGATATTTCACTCAGCATAATGTCCTCCAGGGTCACCCATTTTGAATAATACTACATGAGTTCCTTGTTTTTCAATGCAGCGTAGTATTCCATTGCATGACTATACCACAGTTTCTCTATCCATTTGTTTGTTGATAGGCACTTAGGTCATTTCAAACTCCTTGCTATCATGAACAAAGCCACAATAAACATGGGTGTGCGTATATCTACTTGGGTGGTTGTTATGGTCTCTTTGGGGTACATTCCAAGTAGTGGAATTGCTGGGTCAAATGGTATCTCTATTTGCAACTTTTTGAGCAAGCCCCATACCGCCTTCCACAGTGGTTGCACCATTTTACACTCCCACCAACAGTGAATAAGGGTTCCAGTTTCTCCACAACCTCGCCAGTATTTGTTGCTTGATGTTCTGTTAAATTTTGGTATTCTTACTGGGGTAAGATGATATTTTATAGTTGTTTTGATTTGCATCTCTCTTTGAGCTAAAGATTTTGAACATTTCTTCATGTGCCTGTTGGCCATCTGAATATCTTCTTTGGTGAAGTGTCTGTTCATATCCTGTGCCTATTTTTCAATTGGATTATTCACCTTTATCTTGTTGTGATAAATTCTAGATATAAGTCCCTTAACTGACATCACCTTACCAAATACTTTTCCCCAGTCTGTGGCTTCCCTTTTTACCCTTTTGGAGAAGTTTTTGGGTGTACATAGGGATTTGATTCTTAGAAGGTACCATTCATCTCTTTTATCTTCTCCTGGTTTTAGATTTTTCAAGATACTTGGAAGATTGTTTATGTTGTGGGTTTGGACTTCTAGGGTTCTTCCAGGCTTTTATTGAATGAAGTTTATAGTCCTTGGTTTTAGTCCTAGGTCCAAGATCCACATTGAATTGGTTTTTATATATGGAGTGAGGTGTGGATCTTGCTTGAGTATGCTACAGATAGTTTTCCAATTTTGCCAACACCATTTGCTAAAACGGCCATCTTTCCCCCACTTAACTGCTTTCATCTCCTTGTCAAATATCAGTTGACCATAGGTAGATGGACTGATTTCTGGTTTCTCAATTCTATTCCATTGATCTACGTGTCTGTCATTGTACCAGTCCCACGCTGTCTTGACCACCATGGCACTGCAGTAGGATTTGAAACAGGGAGTGAGATGCCTCCTACCTTTTTTCTATTTTTAAGGAGTGCTTTGCTTCTTTCCATTCCAAATGAAAATGGAGATTCCCTTTTCTATCTCATTGAAGAATGGGATTGGTATATGTATTGGGATTGCATTGAACATGTAAATTGCCTCTGGTAGTATTGTCATTTTCACAATATTGAGTCTTCCTATCTATGAGCAAGGGATATTCTTCCACTTCTTCGGTATTTTTTTTGTTTCGTGTAGTAATGTTTTGTAATTTTCTTTGAATAGATCCTTTGTGTTTCTGCTTAGATTTACCCCCAAATATTTAATCTTGCCTTTCGCTATTGTGAAGGGTATTATTTTTTTTTAGCTCCAGCTCTGTATTCTCTTTGTCACTGTAGAGAAATCCAACTGATTTTTGCATGTTGATCTTGTATCCTGCTACTTTACTGAATTGGTGAACTATATCCAATAGTTTTCTTGCTGAGTCTTTAGGATTTTCTAAGTATACTATCATATCATCTGCATAGTTTTACCTCCTCTTTGTCAATTTAGATACCTCTTATTTCCTTCTCTTGTCTTACTACTATCACTAAGACTTCCAATATAATATTGAATAAGAGAGGTGAGAGTTGGCATCCTTGCCTAGTTCCTGTTCTTAAAGGGAATGCCTTTAACCTCTCTCCATTGAGAAAAATGTTGGCTGTTGGGTTTTCATAAATACTATTTACTATGTTGAAGAAACTCCCCTCTAATCCTATTTTGTTGAGTGTTTTAATCAGGAAAGGGTGTTGGATGAAAAATAAATATGTTTATATTCTTATCTAGAAAAACCATGTGCTCATCCTGGAGAATTAAAAAATGGCTATATCAATATAACAGATGGCCTATTACTTGCTTCACGCATTGTCTTCTCATGCAACCTGGGGTAAGTTGTAGCATGTAACTTTTCATTTAACAAAGAAAAAAAGAATTAGAATTTAACACATAGCCAGTGTTTACAATTTGGTAGAGATTAAAGTTACCCTTCTCCTCAAAGATCCTTCAACATGAACTGATCACAATTAAGTCTAGTCATGGGGGTGGGGTGGGAAAGATTTCTTTTACCACCAAATAAAAATTTAAGTGTGAGTAATTAGCAAAAGACAAAAATTTAAAAGAGAGTTGTTGATAATACTTGGAGAAATTAGAACCTTTAAGAGTTAAAAAAGGAATCGGTCTTTAAATTTGCCAAATAGTGAATTGTAAAATAGGGAGCTCTGGTGGTCTGTTGGTTAGGAAATTGTCCTGCCAACCTAAAGTCAGGCAGTTCAAATTATCAACTGCTTCAAGGGAGATAAATGCATAGTCTCCTCCTGTATAATTTACCTGCTCTGAAAGCTCACTGGAAGGTCAAGTATGAATCAGTTTTTACTGGAAGGCAATGAACTTGAATTCTAAAATGTCTTGAGTTTAAAAACATTTATTTATTCCTAGCGTGAACATATCATTTTTACCTGAGGTACCTTTTGACTTTCCGAGTCATAAAAAAACTCAGTTGTTAAATATCATCAGAGTCTCAGACAGACACTGCTGAAAATTTTGCTCATTTTTCTCATTTGTCTTCTGAGCTATGCTATTTTAATTTGTGTGTAGTTTTTTTTCAAGATGAAGGTATCTGTATCTAGTATCTTCTGTACTGTACACACAGATGTCTCAGCCATTAATACATAATCAGGAGGATGACCCTTGGATATAATTATTCATCGAGGCTGTCTTAATTTTTCAGAACTCAGAAAACTACAAGCATTTGCATTATATCAGTGGGCTTTAAAAAGACTTCTATTTTATAACATGTGCTCATTGCAAATAAAAATGTCTTCTATGTTGTATCCATTTTTTTGGGTTTTTTATCCTAAGGATACTACCTTTTAAAATGTAATCTTTATTTTCCTTTAAATGCCTGCATGAGCATTTATTAATTCTTGAGTGTCTCCTTTACAGGTGTAGTAGGGAACACGGGTGGTGTAGTCCATAAGGAGTTAGTGACCCAGAGCCCACTCCCCTCTGGTGGTTCAAACCCACCACAGTTCTTCAGGAGAAAGATGGGCAATCTCCTCCCACGTGATCAGTCTTGGAAAGCCAAATGAGGGTCAGCTGTGAGTAGATTCTGACTCACCAAGCATGAGTATTTTTAGTGAGTTTTACTGGTATATTCAATATTTTGTGTAGGTATTCTGGAGATTGTGAGGAAATATAAGTATGTGGGAATGGAACATTTCTTCGCTTTTTCTCCCTCTATTGCTTTAGGTACAAATTAATTGGTGCAACTTTTGCTCAGTGTGTAGAAATTGAAAAAAACATGACATGGCATAGACCACTACCGACATGTAAAGGTAAGACTAAAAAAAACCAAAAAACTCTCAGGTTTTGAAGCTAAATAATGAATGATAAATTACTTGGTGTTCCTTTGGAATTATCCCCAGTATATCGTATTTGTAGTTCCCTAACCTTTAAGCAGGGAGCATTGGTGGCTTCATGGTAAGGAGTTGTGCTGCCAACCCAAAGGCATTCGGTTTGAATCCACCAGCTCCTCCACAGGAGGAAGACGGACAGTCTCCTCTGGTGTGGTCTATAGCCTTTGTAAACCTACTAGAAGGTCAGCTATTGAGTCTGCTCTGATTTGACGATATAGAACAGCAAAAACACCACTTTTCAACAGAACTGTTTTGGTGATTTAAAGGCCGTATTTACTGTATGTCCCATACCCGCGATAATAAATCACCAAGCATTTATGAGCTTCAGTATCCTTAATTCCTAAACAACAGGACTCTGGGAACTCAATGAACTTAGAGAATCAATGACAGTTATAGAAAGGCTTCAGGTCTTTTGTTCATAGAGTTGCTATGAGTCGTGTTCAACTAAATGGCAATCAACAACACCAACAACAACACCCTTAATCATAAAATAAGAATTAAAAACAACTCACATTTTGTATTGTACTGTACCAAGGAAGAAGAGATAGAAGATTTTTACCAACTTTTACAATAGGAGATTGATCGAACATGCAGCCAAGATGCATTGATAATAATGGGTGACTGGAATGCAAAAGTCGGGAACAAAGAGGAAGATTCAGTAGTTGGAAAACATGGACTTGGTGACAGA
>NW_006399813.1:7552851-7557092 GCF_000299155.1 Elephantulus edwardii
CTCCAGTGCAATCTTCAGAGTTTCTTCTGACATCCATTTTGGTCTTTTCTTCCTCTTCTGTCTTTGTAATGACTGTTTGCACTCTTCCTGGATGATATCTTTGACATCCTCCCACAACTCATCCGGTCTTCGCTCATTAGTGTTCAAGGCCTCAAACCTGTTCCTGAGATGATTCTGAAATTTAGGTGGTATGAAATCGAAGTCATATTTTGGCTCCTGTGGATTTGGTTTGATTTTCCTCAGCTTGAGCTTGAACTTGCATATGAGTAATTGGTGGTCTGTTCCACAATCAGCCCCCAGCCTAGTTTTCACAGCTGATATTGAGCTTCTCCAGTGGTTCCTTCCACAGATGTAGTCGATCTGATTCCTATGCATATACAGAAATTTAAAACACACGTTTTTCATTGGTCACCTTCCTCTCTTTCTATACTTAATATGCCCTTCAGGTGATCTCTAAACCCTTTCTTTTCACTGTCATTGCTCAGATGGAGATTTTGCTTTGATTTGCAGCAGGAAATCAGGGTAGATTCCATGTCATTAACAAATATTTATTAACTGATGCTCTGGTAGGAAATGTTTGGCATTAAGTAATGCTGTTGTGTGTACCATCCAGTCAGCACTGATTCGCCCTTAGAACAGCTGGTGGATTTGAACCACACGTCTTTAGGATTGCAGCGCAGCTTCTTGCCACTGGGGAGGACAAGCAAAAAATCTTTTACTCTCAAGGCATTTATTCCTATCACGACTGCCTTGCTCACCCCTGACTCCTTTTCCCATCACTATTGGGATTTTTATGTTTTCATCACTACCCATGTCTGGTTACTACCGTCAAGTAACTCAGAGTAATGTATTGCTATTGAATTAGAACCGAATCATAACTCACCCTCCACAGGGTTTTCAAAAGCTGTTAATTTCATGAGAGTAGCAAGGGGTGTTTTAAATGGAACTGAAATAACAGGGGAGATGAGCAGCTGGCAGGACCCGAGTTATATTTTTCTCTTCCACAGGCCCCCTGTCACAAAGTCTGAAAATAGGAGTGCCTCATTTGAGGTTACTGTTTCCACCAGCACACGCTGTCTTGAATTTCACAGAAATGTGGATGCCAAGGATATATCTAGCCTAGGAGAGCTTTTGCTCTGCCAACCCACTTTGTCTTTCTCTTCTCCTTGTCTACACACCTTTCCTACTCCCGATATGGTTTACTGAATGCCTCAGTTTATCGCCTTTTGTGCACGTGTATCTCTAGCTCTTTTTTCTCTCTCTCCAAGTCAGCTACTCAGACTTCTGCATCCTAAAAGAGAGCCCACATTCCTAGGCAACCTCAGTGTCCTCTGCCACCCCTGTAAAATCCTGCTTCCTTTATTGTCCTTGCTGGGCGTTAAGCAGACAATCCTGGCTCACACAACCTCTTGTGACAGGGCACAACCACCCTGTGTGGAGTTCTCTACGCTGTAATCTTTACAGGAGCAGATTCTCAGTTCTTTTCTCCCACAGAGCCCCTTATGGGTTTGAACTGCTGACTTTTTGGCTGACAAATAAGCTCTTAACCATGGCACTACCAGCGCTTTCCCTACTTTTTTTAGCCTCTAGTTTTTATTATCCACACCACTTGCTTTTCTGTTCTGACAGTGTCACCAAAGAGGATAGAAAATACCTTGATATATTGATATCCATGCTGGAGAGCGTAATAGCAATGGACACACTTAAGAATTATATTAATAATATTTTTCAAAAAGATTAAACTTCTTAATGGTCTGATAGAGACTAGTGGCAATCTTTTAACCCATTAAATTACTCAATGGCCCCTAACAATAACAGCACCCTCCCCACATCTCAACCTTCAGTCAAAGAACAGACAGACCTGTAAGGTGAACAATAAGACCAGGAAGGCACACACTCCCTAGAACAACCAATCATATACTAGGTCAAAGAAAGGAGTTACTCAGGGATAAAGCTCAGAAGGCAGGAAGGGACAGAACAGAAAACAAGTGGAAATGAGAAACACAGGGAGGATGTGGGAAGAATGAAGTTACATTGTGGGGATTACACTCAATGTCACAAATCAAAGTGTGCATAAAGTGTTGAAGGGAAAAACCAACTTTGCTCTGTGCACTTGCACCCAAATCACGATAAAAAGTTTTTTAAAGAATTCTTATAGTCTTTAATGTCACAATGTCTGTACAAGGAGTGCCCCAATCTGAGGTCTTTATTTCCACAAGCACAGGCTATTGTGAATTTCACAGTATTTCCATGGATGCTAAGGATATATTTAGCTGAGGAGAGCCTTTGCACTGCAAATCATTCAAGAAACAGAATATGGCAATAGCATCGGGGGAAGACTTATCAACAACCTGCAATATGCACATGGTACAACCTTGCTTGCAGCAAGTGAAGTAAACATGAAGCATTTGCTGAAGAAGATCAGAGACTATAGCCATCAAATATAACATACATCTCCATATTAAGAAAACACAAAACCTCACCACTTAACCAACAGGCAACATCATAATAGATGGAGAAAAGATTGATGTTATCAGTGATTTCATTTTACTTGAATCCACAATCAACAGCCATGGTAGCAGCAGTCAAGAAATTGAAAGACATGTTGCGCTGGGGAAATAGACAGGGAAGGACTTCTTTAAAGAGTTAAGAGCAAAGATGTCAGTTAAAAGACTAAGGTGCACATGATTCAAGTCATGGTATTTTTAGTTGTTTCCTATGCATGTGAAAGTTGCACAGTGACTGGGGAAGAGTGAAGAAGGGTGAAGTTCATCTGATTCAGGCTGTGGTCTTTCTGATCACTTGTTATGCATTTGACAGCTGGACAGTGAATAGGATGACAGACAAAGAATTGATACCTTTGAGCTGTGGTGTTGGAGAAGAGCACTGTGCATCCCATGGATGGCTTAGATAACAAACAGATATGTCTTGGAGAGGGTGCAGCCAGAGTACTCTTTGGAGGCAAAGATGATGAGGCTTTGCCTCATATACTTCTGGCATGTTGCTAGGAGGTGCTATTACTTTTAGAGGGTCAGCCAAGGAGAGGAAGAACCTTGACCAATTGGATTTGCATGGTGAGTGATGTAATCGGCGCTAGCATTTCAAGAAGTGTGAGGATGGCACAGGATCGGACGGAGTTCAGATCCATTGTTCATGGGGTCACTATGAGTGGTACTTGACAGCACCTAACAACTAACAATATGGCTGAGCAGGTTTTCAGAGGCAGTAAACTACTTGGGAAAAATTCTCCCATCTTTCTCTTGGAGAGTAGCTGATGGATTCAAACTGTGTGCCTTTGGGTTAGTGGCACAACTTCTTACCACTAAGCCACTAGAGCTCCCTGTGCATGTATTAGCTGGTAAAGTGTTTGACCTGAACTGATAGTGATGCAGATTCAGTCATGCCTTGTGTTATTGTGCTCCACAGACACTTGCATTTTTTTCATAGATTGAAAGTTTTTGGCAACCCTGCATCCAATAAGTCTCATCTTTCCAATAGCTTATGATTCCCTTGTGGCTCTGTGTTACATTTTGTTAATTCTCACAAGACTTCAAACTCAGCTCTGGTGGCCTAGCGGCAAGAAGCTGTGCTGCAATCCTGAAAGGCACAGGGTTTGAGACCACCAGCTGCTCCATCGGAGAAGGAAGGCCAGTCTCCTCCCTTGGGATTGACTGCCTCTGAAAACCCTCCAGAGGGGAAGCTATGAGTCGGTGACAACGCTACAGTACAACAACAACATGACACATTTAGTGTACTGCAGCACAGTGTGAGCATAACGTGTGTGTGCACTGGGAAATCAGTCACTTTGTGTGGCTTGCCTATTGCAATATTTGCTTTATGCAGAGGTCAGGAACTGACCTCTCAGTGTCTCTGGGGTATGCCTTAATAGCCGTCCACCTTAGCCTGAGGGAAAGCAGACTAACTTGTCCTGGCTCCTTGTTTTGCTCTTATAGGTTATCCAAGAATAAGCTGGACATTTTCTAGTATTCTGTAGGTTGTTGTTGTTACATGTTGTCAAGTTGGACCTGACTCACAGCTGACCCTCTGAAAGGTTTTTAGAGACTGTAAACCACACAAGCCCATCTTTCTCTCACAAAACAGCTGGTGGACTTGAACTTGAACCACATGCTTTTGGCTTGGCAGCACAACTATTTACAACTAGACCACCAGAACTCCTTATTCCCTAGGTATTTGTGTGAATTTAGTGTAATATAATACTAAATTCTATAGATAGTTATATA
>NW_006399813.1:7564372-7566558 GCF_000299155.1 Elephantulus edwardii
CATAACAAATGATTGCAAAGACCATGGCCCATATCAGGCTCACCTTAGTCTCCAGAGAGACACCGTTGCTCTTGAGTACTTTAGAGAGGAATAAGGGCTAGATAAATGAAAATTGAAGCATAGAGGGGACTGGTATAGGCAATCCATTCATAGGTGAGCCTGTTCGGTTTTTCCCTGGAAGGATTTGTGGCTTCTGAAGGTGGACTGAGGGTTCCTCTTGATGGTCATGGCTGTGGCCACTTCCAAGAAAAAGAGAACCCTGTGAAGCTTTTAATGGGTGGGGAGGGCTAGGATCAAACCCTGGCAAAGCAAAGATCTCAAATTCTCCATCAGTTTTTTCAAGGACCTTATTTGTTGGCTTTGCCCACTAGGCTGGGGAGTGAGAGAGTCTTGAAGGTGGTTCTAAAATGCAGAGTGAAATCCCATGGATTTATGTCCTTTGGGAAACAAAGGCACATCAGAGGAGCAACTCTATCTCAAGTTCAGAGCCAGAGTCTCTCTTAAGACGTACCTCCATGTTTCTGGGAAGATAGTTAATTGCTGGAGTGGGGAACATTGAGGGTCAGACTTGAAATATTTCCGAGCTGAGTGAGCAAACATTTACCAGGATTTCCATGAAAACCCAGAAGTGACAGCCTGAGGAACAGAGATGTGAGCAGAGAGCAATCAATTGCATTTTACTAAAACTACCCAATCGTAGTCACTAGTAGGTTGAGGAGTTGATCATCTCAAACCTACAGCTCTCAGTAAAGGCTGCCTCTGACGACCGCATCACTTGGGTATTCTATACACGATACATGGTATAATTAACAAAATATTAGACAGGAAAAGAAGCTAGCAAATAGAAGCAAATCAAATGAAAAATGTAAAACTGATAAAGATCTAGGTAACTGAGTTAGCAAAGAAGGGCTTTCCAAGAAATTATTAATATATTAAGACAGTACAGGGTAAAATGAACTAAAGAGTACCTGAAGTGATGGGAAATTAAACAGAGAATTTCAATCTCTTATAGAGAGACTTCTACAACTGGAAATTAGATCCAAAATGAAGAACACAATAGACGGGCTTTAAAAGCTTCGCACAGGCTTTAACAGCTACGTAGACAGAGCACAAAATATTATAAGCTGACATACACGCCAAGTGAAGATATTGAAAGAGAAGCACTAGGAGAATAGTCAGGGGAATAATGTAAAAGAGAGATTAAGAGGTCAGAAATATTTGAAACATGTTAAATTGTTCTAATATATATCTAACATATATTAGAAAAGGAGCAGAAAAAGATAACTTGTAAGAGAAGAAGCCTTCAAGGATAATGACTGAAAATCTTCCAAAACTGGCAAAATGTGTCCAACAGGTCAAGATGTTCTCTAGACCATAGGTAAGTTAAAAAGAAAACTACTTCAAGGTATCTCGTAGCAAACTTGGAAACTCTAAGCAATGGTAAAATCACTCAGAGATAGGCTTCTCCACTGGCAGTTCCTTGTGAAATTCAAAATAAGATTTAGGTTTTCTGAAAGTCATTTTTCGGTGTTCAGGTGGGAAGAGAAAAAGAACAGTGTGAACTTGCATACCAATATTTACCTGTTTAAGGTTTTTCTCCACAGAAAATACAACCACCACCACCGGCACAACAGCTGCTTCAACACCGACCGTTCCTGCTTCTACTACAAAGCCCCCAACAACTCAGAAATCCACCTCATCAAATCCTCCAGGTACAGAGGCCCCACCAGCTCCGCTGAAACCCACCTCAGCAAATCTTCCAACTACAAAGTCACCACTAACCACTCACAAAGCCACCTCCAAACATCATCCTATGACACAGTCGCTGCTAACCACTCACAAAGCCACCTCAGCAAATCACCCAACTTTAAAGTCTCCATTAACCACTCCTGGACACACCTCAACAAATCATCCAACTTCAGTGTCTACACTAACAACTAATATCCCCACCTCAGCAAGTCACCCAACTGCATGGTCCCCAACAACTGCTCAAGGATCCACCTCAACACATAATCAAACTTCAGTGTCTCCACTCACCACTCATAAACCCACCTCAGCACGTCATCTCTCTGCAGAGTCCTCACCCACCGCTCAGAAACACTCCTCAGCAAATGTTCAAGCCACAGAAGAACTCACCACAGCTGAGTGCTTAGCCACTGCGCCACCAAATGCTTCTGCTTCTGATT
>NW_006399813.1:7566658-7570966 GCF_000299155.1 Elephantulus edwardii
ATTCTATTCTATTCTATTCTATTCTATTCTATTCTATTCTATTCTATTCTATTCTATTCTATTCTATTCTATTCTATTCTATATAGATATAATCACATTACTTTCCTTTAACCAATTACACAAAGCAACTTTATGTGTTAGGAAAATGTGGAGCCAGTGGATATACTTTTTCTTTTTCTTTCTTTTTTTTTTTAAACCAGGGCAGCTGCCAAAGAGAGTCCTGTAATTACAAGATAAAGATAATCATTCCAGTTGCACTTATTTTACAAATTAGACTTGTCAATATTATTTACTTTGAATATAAGGCTCTAAGACTCCATATATCTTTAAATTTCTTTTTAAGAAGTCCTTAGATTTCTCCTTGAAAATTTTCCCCAAGAAGGGGAAATATTTACTTTATAATTCTGACAGTCAGGATCCCCTGCTCCATAATAATCCTGACAGTCTGGATCCTCTGTTCCACTGTAATTTGGACAACCAGGATCCCCTGCCCTTTTAAAAATAATTCTGACACTTAGGATTCCCTGCTCCATGATAATTCTGACACTCAGGATCCCCTGCTCCATTGTAATTTGGACAACCAGGATCCCCTGCTCTATTATAATTTGGTCAGTCAGGTTCTTCCACAGCTCCAAGGATGCCACATGAATCCCCAGCTCTTTTCATTGGACGCCATTATCAGAGAAGGATGAGAAATGCCCTTTTCATGGCTCTATCTTATAGCATGCAATGAATCAGAATTCATACAATGAACAGTGAGGGATCTTAAAGGAGCCCTGTTGGTACAGGTGTTAAAGCATATGATATGCATAAAGATAAGCTTTTTTAATCCACTAGCTCTTTCGCAAGAGAAAGGTAAGGCCGTCTGTTTCTGTAAAAACTTACCCTTACGTGGGTTTCAGAGGCAGTAAACCACATGGGAGGAGAGATTTCCCATCTTTCTACCATGGAATAGCTGGTGGGTTTGAACTGCTTGCCTTTGGGATAGTAGTGCTGCCTTACTACTTTGTCCTACAGGATCACTACTAGAAGGAGTTGACTCAATGGCAGTGGGTGAGCTATCCTAGGAGAACCCTGTTAAGCAATAGGTCGCTCACAGAACAACTAGTGGTTCAAAACTCCCCAGCTTCTCTACCAGAGAAAAGATTTGGTGATATGCTCTGTGAAGGGCACAGCTAAGAACCCACTTAAGAGCTGCTCTACTCTGGCCTGTTGAATCATCCTGAGACGGGATTGACTTCGCAGCACCCAATAGCGATAACATCTTCTAAGAAGCTCACATTTAAGTTTCAATTCAGTTCTATTTACTCTCTGAAGTCTTCTCTGATTGTGTGGCTGTATGCTATATAGGCAAACCTTATTGCAAAGATATATAGTCAACTAAAATGACCCCAATATTACTCATGTTCTGACCCCAATGTTACTCATGTTCTTTAGAATTTTATATTCCAGATGCCATACAACTTAGTTGGTATTTATAAGCATCCCTGGTTGTTTATGCTAAATTTAAAAATATGAATGAATTGTTGTTGTTGTTGCTGTTTTTAACAAAACCTTTAGGATGTTTTGGTTTTACTGTTTTTAGGATGTTTTGCCAGTTTTATTTAAGAGTTTTAGTTTAAAATAAATTACTTTCATTTTAGTAATTTTAACATTAAGTTCTGTTTGTTTAAAAATGTTTTTCTTTAAAAGAAATACATTGTGAAGAGCCACCACAAATTGAGAATGGAAAAATTCAACGGAAATTGCAAAATTATTTAGTCAACGACTCAGTGACATACGTATGTGATGCAGGCTTCACCCTGGTGGGAACAAATTCCATTAGCTGTATTGTAACTGGAAAGTCTGAGGAAGGCAAATGGAGTGACCTGCCACCTACATGCGAAGGTAATCAGTTTGCATATTTGTACTTTTTTGCTTCTATTTTTTCTTGGCAAAGGATTCTTACCATTAAATCTAAACATAGGGGCCTTTTTAGATTCTTTGAACTACCAGAGAAGGAATGTGAATATTGTACATAAAAATATATGTCGTTTTCTTTTTCCTTGGTGCACTATTTCTTTGCTCTTTCAAATTCTCAGAAGTGACTGATGCAGAGACTGTGTGTGTGTGTGTGTGTGTGTGTGTGTGTGTATAAAACAAGAGAGACAGCAAGCAGGTACATACGTGTGTCCTGGTTGCCCAGCACATTGTGTATTGGTCTGCTTACCGTAAGGTCAGTGGTTCAAATCTACCAGCCAGTTCTCAGGAGAACAGTGGGCAGCCTACTTCTGTTAAGATTTACAATCAGAGCAACACGTTGACTCTCATGAGTGAGAATCCCCTTGACAGTTGTGAGTCTGGTTTTTATATATGTCTTTTATTTTAGTAAATTAGTTTAAAATCACTGTTTCATGCCACTCTTGTAAGTTAAGTAAGTATGCTTTTCTATATATAAAGAAGGCATAATATAATTTATTGTACTGAATTGGTGTCAGGAAGAATCTTTGGTTGAACTGAGATATTTAGGTAATAACAGAGACATAAACCACTTGTCTAACTGTTGATTAAATGAATTATGCTTGTCTTTTATCTGTAGAATTTCCCACCCCACCCTCTTTCTGGATCTTCCCTTCCAAATACCTTTTTTATATCCAGACTGTGCTCCCGGATTCCTAAAACTGCTCTGAAATAGATTTTTTTTAAGGACTAGAATGTCAGTGAAGCTGAGTTAGGACCTTCATTGAACATTTCAGTGCACAGCATTTGGTTAAGTGGCGGTAGGCACAACTCACTCAAGCAGATTCTGTTTTTAAAATTGTACTTGTGATTCTGTTAACATTAATTATTTACCTTATTATTCACTGAAAATAATTTTCATTATAAACATTATATATAAACAGTCAGAAAAACAGCAGCTCATTGCGATCAAGTCAGAACCAGCTCCCACCTTCCAGAGCTGTGGCTTTCTAGAAACTGTAAACAGTATGGAAGGAGATTGTCCATTTTTCTGCTCTGGAGTAGCTAGAGATTCAAACGCCCTGCCTTTGTGTTGGCAGCACAGCTCCTTCACCCAGTGCACTAGTAGATCTCCTTACATACAGCAGAGTGATATTCACATTATGCAGACAAGTATAATGGGAGACAGACAAAGTTCTCCTCTATACCTAGTCCAGTTTAGGAAGTAATCAGTATTTACAGTTAAGTAAACATACATATTTTTATTTTCAAAGTATTACTTTGTATTGATTTAGTATTTATTTAACCACTTCCCTAATGAAAGGATTTAGCTTTTGAGTTCTAAATGTTGGTGCTTTTTAAATTATTATTCTTATAGCAGATATTCTTGTAAATAGATCATTGAACTTCTGTATAAACAGATTTTGTGCAATATGTAATTACTATGTCAAGGTATACACACATTTAGGTATTTGACAGATGGTACCCACACTGTTTTCGAAGAGCCTATGTGCCAATTTATTCTCCCATCAAACTCGTGTGAGTGTTATTTTGCAATACTGTGATATGGAAATTTATCAGTATATGTCATTTTATTGATTAATTCATTTAATAGAAGTAAAATTTAGTTTGGTTTTTTTAAAAAAAGTATTGGACATTTATCTATTTCATTTTTATTTACCCTTCGATATTAAAATGTTAGTTACACCTTAAATATAATTGCTAGGACCCAAATATATGGCCAGGCCAATGTTCTTACAACAGCTAGAAAATTCTAGTTATATTGCACAAAAGAATATTTTTTTAAATTTTTATTAAAATTTCATTGTGACGAGTGAATTTTTTTTTCCATTCAGGTATTCAATACACATTTTGCTTTGTGGCATTGATTTTAACCCCTTCATTCCTACTGCATTCTTCCCACTTCCACACTGTTTTCTGTTTCTGTTTCTCTATTTCTTGCTTATCCCTTCTTGCCATCAGGAACTTTGTCTCAAGGCAAATGTTGTGCTATTAATCTTTATTATTATTATAATATTTGGAGGGAGATGCCATTCTTATTCTGGTTGTTGATTTTTTTTTTCAAATGCATAATTTTTTTTTAATTACTTTAAATGGAAGTTTACAGAGACTTAGGGTTTCCAGTCAGGTTGTTGAATTTTTATGAGTTAAGTATACAAAGCAAATCCATTTTCCATTTAACTGTTAATATATATTTCGGTTTAGAACATTAATGATACCCACAATGTAACCACATTCCTTCCACTTCCTTCTTGCGGGTAGGGGGGAGGTGGAAATCTTATTCTTAAAAGCATAAGATACAGCTATGGGAATAATAAGGGCTGTTGTTGTTGTTGTTATGTGCCGTCG
>NW_006399813.1:7575771-7583921 GCF_000299155.1 Elephantulus edwardii
CCCTCTAACTGCTCAGAATACTACCTCAGCTAATCTTCCAGCTCCAGAAATCCCACTAACTGCTCAGAAGCCCCTGTCAGCAAATGTTTCTGTCACAAAGGTTTCAGGAACAACACAAAAACCACCTATTTCTAATGCTCTGCCTGCAAATACCTCACCAGCAGCACAGAGTCCCACCATGAAAAATGCTTCTGCTGCTCAGGCCACCCCATCCACCCAAAGTGCCTCCACAGTCAAAGCTTCCTTTACACAGAGACTTCCAACAACACAAAGATCCACTGGGATACATGTTCCAGGTACTAAGGGGCATCAGACTACACGAACCTCTGCCCCTTTAACAACCACTCGGGGTGTAGCTGTTCCCAGGGCAACCACACGTTTTCATACAACAAGCACAGCTAAAGGAAGAGGAACACTTTCTTCTTCAGGTCAATAGACACTGTTCTGGTTTACTGAGTGTGTAGATTCAATGTGTTTGGTGCCATGATGACAGTGTGATTTCTTGTAGCCAGGGTTTGCTGGAGTTTTGTTTGGGGTTTGTTTTAATGCAAATGATTTTGGCGTATTCTTCAGAGGCAACCTTGGGTGCCCCTCAAAAAGCTTTTGAGAAAGAAACGCGTGATAAGAGGAAAATTAGCAATAAAGACAGAGGCCATGGCCTCACCCAAAACAATATTAAAAATTGCAAAGAAGTACTTGTTTATTTTTTATAGCAGTTTTAGAGAGTCGTTGAATTCTTCAGGACCCTTTCAAAGAAACAAATATGGTTAAGGCCTGTTGTTTTTGTTGCTGTTTGATACTATCTATTCAGTTCTGACTGTTAGCAGCCCTGTGTCCCAGAAAACAAGATACTGCCTAACTCTGGCCTGCAGCTTCTGTGTTAATCCAACCCTGTGAGGTTATTCCTCTTTTTAGCTAAGCTTTTACTATGTCAGACATGACCCCTCTTGATAACATTTCTTTTTTTAAATGATGTTTTTATTTAATTTCATTTTATATTGCTTTAATTACAAAGTTCCTATACATTGTTTTTCCTGATAACATTTTAAGCCTGGCTTTGATTTATTGACTGGTCCATCCCTCAACTATGATTAAAGTTCACTCCAAATTCCCTCCCAGTCAAAGGCATTGCTGGGGAGTCGACACATTCCTTCTGACCGTCCAGCAGGTTTCAGAGGCTGTGAATCTCACAGGAGATTGTCTGTCATCTTTCTGTGGAGCCCTTGGTGAGTGTGAGCCGTGAGGAGTCGCTTTGGGGTTAGGAGTGCCACTCTCTACCGACAACACCCCCAAAATACCCCTCAATAGTCCCTCAAGTGATTAATTCAATGTCTGTTTAGTAATAGCATTTCAATATCTGTCCTGAAGTAAAATGTTTTGATTGATAGGACACTATCCACATGTATGCAAAGAAGATCTGTTAATACAACTATTTTTCAAATATACACTACAATGATTAAAGCCCAAGATGAAGAAATTGAGAATTTCTAGCAACTTTTGCTGTATGAAATTGTTCAAGCATGTACCCAAGATACATTAATAATTGTTCATGATTCGAATGCAAAAGTTGGAAAGAGAGAGGAAGCACTGGTAGTTGGAAAATAAGGCAGAAATGAGGCTGGAGATCAAATGATAGAATTTTATACAATGAATGATTTTTTAAATTTCACTTCTTTTTTTATTTTAAAAACAAAACTATAAATGTCCACTAAATATATGGGCCTCACTTGATATGACTGATAACAGGAATTGTTCTGCACAAAAGCTCGAAATCAATAGTCCAAACAAGAACAGGAGCTGATTGTGGAAGAGACCATTGAGGCTCAATATCAAGAAGACAAAGATTCTCACTACTGGACGGACCAATTGGCATCATCAGGATGGATGGTGAAGAGATTGAGGTTGTTCACAGCTTTAGTTTGCTTGGCTCCACAATCAACACTCTTGGCATCAGCAGCTTGGAAATGAAAAGGCGTATTTGGATGGGAACGTCTGCTGAAGAGCAATGGTGTCACTCTGGAGACTAAGGTGCACCTGATATGGGCCATGGTCTTTGCCATCAGTTGTTATGCATCAGGGAGTTGGACAATGAATAGGGAGGATAGGAGGAGAATTGATGCCTTTGAGCTGTGATGCTAGAGAAGAGTATTGAATGTACCATGGACTGCCAAGAAAACAAACAGATTCAACCTGAGAGGGTTAAACTGGGCTGTTCCTTGGAGGCAAGGATTCTGAGGCTTTGTCTGACATACTTTTGACATGTTGCAAGGAGGGACCAGTTCTTGGAGAGGGGCATCATGCTTGGGAGGGTGGAGGGATCAGCACAGAAGGGGAAGACCCTCTGTGATGTGGATTGATTCAGTGACTGGGGTAATCGGGGTGGTTGTGTTAGGGACAGTGCGATTGGCACAGGACAGGGCAGAGTTTAGGGCTGTTGTACATAGGGTCGCTATAAGTCGCAAGTGACTCGATGACACATAACAGCGGTTCAAATTGAAAGTGTATAAAGTGAAAACCAGCCCATGAGAGCCAAAAGACAACCTTGAGTTTATCTCACCTGAATTTCAAAATGAATCAATTCTTGGAAACAATGTATTCCAATTTTGTAAGTAAACTAGCATTTAAAAGAAAAAAATATAGATTTGATGTTTTGAACACTGAGGACCAGAGACAAGTTGTGGGATGATATTGAGGACATCATCTGTAAAGAACGCAAAAGAGCATTATAAAGTGAGGGAAGAAAGAAGACCAAAGTGGATGTCAGAAGAAATTTTGTAACTTGCACTAGAATATAAAGAAGCCAATTAAAAAAACCAAACTAGGAGATACGACATAAGAGAGATGAGCATAAGATTTCAAAAGATATCTCAAGAAGACAAAATGAGGTAAGATCTAGATTTTTTTTTTCAACTTTGTGATTTTTATTGATGGGCGACCACGTCATACCCCTAGGCATCACTGTACTGTCTAAAATTGGAGAGGTGGCATCACAGGAAGCAGACAGCAAAATTACACAGAGCAGATTGAGAAACTAACACGCAGTATTCTGCCCATGTTTTGTGACATGTACACAGAAGCGTGAATGCAACCTGAAATCTTTTAATGGCAATAGAGTTACAGTCACCCATCTACGTATCCTAACATCTTAACTCTAAGGATTTTCTCGGCATTGTGTACAGAAGCAGTTTCTCATTGCACAATTACTAAAATGCTTTTCCCCGCTAGGAACCAGCAACTTAATACGTTTCTTTTCTGAGGAAAGAATTATTTCCTTCTCCTCCGATAACTGGCTCCTATTTTTTTTAATCATTTATCAAAAACTAAAGGTGAGGGAGAAAAGTGTGATGAATTAAAAAATTCCTTTGTACAAATTTACAAGTGTCGTTGCTGGTGCAGGACTTACATACTAGGCAATCAGACTGGAAATCAAGCAGAAATCCTTTCCCCATCTCAGGAATCAGCATTATTTCAGAAACATGGGGTTTGTGAATGGATCCCCCCTCCCAACCAAGTGAGTCTCTTTCAACCAAATGAGCTGGATCTGGAAGTTAAAAGTCAGCATGCACCATGTTGTGCACGAAGTCCAGCGTCTCCTTTAGTTCGAGCCTATTATTGCAGAAGGGATAGGAAAGA
Organism: Elephantulus edwardii; assembly: GCF_000299155.1. Taxonomy (NCBI): domain Eukaryota; kingdom Metazoa; phylum Chordata; class Mammalia; order Macroscelidea; family Macroscelididae; genus Elephantulus; species Elephantulus edwardii. The sequence continues at coordinate 7,579,405 of NW_006399813.1, forward strand.
GGGAGGGTAGGTGTCACCGCCACCATAGTGGCCTTGGGGCAGGGCCTGCAGCATAGAGGGGAGGAGTCAGAGTCAAAGACACCTGCTTCCCTGAGTGTGGAGTCAGCGTGGGGCAGTCAGTGTGCGCATGGGACAGAGTCGGCGTGGTGTGGCATGACGTGAGGGGAGGAGGGGCACCTGTGTGGACACGAGCGATGTCATGGGCTGCAGCAGGTCCACGCAGAGGAGATAGGCTATGCTCTCGGCCATGGGCTTCACCACCTGGCACTGGGTGATCACTTTGACTACCTGGTCATCCGTGAGGAGCCAGCCATTCAGGTCGATCTGGAAGACGTCCGTGGTGTAGTGGCCGCCAGTGGCGCTGTCACCATGGTGGTAGACCACTGCAAATAGGCTATAGGTCCTGTGGCATTTGAAGTTCTTGTTTTTGACTCCTGGAGAAAGCAGTTCTTTGCTGATTTCTAGGTCCACAGGATATTCAATGTTTTTAATCAGTTTCTGACAGCCGCCAGTCTTCTCATAAACGAATCGTTTCAGATGTAACACGGGGACAGGAGGGAACGTCTCCAGAGTCACTCCGCGACTTATCTCCACCTCCCGCTTGGTTTTTGCGGTGTAGCCCTGTACAGACTCTCTGGCCACCAAGCTTTCCAGTGCATCCTGGATAGCGCGGATCTTGTTGGACTGGATGTCCAGCTGCAGTGTGAAGAAGGGCTGCAGCGTGGCCGACTCCTTTGAGCTCTGGTGGTAAACCACAGACCTCATATGCCCACCAAAAATGCCAGTAATGGGAGTCTGGACAAAGTCCACCTGCCGCCTAGTGACCGACGTCTTGTTCCTGGGGCCCACCTGCTCCCACTCATCATCGCTGCCCTCGCCTGGTTCTTTCTGCTCCTCGTTGTTCACCCAGGGGCTCTGTGGCCCGTTGGAGACACTGAGCTTTTCATTATTTGGTGAGATAAGTTTCTTTAGATTCAGCATTTCCTTGTGGAGTCCATTGAGAATAAAGCCTAGGTATTCCTCAACGTCTTCCTGTCTGCTCTTTTCGGACAAGATGGACTTGATGACCGTCAGGAGTCTATAAATATACATGGGCTCGAAGGCGGCGCCAGGGTGGATGTCCCTCACGATTTTATCCCCAAGAGCTTGTCTGGGTTTTGGAGGTACTGGCATTTTAATGCACTCATTCATCAATCGAACAAAGCCATCTATCATGGGTGTGGACGTACAAGGCTGCTGCACTTTGGAATACACAGGAATGAACTTCATCAGGTGATACATCGGGGGACAAGCAACCAATGCCTGCAACGTGGCATTAATGTGGCACCAGTTTTCTTTATTGATCAGCCCATGGGGTTGCAATGACACCGGTTTATGGATCAGGGTTACAGTCTCCAGTAACTCTTTGATCTTTATGGCTACAGGGTCCTCCCCAACTGAAACAAGCCCTTCTCTGACTTCAACCTGCTTTTCAGAGGCCCGGAGATGAAGTGACAGGTGGGGAATACTTGGTTTCTACATAAGCCACGGGTGAGGAAGAAGAGGGCTTGGAATCATGGAAGAAACTGGCCCAGGACTTGGTGGGCTGGCTGGGGGGAGCGGAGCCTGCCACCAAGGCCGAGGGGTCAGTAGGGGTTTGCGCAGGTTCAGAGTCTGTGATCTCCACCGTGTGCAGCTCCAGTCTGTTGGACAAATACTTGTCCATTAGCAACACCAAGGTTGCCTGTGTTAAGCCCCACACAAGGCTGGGCCACTGCTGTCCTTGCTAGGCCATCCCTGGCAGCCTCCACAGGGAGGTGGGCCTGCTCAAAGTCAGGGAGACACAGCTCTGGCTGCCCAGCAGTCCTGGCATGGCTGTCCAGTGCTCTGGGGAAAGGCCCATTGGGCAGAGAGCCACCCACAAAGTCCAGGGAGTTCTCAGGGCTAGTACATGTCCTGGGGGTGACCAATGGGGGCACATCGAGCAAGAACTCTGTGTCCTCTGCACTTCTGCAGGCGGATGTGTGGCCATTGACCAGGGCCTCTGTGGGAGCGCTGCCATCGCTGCCATCTTTCAAGTAACTATAATACCCAAGTGGTCATTTCTTCTTCTTTTTACGTTCCCTTTGTCCGAGACCACCAGAGACCCCATCATTTTCCCCACACTTCTGTCTCCACGTTGGAACAGCTATCCAGAGTAAGCAGAGATCCTGGGTACTGGCATTCAGAACTGTAGTTTGCATCCTTATCCATGTAATTGGGGTTCTTTTTGGAAGCAGGACAACCTAGAATAAATTCCAGGGCCTGAAGATTCAGTGTGCTGGAAATATGGTAGCTGGGGGCTCTGGGTGCAGAGCCTTCTGGTTTGATTGCTTCATTAACTCCAAACTCAATTCTCTGGTATTCTTGCCTGTCAAGGAGTTCATCTGCAGCCTGAGCGCCACACAGAACTGCTCCATTGTAGGGAGGAAGCTCGATGGAGGAGCGAGGTGTCACAAAGAACTGATTGAATTCATCAGGGCTGAAGTCTCCAAAAATATACTGCGGGCTGTGGAGGGCCATGGCGGCCCATTTCAATGGGGCTCACCGCGCCTGGGGCTCTTCACTCTGCTTTCCCCGCCACTGCCATCTTGTCGCCCTCCTGGATTTATTTTTTTTATTTAAAGGCAAAACGGAAGAACCCTCCTGGCATTTCTCAAGCTGGAGGCACTGAAGAACAAATTCAAGCCTCAAGTTGCAATAGTGAAGGATTCTGTGAGTGAAATCTTGAATAATGCAGAAAGCATCCAAAGAGGATGGTAGGAACGCATTGAGTCACTTCAGCAAAAAAGAATTGGTTGACAATGAACCATTTCCAGAATAAGTATATGATCAAAAACAGTGGTACCAAAGGAAGATATTCAAATCACACTGACACTACTGGGAAAAGAAATAGAATAGCTGTCAAGATGTTTCATCACACAGATGCAGCCGTGGAAGTTCTCACTAGTCTAGGTCAAGGTATTTGGAAGACCAATTGCCAACTGACTGGAAGAGATCCATATTTCCCCCTTTTTCTTAAAAAAAAAAAGTGATCCTAGAGTATGGAAATTTATCAAACAACATCCCTAATGTCACATACAAGTAAAGTCTTGCTCTTGAATAATTATTTTTGAAGAGTGTTTTTAAATAGTTTGAACTGTACATCAACATGGATCTTTTAAACTGGATGTGGCACAAGGGACATAATTTATGTCAGTTAAATCTTAGCTGAAGGCAGAGAGTATCAGAAAGGTATTTACTTGTCTTTTACTGACTATGTAAAGGCATTTGACTTTGTGAATTCATACAAATTATGGGTAACATTGAGAAGAATGGGAATCTCAGAGCACGTAACTGTGTTCATGTGAAACCTATAAATAGATCAAGAAGCAGTTGTTTGAATAGAATGGGGTAACACTGCATAGTTTAAAATCAGGAAAGGGGTGCTGTCAGGGTTGTATCCTTTCTCCATACCTATTTAAGCTGCATGCTGAGCAAATCATTCAAGAAACTGGGCCATATGAAGAAGAATGTGCTATCAAGATTGGAGGAAGTTTCATCAACAACCTGCAATATGCAGATGATACAGCCTTGCTTGCAGAAAGTGAAGAAAACTTGAATTGCTTACAGAGGAAGATCAAGACTACAGCCTTCAATATGCATTACCTCTCAACATTAGGACAATGAAAATCCCCACAACTAAACCAACTGGTAATTTGATAGATGGAGAGAAAAAAAGTAATTGTGAAGGATTTCCTTTTACTTGGCTTGACAATCACCATCCATGGCAAAAGCAGTCAAGAAATCAGGAGACATCTTACATTGGGAAAATCTGCAGTTAAAGACCTCTCCAAAGTACTAAAAAGCAAGACTATCAGTTTAAAGACTAAGGTGTACCTCATCCCAGTCATGGTATTTTCAGTTGCCTCCTATGCATCTGAAAGTTGGACAATAAACAGAAGACTTTTGAAGAATTGATGCCTTTGTGGTGTTGGAAAGGATTTCTGAATATCACAAAAGTACAAACAAGTCTATCTTGGAGGAAGTGCAACCAGGGTGCCCCTTAGAGTCAAGGATGGTGAAACTTCATCTCACATAACTTGGCTGCATTGTCAGGAAGGATCAGTCCTTTGGAATAGGTATTTTGCTGGGGAAAGTATTTAGAACCAGCAAAAGAAAGGAAGACCTTCAACGGGATGGATTGACATAGTGGTTATAACAATGGACTTGAACATAGTGATGAGAGTGCAGCGTGAGACACAGTTCTGATCTGTGGTTAACAGGGATCAACCAGACGGCATCCAGCATCACTCATTGCTGTTAAGTCTGAGTAGTCTCACAACTGACCTTCCTGGGGACTTTCAGAGGCTCTAAATTGCACAAGAAATTGCTCATCTTTCTCCCTTGGACTGGTAGGTGAATTCACAGCACTAGAGAGGCTCATATGTATCAGGACAATTCAACAATTAACTACAGACAAGGCCATTAGAGTGTCCTTTATGCATGAATGCATATTA
>NW_006399813.1:7584021-7587614 GCF_000299155.1 Elephantulus edwardii
CTTAATGTTGTAAATGAAAGCAACATGCTTTTAGGAAACGACATAAAACATAAACACATAAATATTCAGCTCAGTAAGTTAGATGAGACAAATATTTGTGTAACAGACACATGCCAAAACAGAGAATGTGGCCTTCAGATTTACCCCTCAGATTTGGCGTGAACACGGCAGGACTGTGGCTCTCTGCTCTGCACACCTCATGGCCTGGGCATGGCTTCATTAGCATGTCTTCAAATCTCTCTCTCTACCTACCACTCTTTTTCCTAGATAACTTTTGACTTGCTGGGATCACTCACCAGTGCCTTCAAACCATCACTGTTGTGTTTTAGTTGTTGCCCATGTTTCCTAACTGTTGAATTGGAGTCTATCATGCTATTACTCACATATTTTAAAGAACTTAAGCAATGCAGATGCTATTGCTAAAGGTCATTTGTACATCTCCCTGCTTCTATTTCTCTAAGTCTACCTGGAGGTTGCTGTGTGTTTTTCCTATATTTTTTTTAAAATTCCTATACTGCATTATGCATCCATAATATTTGTGTGTTTTTAAGGGTAATTTATGTAAAGAGTATGTTAACTCATCTCATTTAGCTTTTTTTTACTTAGCATTGGTTTTGTGATTTATTTCTGTTGATTTATTTAGACCTAGCTCCTTAACATTTATGTTTATATAGCCATTGACTTTTTTTATTGTGAAAGTTTATTTTTTAAATTTTTAATTGCTTTTCATAGAATAATACCATTATAGTATGAGCTATTGACTTTAAAAATTTTTATTTCATTTCTGCTGTGCAAAATGTTTAGGTTCTATATACCCACTTCTTTATTTCTTCAATTCTAAGAGAAATAAATTAAAAATTCATTGTGAAGCTAACTTTTATGAAATATCTCTTTCTATTAAAATATAACATTTAATAATTTAAAACTAATTGTAAGGGGGAAATACTACAATGTATGGCACTAAATTCCTCTCTTCCATTCAAATAATCTATCCCTCCAGGAAACAATATAACATATGCTATGTTTCATTTTAAACAAACAAAAATATTAAAGACCACTTATTGGGCATGTGATCTAATGGCATATACTATCAACTTTGGTGGCCTAGTAGTAAGAATCTGCACAGCAATCCTGAATGGTTTGCATCCACCTGCTCCATGGGAGAAGGATGGGCAAACTCCGTGTGATTACTGCCTCTGAAAACTCACTGGAGGGTCAGCTATGGGTCGGTTTTGACTCAATGGCAAACAGCGATAACAACAATCTTTATAAAGAGGAGCTCTAGTGGCCTAGTGGCATGGAGTTATGCTGTCAACTCAAAGGCAGCTGATTAAAAGTCACCAGCTGCTCTAGTGTAACGTACAGCCCCTGAAAACCTGCTGGAGTGTCAGCTAAGAGTCGGTTCTGACTTTATGGCAACGACTTTTAAGTCTTTCTAACAACTTTGCAAGATCAGTATTGTTTGTTAGCTTCATTTAATAGATGAGAGATTACATAAGCATGTACAACTCATATACAGTGCCTTGTTAACTGAAAATTGGCTCCAAAGCCTGTGCCATTATTCTATGTAATACTACCTGTTCTAAATGGTTGGTGGTGTTGTCAGGTGCCATCAAGTCGAGTACAACTCATAGTGACCATATGAACAAAAGATCTGAGCCCTGTTCTATCCTGTACCATTCTTACTCTCCTGACACATAACTTTGAGTACATTTGTTTACCTCCCCTAAGTAGGCAGCTTATTTATTATAATAATAAATATGTTTCTTTTAGAGTTACTGTTGCAATGTCTTATTCATAACCATTGAAAGTTTAAATATTGTGGTTATATGATAATTTCATTTTAATCTGCTGGAAGAATTTCAGAGTGTAGTAAGTAGCTTCTTGATGGTATGATTGGACCAATAGTAATTGACTATTTAAATTTTTAAAACATGTTTCTTGCCATCAGTTAATACAACCAAAATAAAGAATATTTTAGTATTCATTAATTTTTTATCATGTTTTTATGTGTAAAATATTGATTCTAGTAAGCAGACATAGACACTAATGTGTACAAATTACTAATGAACCACTGTTTTCAGAAATTTATTTATAATTGTGAGAATATATTATTTTAGTTATGGGAATTTGAGTTCTTTTTGAATATTCAAATATTGTGTAAGTATTATTTATTGACATTTCTGTTGAAATGCTTTCAAATCAGTGACTTTTAAATTTGTTTTATTTGTAATTATCTGTTTTTCTTCTTCTTCAGGTACTTTGATCCTGGCATCTGGTAAGTCTGGCTCTCAGGCACATAAAAAAAAATGTCATAACTGTATGACGTATAACCCATATTCCTGGAAGAGAATACTGTCTTTTACCTGTCTTAGGAGTACCATTAAAATGCAATGTTTACGGTTATCAAAGAGTAAATGTGTAAATAAATTTCAACAGGTTTTATGGATGCCACGAGGTGTCCGTTATGTTTCTAAGTATTCTCAACCATGTTCGTGTTCCAAGGTAACTTGTGGACAACTTCAAATCATTTGGCCAACCAACCAACTATTATTACGTGCCCATTGCCTCAATGTACTATTCTAGATGCCAAAATATATCTACATGAGGGAGACCATTATTACTTCAGCTTCTATTCTCAGATAGCCTATGATTAATCATTAACTATAACTTAGTCACTCCTGGATTTTTATCCAATACCAAATAAGATAGTAGAGTAATATCTCAAATTGGTATCCTCCTTTTATCTGTTCCCTTTGAATGGAGTAACACATATTATTAATAAGTTCAGATGTTAACAAAGATTTGGAGTTTGAGTGCACCTAGAGGTACTTTGGGCATATTGCCAGGAGGGATCAGTCCTTGAAGAAGGACATCATATTTGGAAGGGTGGAGGGAGAGGGACAGTACAGGAGAGAATACCCAAGATGAGAAGGATTGACACAGTAACTGGGATAATGGAGATTGTTGTGTCCAAGGCAGACTGGCTCAGGATGGGGTGGGTTTCAGAGCTATTGTACACAGGGTTGCTGTGAGTCGCAAGAGACTTGATGGCACATAACAACAGTAACAGTGGCAGAGGTATCTTGGAAGAAAGGACTACTACTTCTACTTTCCAATATCCAACCTCTGAAAAACCTACAGAGCACAGTTCTGTTCTGACACACTCATGGGGTTGATGGGAGTTGAAACTGACAACTCATTTTGTTTTTCCTTTTAGTGATTTGAAGCATTTAACTTTAAAATAATAATAATAATCTGTTACTCTAGACATGAGGCCCAAAACATGGAACTGTGTTACAGTGTACCAGCTAAATGTTCATAAAATCCATTAATAAGTACAATTATGTGATTAAAAATGTATTTTTTTATATTTTGTGTCAATAATGTCATACCTGAAATTCCTATAATGTTATGAATTAATCATGGGACAGTAAGGTTGAAAGAATGTGTTTTTATATTATTATTTATTTGAAGGTTTACTTTACTTTTATATTTTGAATGAACATCTCATAAATGAAAATATTTTATAATATTTTAATAGTTGAAATCTGTTTAGTCTCTATTTTAAATAGAAATAAATATATTCTAAA
>NW_006399813.1:7587824-7603903 GCF_000299155.1 Elephantulus edwardii
GGGGAAAAAAATTCAACTTATGCTCAAAAACAAACACCCACTCTTTTCATATTAAGTCAGACATATGGAAATATTTTCTGATGCTCTTTGTAAAAAATAAAATTCAAAATTATCTTTATTTCTTAAATTATTCTATGAATTTAGGTTACTTTCCACTTTAAAGATAAACAAAGATAACGATTTTACTGGATACATTACAAAGTAAATGAATGATGAAGATTGCTTGTAGAACTTGAGAAGTATTTGTATGGGGTGGGTTTTCCCTCCCTCCATTGAACTCTACAAAAAAAGAGCTACTGTGGTCTGCCCATTTGTCCTTGCTTGTGTGTTGTTGTGTTGATGAATGCTATGCCACCAGAATTTCAAATACCAGCAGAGTCATTCAGTGAGCAGTTTTTTTCAGAGCATTCAATTGTGTGAATAATTGCGGGAGAAGCGAGGGATGTATGGAAAGCATTGTAAAGAATATGCATACAAAGAAATATCCCAGAACATTCTGTTATATACGTATGGAACTTGTACACAGACTAAGAGACGATTGTGTAAGCAGAAGGAGATACAGAGTGGTTTAAAATCAGGAAAGATGTACATCAGGGTTGTATACTTTCACTATACTTGGCCTGTATGATGAGTAAATAATTCTAGAAGCTGAACTGTTTTAAGAGAAACTTGGCATCAGAATAGAAAGAATACTCATTGGCATCCTGTGATATGCAAAGGACATAACCTTCTTTGTTGAAACTAAGAGGATGAAGCACTTATTGATGCAGCTCAAAGACTGTAATCTTTGCATAAAGAAAATAAAAACCCTTACAGCGGAATCAAGAAGCAATATCATGTTGTCGTTGTGTGCTGTCAAATCAGAACCTCCTTAAAGCTAACGCTCCAACAAGTTTTCACAGATAGTAAATTGCACAGGAAGAAATTGCTCATCCTTCTCCAGTAGAGCGGCTGGTGTATTCAAACCAAGTGCTTTGACATTGCATTGCAGTTATTCACTAGGCCACCAGAATCCCTAATATCATTGTTGTTATGTACCATGGAGTTAGAAATGACCCAAAGCTGACCTTCCAGTGGGTTTTCAGAAGGAGTTAGTCACACACAGGAGGAGATTGCCCTTCTCTCTCCCACACAGCAAATGGTGGATTTGAACCACACACCTCCAGGATTACAGTTTAGCTTCTTACCACTAGGCGACCAGAGTTCCCTATCATCTATCAATATAATGATAGAGAAAACATTGAAGTCTTCTAGAATTTTATTTTATTTGGTTCTACAATCAATGTATATGGAAACAACAGTCAAACTGTATATTGCATTGGGCAAATCTTTGACACAAGACCTCTGTAAAATATTAAAAGGTAGAAATGTGACTTGATTAAGACTAAGATGTGACTAATCAAACCTATAATATTTCTAATCTATAAAATACTATTTCTTACTATTTATCCAATAATTTAAGAAGTTGAACTATATGAGGAAGACTGTGGTATCAGGATTGGAGGAAGGTCCATCAGCAACCTGCATTATGATGATAACACAGCCTTGCTTGCAGAAAGAAAGAAGATTTGAAGTACCGAACAAAGAAAATCAGTATGGTTTGCACTTCAACACCAAGAAAATAAAAATTCTCACAACTGGGCCAATGATAAAGGAGAAAAGATTGAAATTGCCACCAAGTTTGTTTTACTTGGATCAACACCCATGGTAGGAGTAGTCAAGAAATATGGGTTGTATTGTGCAAATCTGCAGTCAAAGACCTCTATAAAGAGTTAGGAAGCAAGGATGAGTTTGACACAAGCCATGGTAGGTTCCAGTGTTTCTAAGCATGTGAAAATTGGACAATGAATTGATACCTGTGAGTTGAGATGTTGGCCAAAGATTATTTAATATACCATGGGTGGACTACCAGGATGAAACTTCATCTCTTATACTTTGGGCATATTTTCAAGGGTTGTCAGTCCTTGGGGAAAAAAGACCTTATGCTTAGAAAAGTGGAGAGTTAGTGACAGAAAATAAGACCTTCAAGGAGATTGGTTGACACAGTAACACCCTGCAATAATGGGCTTAAGTGTGGCAAATTATGAGGATGGCACATGACACTAAGGTTTGGACCTATTGTTCATAGTGTGGCGATGGGTCATAGCTGACTTCATAGTACCTAACAACATTAACAATCTAGTTATTGAAAATAATCAGATAATAGGTGCAACTATGTTGCAGTGTTTTAAACTCTGTGTGAATATAATTCTACAAAATGGTATATTCCTGAAATATTCTTTTAGAAGAAAAATTTCTAATGTTCTTACCCAACAGATCTTTAATTATTGATTACAAACCCTAGGATTATAATCACAATGTTGGTCATAATTTCATGATCTGTCTTATCCTAAACCGTATAAATCTTAACACTGATTCACTTTTATGTTGGTCTTCTGCAGATAATCAAGCAAATTCTGAGATAGTTAGCAATTGCCTTTATTGTTTCTGTATTGTTTCTAATTTAAAAGGTGACATATTAATAATTCACTAAGAAAATGGTTTATGTTGGATTATATCCATAATCTTTCTCTTAAACTATCAGCCTTCACAAACCCTCTTATGGAGTTATACATACACATTGATGATCAGTGATGTCAGAATAGCCCTTTACTTTGTCATTCAGGTGTTCTAGAGAACTTTATAATTTCCCTATTAAGCTATCATTTGTATTGTAAATATGATGTGTCAGAAGTGTTTGAAAATTATGAGATTAATCAGAAGTGGTGATAGGAAGAGAACCCCCAAATTTTGGAGGAACTATGATTTATTTTATTGGGACAAAGTCTTTCTAAGCTAATGATACTGCAGCAGAGGATCAGTTTAAAAATTGCTTGGCTAAAATGCCTCCACAGTTTACTCATGGAGGGAATCACTGCTCTTAGAATATATAGAGAGTTTTGTGAAAATTCTACTCAGTAATACAGAATTTATCCACCCATCCAGAGTGCTATGGAATAGCTCCAAAAGTGAACGTGATATACTAGGGCAATGTCTCTAAACCTAGATCCTCTGAGACCAACCATTTCTTTTGTATCAAGGTGCAGTTTTTGTTTTTTGTTTTGTTTTTTTTTTGTTTAAACACACTCTAGATCTTTAATTAGGTCCATTATTTTAAGCATGAAGCCCTGGAGTCATGTTCTTGTACCTTTTTGCTGACTGTATTCATTACATTAGCTTCAGTTATTTATTTTTTTTTAGCTTCATTTATTTTGTAGTACTTATTATATCTGCTCCTTTCTGTAAAGTGCTTGTCTAGCAAATATTATTTTAAAAAATTAAGACAGAGTAGGAAGAAGGGTTGGCCATCCACTTCCTAAATAACAGGGCTTCAAAAACCCTATGTACAATAGAGCACACTTAGACTAGCAGACATGGCCACTGAGGTTGAGATCTCAGAAATGGAAAGACAAAGAAGGAGGAACAGTTGTAAGCACTAGTGACTGGAACATAGAATGTGAGAGTCACAGATGTAGGAAAATTGGACACTGTTAAGAAAGAAATGGAACGCATAAATATTGACTACTAAGTATTGGCAAAGTGAGATGGCTTGGCATGGGACATTTTTAATCAGATGATCATATGATCTACTATGCCAGGGATAAAACGGTGAGGAAAAAATGGGGTTGCTTTCGTAATTAAAAAAGTCATTTCTAGATCCATCATTAAATACAATGTGGTGAGCGACAGGACAATATTCATACACATACAAGGAAGTCCAGTGAATACCACTATCATTCAAATATATGCACCAGCAACTAGAGCCAAAGAAGAGGAAATAGAAGATTTCTACCAACTTTTTCAGTCAGAAATAGATTGAACATGCAACCAAGATGCACTAATAGTAATATGCATTAATAATAATTGGTGAGTGAAATGCAAAAGTTAGAAACAGGTAAGAAGGATCAGTAGTTGGAAGACAGACTTGGTGACAGAAATTAAGCAGGAGATGACAGAATGATAGAATTCTGCATATTCAATGATTTGTTCATGGCAAATACTTTTTCTAAGATACACAAATGCAAGCTATATACATGAATTTAACCTGATAGTATGCATAGGAATCAAATAAGTTACATCTGTGGAAAGAATCTCTGAAGAAATTCAGTATCAGCTGTGAAAGCTTGGCCAGGTGCTGATTGTGGAACAGACCACCAACTACTCATATGCAAGTTAAAGCTGAAACTGAAGAAAATGAAATAAAATCCACAGGAACCGAGATGTAACCATAAGTCTATCCCACTCGAATTTCAGAATCATCTCAGGAACAGATTTGAGGCCTTGAACACCAGTGAGCTTGTGGAGAATATCAAGAATATCATTCATAAAGAATGCAAAGAAAAGACCAAGATGGATGTCAGATGAGACTCTGAATATTGCACTAGAGCACTGAGAAGCCAAAGCAAAGGGAAGAAATCAAGCAATTTTTTCATTTTTATTATTAATTTTAATCAATGTTTACAGAGACTTTGGATTTCCATACATTCATTGTTGCATTTTTCTTCCTGCCCACCCCTACACTTGCCAGGTCACTCTTCTCTTTGAAAAGTTAAAGAAAAAGTCTTGCATCAGTATACAATCCCACCCCTACCCTGAGTCCACTCCACTATGCAGCCTTCATTCTGGACTCTTGTCATGATCATAATATGCACTCATAAATCGTTTTTAAACAGTTCTCTCCCTCAACTGTTTCAATACAATATACATAATTTATCCAATCTTTCTCAGTCTCCTCCAACCCTGACGTCTGTCAGTCCCGTTCTACAACAGTGGCACTATGCAGTATTTGTCCTTTTGTGACTGAGATATTTCACTCAGCATGTCCTCCAGGGTCACCCAATTGAATAATATTTCATGAGTTTCTTGGTTTTCAATGCAGCGTACTATTCCACTGTGTAAATATACCACAACTTCTTCTCTATCCATTCATTTGTTGATGGGCATTTAGGTTGTTTCCAACTCTTTGCTATTGTGAACAAAGTCACAATAAACATGGGTGTGCATATATCTGCTTGGGTGGTAGTTATGGGTTCTTTGGTGTATATTCCCAGTAGTGGAATTGGTGGGTCAAATGGTATTTCTATTTGCGACTTTTTGAGAAAGTGCCATACAGCCTTCCATAGTGGTTGCACCATTTTACACTCCTACCAAAAGTGAATAAGGGATCCAGTTTCTCCGCAACTTCGCCAGCATTTGATGTTTGCTGGTCTGTTAAATTTGCGATTCTTACTGCTGTGCAATGATATCTCATAGTTATTTTGATTTGCATCTCTCTTTGAGCTAGGGATTTTGAACATTTCTTCGTGTATTTGTTTGCCCTCTGAATGTCGTCTTTGGTGAAGTGTCTGTTCATATCCTGTGCCTAATTTTCACTTGGGTTATTGACCTATATCTTGTTGTGGTGCTCGATTATTTTATAAATTCTAGATATAAGTCCTTTATCTGACATGTCATTACCAAATTTTTTTTTCTCCCCAATCTGTGGCTTTCCCTTTTCACTCTGTTGGAAAAGTTTTTAGATGTGCTTAGGGATTTGATTCTTAGCATATCCTATTTATCTATTTTATCCTCTCCTGGCTGTAGATTTTTCAGGATGCTTGGAAGACTGTTTATGTTGTGGTTTAAGACTTCTAGAGTTCGTCGAAGCTTTTTTGTAAATGAAACTTAGAGTACTTGGTGTTAGTCCTAGGTCCATGACCCATTTTGAGTTGGTTTTTGTGTATAGAGTGAGGTGTGGATCTTGCTCGAGTTTGTTAAAAAGGCTTTCGTTTCCCCACTTAACTGATTTCATCCCTTTGTCAAAAATCAATTGACCTTCCGTAGATGGGCTCATTTCCGGGTTCTCTATTCTATTCCATTGATCTATGTGTCTGTCATTATACCAGTACCACGCTCTTGACCACCACAGCAGTGTAGTAGGATTTGAAATCGGGGAGTGAGATGCCTCCTACCTTGTTTCTCTTTTTAAGGAGTGCTTTGCTTATTCGAGGCCTCTTTCCATTCCAAATGAAACTGGAGATTGCCTTTTCCATCTCATTGAAGAATGGAATTAGTATTTGTACTGGGATTGCATTGAATGTGTATATTGCCTTTGGTAATATTGTCATTTTCACAATATTGAGTCTTCCTATCTGTGAACAAGGAATATTCTTCTACCTCTTCAAGTTTCTTTTTGTTTCTTGTAGTAATGTTTTATAATTTCTTTGAATAGATCTTTTGTGTTTCTGGTTAGGTTTACTCCCAAGTATTTAATCTTGTGGTTACTAATGTGAAGGGCATTGTTTTTCTTAGCTCCACTTCTGTATTCTCTTTGTCACTGTAAAGAAATGCAATTGATTGTTGTATGTTGATCTTGTATTCTGCCACTTTGCTGAATTGGTCAACCATGTCCAGTAGTTTCCTTGCTGAGTCTTTAGCATTTTCTAAGTATACTATCCTATCATCTGCATCTAGAAATAATTTTACCTCCTCTTTGCCAATTTGGATACCTTTTATTTTCTTCTCTTACATTATTGCTATTGTTAAGACTTCCAATACCATATTGAACAGGAGAGGTAACAGTGGGCATCCTTGCCTTCTTCCTGTTCTTGAGGGGAATGCCTTTTATCTCTCTCCACTGAGAACGATGTTGGCTCTCGCATTTGCATAAATACTTTTTACTATGTTGCAGAAATTCCCCTCTAATACTATTTTGTTGAGTGTTTTAATCAGGAAAGGGTGTTGGATTTTGTCAAAGGCCTTTTCTGCATCAATTGATAGGATCATGTGGTCCTTGTTCTTTGCTTTGTTAATGTGATGAATTACATTGATTGTTTTTCTTATGTTGAACCATCCTTGCATACCTATTATGAATCCCACTTGGTTGTTGTGAATTGTTTTTTTTTTTTTTATGTATTGTTGGATCCTATTGGACAGGATTTTTCATCTATGTTCATGAGAGATATTGGCCTATAGTTTTCTATTTTGGTAGTGTGTTTTCCTGGCTTTAGTATCAAGGATATGTTTGTTTCATAGAATGAGTCTGGGAGAATTCTATCTTTTTCTATTTTCTGAAATAGTTTATGTAGAATCGGTGACAGTTCTTCTCTGAATGTTTGCTAAAATTCACTTGTAAAACCATCTGGTCCAGGGCTTTTTTTTGGCTAGAAGTTCTATTACCTTTTCAATTTCTTCCTTATAATGGGTCTGTTCAGGTGATCAATTTTGGTTGATGTCAGTTTAGGTAGATTGTGAATTTCTAAGTATTTGTCCATTTCCTCTAGGTTCTCATATGTGAATATAATTTTCCATAATATTCCATTGTTGGTCTTTTTATTTTACTTGGTTCTGTTGTGATGTTGCCCATTCCATCTTTTATTCTGATTATTTTTGTCTTTTCCTTATTTTCCTTTGCCAATTGTGCTAGTGGTTTGTCAATTTTATTGACTTTTTCAAAGAACCAACTCCTAGTTTTGTTGATGGTTTCAATTGCTTTTCTGTTTTCTGTTTCATTTATTTCTGCCCTAATTTTAATAATTTCAGGTTTTTTTAGAGGGTGTCAGGTATTCTTGCTGTTCTTTTTCAATTTGTTGGAGATGTTGGGTTAGAAAGTGAATGTTCATTTTTTCCTGCCTTTTGATGTGTTTGCTTATTGCTATAAATGGACTTCTTATTACTGTTTTGTCTGTTTCCCAGAGGTTTGGGTAAGTTGTATTTTCATTGCCATTTGTTTTGAGAAACTTTTTTATTTCATTTTTTATTTCTTCTTGTACCCACTCACGTTCAAGCAAGGTATTGTTCACCTTCCAAATGTATGGTTTTTTCCTCCTTTATCCTCTTACTATTAATTTCTAATTTTTTAGCATTGTGATCTCAAGAGATTCTTTGTATTATGTCTATGTTTTTTAATTCATTGATTCTTGCCTTGTGGCCCAAGATGTGATCTATTCTGGAGAATGTTCCATGCATATTAGAGAAGAAGTATACTGTGCTTTTTTTGGGGTGCATTAGTCTATAAATATCTATGAGATCAAGTTTGTTTATTGTGTGGTTTAATTCTTCAGCATCTCTGTTGAGTTTCTTTCTGGTAGTTCTATCTTTTCTTGAGAGTGGTGTATTGAAGTCTCCAACTACAATAGTGGTGTCTGTTTCCTTTTTCAGTTTTGTTAATTTTTTTCATATATATTTTGCAGGTCTATAATTTGGTACCTAGATATTTTTTATTGTTATGTCCTATGTTCTATTGACCTTTTAAGCATTATGTAGTGACCTTCCTTGTCCTTTGTGGTGGTTTTGTCATTGAAATTTATTTTAGCAGAGATTAATATTGTTACTCTTGCTGTTTTCTGGTTGCCATTTGCTTGATATATTTTTTTCCCACCCTTTAATTGTAGTCTTTATCTTCACCTTTCAGGAGTGTCTTTTGTAGACAGCTTATTGATGGATTTTGGTTTTTTTATCCAATCTGCTACTCTTTTTCTCTTCAGTGATTTTTATATTTTTATCCAATCTGCTACTCTTTCTCTCTTCAGTGCCATTCACATTCTGTGTGATTCTTGAGAGGCATGGTTTTAGTTCTATCATTGTATTGAGTTCTTTTTGATGTTGTTGCTAGTTATCTTGGTCCATCCTGCTTTCTGTGGAACCTCTGTAAGAAGGATGTCTCTCAGTGTTTCCTGCAATGTTACTCTTGTTTTTACAAGCTCCTTAGGTTCTGTTTTTCTGGAAATATCTTGATTTCTCCTTCATATTTGATGGACAGTTTCAATGGGTACAATATTTTTGGTTGACAGTATATGTCATTCCACTGTCTTCTTGCTTGTATGGTTTTTGCTAAGTAATCGGCACTTAATATTATCTGCTCTCCCTTATAGGTTACTCTTTGTTTCTCCCCGCTGCTATCTGAATTCTCTCCTTATTTTTAGTTCTGACAAATTTGACTATGATATATCTTGGTTTTTTCTTTTGGGGTCTATTCTATATGGTGTTCACTCAGCTTCTTGAATATATATTCTCTCATTCTTCATTTTTCCTGAAAAGTTTTCTTCCAGTAATTCTTTGACAACTTTTTTAGTGTCTTTACTTGCTTCTTCCTGTTTTGGGATTCCAATGATGTACATGTTATTTCTCTTGATGGTGTCCCACATCATTCTTAAATTTTCTTCTTTTCCCTTCGTTTTTGATTATGCTTTTTGCTCTAGCAGATCAGTGGTGACAATTCTATCTTCTATTTCACTCGTTCTGTGTTCCAGCTCTTCAACTCTGTCCTTATGTCCCTCCATCATGTTGACTGCATCTGAAACATTGGATCTCATATTTTGGATCACAATTTCTTATTTCTCCAGAGCCTCTAATGCCTCATTTGTTTTAGCTGCGTTGTTTTGGATTTTTTTTTTAAAGTTCTTCCTGGTTTTTGCTTGCAGGGTCCTGTAATTCTTCAAGTTTCTCTTTCATTCATTGAAAATATCCAATCATTGTTCTTTTAAATTCTGTGTCAGAAAGTTCCATCAGACTTTCTGGCTTTGTGTCACTTTTTGAGGGGTGACATCTTGCTTTGCACTTGTGTAGCTTGTGAGGTGGTCTGTTTCTTTTGTGATGATGCTGTGATAGAGTTTTTCATGCCTTAGGTGATGATAGGTTCTTGATCTGAAATCACTGCTACAGATGAGGG
This sequence comes from Elephantulus edwardii, assembly GCF_000299155.1. NCBI lineage: Eukaryota > Metazoa > Chordata > Mammalia > Macroscelidea > Macroscelididae > Elephantulus > Elephantulus edwardii. The sequence continues at coordinate 7,597,513 of NW_006399813.1, forward strand.
CATAGCAGTTATGTTTCCTGTGTTCTTCTCTGAATTTCTGAACCAAGGCAAGGGTCCATTCATGGCCTGTGAAAGTGACCTTTTCTGTGGGATAATTGTTACAGCTAAATCAGAACAAGATGCTCCAAATTAAAGGCACTTAGTTGACTGAACATGAGGATATGTGAGGCTAACAAGGGTGGGAGGGGAACCGGCAGGGTAGGCACAAGCCCAGGTGTATGCTGGGTGGTGAGGGGGAGGGGGAATAAGCTGAGCAGGCACAAGCAAAGGTGTATGAAATTTATTGCCTCTGAAAACCTGTTGGAGAGTCAGCAGTGAGTGGGTTCTGAATTCACAGCACACAACAGCAACAGCAAGCTAGTATTACAGCACTTGGCAGAGAGTGGGCGGGGGAGTGGGTGTCCATTAAAAATCGCTTGGGCAAAATACCACAAAAATTTACTCATGGAGGGAATTTCTGCTCTTAGAGTGCAGGGAGACATTTGAAAATTCTACTTGGGGCAGTGAGGATAGGAAAGTGTTTGGATCTGTTCATAGAGTTGCTATGGATTGTACTTGACTCGGTAGCACCTAATAACAACATGTTGTTTACCTTCAAGTCAACACTGACCCATAGCTGACCCTTCAGAAAGTTTTCAGAGGCAGTTAATGGCACAGGAGATTGCCCATCCTTCTCCTACAGAGCAGCTGGTGAATATGAAGCACATGCCTTTGGGATTGCAGCACAGTTTCTTACCATTGGCCAGCAGGCCATGGAATTATACAACTTTATTTTGCTGATTTGAAGCCCAGGGCATTTACTTGTTGCATTAGCTTCTCTTATTTCCTAGTAGCTCCTATCATTTGTCATGTGGTGAAGGAGTAGGGTCTTGGATATTTGTTGTTAGGAGTGTGGGAAGCAGAAAAAGAGAAAAGAGTGGTAAGGGGAAAGGATGAATAATTTTGAGAAGAAAGGTTGTGCTAGTTAACTGTTTACTGTTGAACAACTGTCTTAACCAACTATTTACTTTCCTTAGACTCAAAATAATGCTTTTAATTTTATAATTAACTATTTATTTTCCTACGTGAAATTTCCTTTACAGTAGACAGAACACTTAGAAACATATTTCATAGGCAAAGTGTATGATGTTCTCCGTACTCTGATGATAATACTGTGAATGAGAAAGCTTGCACATCTCTTCCCCTTCCTATGAGTCTATAAGCAACTTCATCTTTGTGATTCTACCCTTTTGCTCACAAAATGAGACTGTTGGAGTAGACGAATCCCAAGATAGCTTTCTAGATGTAACTCTGAATACCTCAGTTATTATATTTGAATGCCCCAAACATTTCTCATTAAGCATAGTGAAGTAGAAACATTTTAGAATCCTCTCAAATATGTGAAACATCCAGTGCTTATTTCAAATTTGTGATATAAAGAAACTATATGCAGAGAGTAATTCATGTCTCCTCTTTTTCTTCCCATTACCTCATGACTGGTATGTTTGCCACTGTGAAAGTGCCCTATATATGTCATTGTTCATGTTTCTATTAACTATGTTTCCACATTTTCCCCCTTCAAGGATTGGTGGCTGGTGCCATAATTATTGGTACCCTTATGCTAGCCAAAATTACCTGGGACTATGGACAATCTGGGTGAGCAGAAATTATGATGATTTTTTATTCTTAAATTACATTTGTTTTTCTTCTTTCCAGTAAGACATGATAGATAATATATCCATAGATAGCTCTTTCAGCATTTTTGCCTTTTGGCCTGATAGCTCTTAATTCCTTTTGTCTATAATTACTATTCAGGATAAATTCTATCACTTCCACTGCCTCCTCTGCTCCTCTCTGTATATAAAACTTTCTCAGTATGAGCGAGGACACTGATCACATTTTGAAGGACAGTCATTTGAAATTTACCATCTCACTTGTAATCGATTCATCCTTTTTTCCTACTCAGTTTAATTTATGTATCTCTGTGTTACACAGAAATAAAGAAACCTAGAAATAATCAACTAATAGTATATTATTAAACTGCCTATGGTTAGGTCCCTATGCACAACAGAACACACGCAGATTAACAAAAAGGGCAACCTAGGTAGAACTATCAAGTATGGAAACACAAGGGAGGAGGAATTGATTCCGTGACTGGGGTAATCGGGATGGGTGTGTCAGAGGCAGTGTGGTTGGCGCAGGATAGAGCAGGGTTTAGGGCTGTTGTGCATAGGGTCGCTATGAGTCGGAAACGACTTGACGGCACATAACGACAAAAACAACATGGTTAGGTCTTTAGCTGAGTTTTCTTTAGTACTAGATGCCACATCTACCCCAAAATTGGCATAGGCCTATGCAAGGGAGCTCCGGTTGACTCTCTTGGCATCCCGGGTCCATTTTCCTTTAAAAAAAGAAAATTATCTCAGTTTCTCCATTTGTCACATAGAAGAAATCTAGGCCCTACCTAATGGGATTTTAGTGAGGACGAAATAAATCCTACCTGTAAAAGAGATTAGAATATTGTTTTCCATACAGTAAACACTCCAGTGTTAGAAAAAGTACACATAGGAGGAAAACCTCAGTATTTGGAATATCTGATCTGCACTGAATTCACATGCATTAAGTACAGATGTCATAGTTGTCTATAATGTATCCTATAGACAAAGTCTCTCACTCTCATTACCATTCAGTAAGTACCGACTCCTTGCTGACTGCCTAGAGAGTTTTCCAGGCTATAAATTGTGCAGGAAGAGATTGCCCATCTTTCTCCCAGAGCCTCTGGGGGAGTCAACCCTTTACAGACTGGATGAGTTTATAGACAAGATAGTTCCAGTGGAAACACCTCTTGTGGTTTGTTGCTTTCTTTTGTTAGAAAATTGTGAAGTACATATAAACTTTCTAAACTACCCTAATGACTGTCCTATTCTTTTCATTAGTTACTGGAAAAAAACTGTATTTTAATGCTGGCATTAAATTACCAATTTTAATTCTTTGTGTGGTAAGGGCTGCTTTTACCCTTTTGAGCTCTTCTGTTCCCTTACACTAATGATATCCTTGAAGCTAATATATGTAGTACTCTTTAGATCACATACTATTTTAATCTTCCTGTAAAAATATTTGACTTATTAGATACTGTTTTGTTTTGGTGTCAACCAAATAGCTTAAGAGTTAGAAAATGAAATGTGATAAAATATAACTCAACCTTTCCAGAAAATGTTCAAGAATGCAGTAGAGAGACCCTTGACAGAATTTAGTGTATTAAGACATATCAGAGTGATTCAAGCTGATGCAGATGCCTCAGCAAAATTACTCTGGAAACTGATTGAATCACAAATAATATGTCCTCCCTGGCATCCATTCCAACTCTCCTGTTGAAATAGAATGCTACCAGTTCATCTTCCAAGCCCAGGACTTGAGGATTTGGGAGGGAGCAGAGGACATGTGCATGCGTAGCTCCTCAAATGCTCTTTTTAGTTTTCATCAATGTCTTTTACACATTGTCGTTAGAAAATTGATATTTTTTTACAGGATGAAAAATACTGGAAAGCAGGAGGAAATATTTGTTTGAATCATGTTTAGATTTTGCAATAAACCCAACTCCCCACTGCATGACTCATGGGAAAACACATGCAAACCCCTAAAAAGGAATTTGCTCCTTTTATTTGCACATTAGAAACATTCCACTTGACTTACTTTTGAAATAGAAAATGTCTAGGGTAAAAACTAAATGCGTGTCTGCTTGGTGGTTCTCCTGCATTCATGTTGATTTCACTTAAAAATGCACTTTTTTTATCAGGGCAGAGGAAAAAGCTAATGAAAGTGATGTTGAGGCTGTAGAGTTTGCCTTGAGTTTGCCTGTGAAAGGATGTGTTTACTTCTAGAGGTATGGGTTTGTGTGGTTCATTTTAGTTTGTGAAAGTGACAGGCATTGCAAGTAAATATTTGTATTCACATTTTGATTGACATTAAAATGATAAACTTCAGTTAATTTTTTCCCCCTTCTCTACTATTCAGCTCTTACAATACACATGAGAACAACAAAGACCTCAATGTTTTCTATAACAAACTAACCTTGACTGGTGGTGCCTCAGAAGTAAGACCTTCTGGTTTGCCCTAAAAGGTATATGGTTTCATGCAGTCACATCTCTGTAAAACCATTCATCCATTGGTATTGTTGGCTGAGGGTGTGCATATCACAATTGATGGGCAATAAAGGTTTAATGTTCTGTTATTGACAGACTTGTCTGTGTGCCTTTCTGACCAACACATGGAATCTCTCATTATCATGATGCATCATTCATTCTTGACTCTTAAGGATTTGGCTCATTGTGTCAATTCATTATTGTGATTAGATACCAATAATGCCATGACCGCTGGGTTGAGGAGTGGGGAAAGGATGCTGTGTTAGGACTTTTCACCAGAAATGCCTTCCTAGTGACAGTTCGCATCATGAGATGATTGGCCTATGTGTTTTACTTCTTTCTCTTTTGCCTGGTGGCTTTTGGAGACTTGAGTGCTTGTGACATCTGAAAATTTGTTTTAAGCATTGTTGAATAACGTCTGTTTTCTCTTGTTAACATCTGTTTTCCGTTGTTACACAAAGTTATTTCACAGGAATTGCGTCACGTAACTGTGTCCTCACACTTTCTAAGTGCCTTCTTCTCTTCATCAGTATTTCCTCTAACCTACAGGTAGCATTCATTTCTGCAGGGAGTTTGCAATGATTTTTAACCTGAAAATATCTTAATTTATTCTAACTGGGCTACTATTATGCTCAAGAAACTAAAAACTCGGTGTTGCATTGGGATTGCCAAGGCTTCTAAGCTCTTCAGTTTGCAATTATTGTTCAGACTCCATAATATACTAATTTTGCACTTGTTTTGCATCACAAGCTAATTCATCTATTCTCTTATCATATAGCAACTCAAATATTACATTTCTCACAGATGATTACAACCATTTTGACTTATAACCTTTGTTTTTTTTTTCTAACTTTCAGGATATACGTGTATAACATTGACAGTTTTACTTATGACACTAACTGTTGGCTACCTGATTTAGCCAAAGAAGAGCTAAGAAGAAATTGCACACAAGCACACAGGATAGGTTTAGGGTTTTTAGAACATTCTGGAAGAACGGTGACAATTTTGGTAGCGTTCTGTATTTTGCCTGATATTTTCTTTGAGACACTCAGGATGTCAGCAAAGCAAGGCAAGAAGAGTTCATCCTGGGATCACATCCTCATGAATCCTAAACCTCACGAGAACAAAACTGTGCTGAACAGGAAAATAAAAAGTAAAGCAACAATTGGACAGTGACAAGAAAGAAATATATTCATTAGCTACTGTAAACAGACTAAGATTTGAAAAATTTAAGCAATCTCTTCTAAGCAAAATTGCCAAAGAGCTGAACCACATTCTAAATTAACCCTTGAATCTTGGGCTTTTTTTCTTCTTTCCTTGCCCAATTAAAATGAGTCGGCAAAATATTTTAAAGCTAAAATATGTTAGTAACTCAGGACTGTTGATTTTCGTGCGTTAGTTGGTGGCAAAGGAAGAGTATGCAATGAAAAAATAAGCCTTTCTTTGTTAAACAAATACAGATAAACCAGAAGTTAACCTGCTAGTTGTAAGAGCAACTGTACTTTTATTCTTGGGCTAGTCCTTTTTTGTTTAAGAGCCCTATGAAAGGACTTTTCCTTGGCTTAATAACTTTTAAAGTACCCAGAGATATTCTAATAATAACATAATATAGCCTATATTTGTGAAGTGAGATGTTCATAGCCAAGTTATAAATCTTGCTGTTTTGTAATATTGAGATTAATTTATTTATATTTATTTACATCAGTGAACACAGTCGTTTTATATGTAAAACAAGAATGTTTACATATTCAAGGAACTATGTAAAGAAAAATGTGTTTTCCCTAAATAGAAATAAATGATCAAATTTTTGTCTCATGTAGTGTTAGAAATTCATTTTATGTAAATAAATTATGTGAATGTGAATAAATTCTCCCTAAATAAACAGTTTCCTCCTTCCCCAAGAAATGTGTTAGAATGCTGCCTTTTGGTTAACATATTGTGAAATATTTTGCTTCTTTTTAGTTATACTATGTTTTATTGTCTGTACATCTCATAACCCACTCATATTAGAATATTAATATTAATTACTTAACATAGACTTACCTAAAACCTATTGCATTCATTTTTAGATTCTGAATATATTCTTGTTTATGTGTTCAACTAGAATATATACATACTAAGGTGGGACAATAAATATTTTGCCATATTGCTTCATCGGCTTTTTCCCCCTATTAAAGTATTTTATTTATTTATTTTTTTAATTTAGGTTGTTTATTTTTCATTTCAATGAACATCTACAGAGATTTTGGGATTCCATCCATTCATTGTTG
>NW_006399813.1:7604023-7623017 GCF_000299155.1 Elephantulus edwardii
TACTCCTACGATAAAAATAATGCCCTAAAATATAATACTTTTAGACTATTCTCTCCCCCATAGACTTCAATGCCGTAAACATATTTCATCCAGTTTTAAAATAATCTCATATGCGTTGTGGCATTTCATTATAAATAGTTCAATGTGCATTTCTAACAAGAAGGCGTTCTTTTACTTCCTAACCACCGCTGTCACTAACAAGTAATACTTGTACACTAATTATATTTAAATATTAGAAATTATTTTAACAGTCCTAAAAATGTATGGATATGACTCGTATGCACTTGTTCATTCATTCATTAGGTGGATATGAGGGCCAGCTATGCCTAATCTGTGAAAACCTGGTGCTTCCTTGTATTGAAAAGATTACTAGTTCCTTTTTTTTACAGAAATATAGGAGAGCCACCTGTGTTCAAGTGTTCTAGGTGCTGGGGTTTCCAAGACGACTACAGGACAAGATCTGCCCTCGCATTGCCTATGATCTACCAAGGAAGTCCAAGACAATACATTCACTCAGAAAAAGGATGCAGAATCCTCATTTTACCCATATACACAGAATATCGTGGATAATGAAATTGTGTTTGCTGAGTGGATCAGTGGGAGAGAGGGAGGCGTTTAACACTGGATGCCCATTGAGAAAGAGACAAAGATATGTTATTAGCACAATTGAAACTTGCAAATAAGGCAGCCTGCTAAAGTAGCGAAGACCTGGGGAGAGGGATAAAGGGTAAAGTGATCCCTGCAAAGTAACAATGAACTCTAAAATCTTACTCCACTTTGATTACACCACGACTTAACATAAGTGTCCATAGTTTACAATAGCAACAGTCTGTCATTTCACTAAACCCTGTACGGCTTCTTAGCAACATTCCAAGCCTCTTGATATGTTGTCCAAGAATCCAACCTGCTCCTTGTTCATGGAAGGTGAGCATTCCACCACCAAATCATTACTATTCCCCACGGTGCTGTATTCTGTTGTGCAATTACAACCAACAGTCAACTATGACTCATTGAACCTTGTCCTGTCCTGTGCCACCAACGTCATCACCGATATGCTCAAGAGGTTGTATAGGCAGATAAATGTCAATCTGGAGTTCAGGAGATGAGAAGAGGTATCTCTGTTTGAGAGATATATTTGGGCACTTATGAGTAGGAGAACATATATCAAGGAAGCTGAGTGAAGGAATACATGAGTATTTACATGATGGGGGTTGCCTTAGGCTGGGTTCTCTAGAGAAGATGATCCACTGAAGTCTTTAGCTAGCTAGGCAGGGAGATACATAGATTCATATTTAGTGAGACAGAGAGATAGATGCAGATATGTGTGTGTATAAAGAGAGAGATTGATCTCAAGAAAAGGGCTCACATGGTTGTAGAATCAGGCAAGTCCCAAGACTATGTGTGGATCTGGGTCAGTTTGCCTGACTCAGGTAACTGCAGGACTTGATAAACTCGAGATTACCAGCTAATACTACAAGCCACAGTTTCAGGTCTGAAGAATCAAATGATGGCATGCCAGATAGAGCAAAAACCAGAGAGCTTTGCTAGAATGTGCCAGGTGCAACTTGTTCTCATAACTGATCTGATCCTGGGGGTGATTACATTGTATTAGATTTCATCATAGGGAATGACCACAGCCAAACTGTCACGCCAGAGCATCATGGTCCATCCAAACTGATGCACAAACTCCACCATAACAGAATCATTCACAGCCTTGACAAAAGCTACCTCAGGAGAGCGGTTGTGGGTAGAAGCTGAAATGGAAAGGCTCGGAGATAACCAGGAAAGGTGAATATAAACAACTTTTCTGAGAAGATGTGCAAAAAAGACAGGGTCAAAGAGTAGGAGGATAGCTAGAGGGCAATGTGGAGAAACAGGGAGAAAACTAGATTGTGTGCTGATGGGTGTGATGCAAAGAAAGAGAAGGGAGAACTTCCAGAGTGAAGTTCTTGAGAAGGTGAGAGAGAGTTGATTCCATCCTGAGAAGCAGTACACACAGACTGACAGGATGAAATAGTAGTCCTTCCATCTATCAGCACTAGGGAAAACTCTGACTCTGTGAATTATTTTTGTTGATGTGACAAAGATGAAGAGTTTTGTCAAAGGACTAGCTTAACCATAGGCTTCAGGGAGGAAGCTGCTCCCCCACACACCAGACCTGGTGCGCAGTTACTGAAGGGAGTCCCACAAAGGCTCAGCACTGACACCATCAGGCAAGTTCTCTCAGGAACACTCCTCACCCAGACGCAGCCATAACCAGGCCTCGGTATCAAATCTTCCCCAGGCACCTCTGTGGAAACCTCTTCAGGAGGGAAGGGGGAGAACTTTGAAGGCATTTTTCTCTACTCCAATTCGGTGCTTTTACACTCCTAGCTCTTTCTCCTCAACTGCTCCTGGCCTCTGAGGTTCATAAAATTACTAGGCCCTTAAAAATTACCCATCACTCCATGTTTACACGGATCCACCTGATCCTCTTCTGGGCACTGTTGCTGAAAAAAAATAGAAAGGTTGTGCCAGGAGCCATTCTCTGGCATCATCTTGCTTGTACATCATTGTAAGTGATCAAAGATTTGACTGTTGATTTTATTTCTTATTTTCATGGGCTTCTCAGACACCTGGTAGTTCAGTTCAGCCCCTCTGGCAATAGATTTTCTATCTGTAAAGTGTCGATAGTACAGGCACACTTTGGAGATTTGTGGGTTTAATTCTAGATCATCACAGAAAGCGAATATTGCAATAAAATGAGTCATACCAATGTCTTTGTTTCCTACATAGAAACTGAACTCCATGGGGAGTTTGCTAACCTCTCTGGGTTCAAATCCTCCAGTGGCTCTGTGGGAGAAAGATAGGCAGTCTCCTCCTGTTTGATTTGTTGTTGTGATGTGCCATTGATGTACCTGTGAATCATAGCGACCCTATGTACAACAGGTGTGAACCCTGCCCTGTTGTGAGAGAGTTTCACTAATTTCAATCACACCTAGCCCCATTTCCCCAGTTATTATATCAACCCGTCTCATCCAGGGTCTTCCTTTCCTACACTGTCCCTTCACCCTTCCAAGCATGATGTCCTTCTCCAAGGATAGGTCCCTTCTGGCCATGTGCCCAGAGTATGTAGGGTGGAGCTTCAAAATCCTAACCTCCAAGGAGAAACTTGGTTTCACCTTCTCCAAGACAGACATATTTGTCTCCTTGGTGGTCCGTGGTATGTTCAAGACTCTTCTCCAGCGCCACAATTCAAAGACACCAATTCTTCTTCTGTCATCCTTAGTCATTGCTCAGCTCTCTGATGCATAGCAAGGAATTGTGATGACCATGAACTTGATCAGGTGCACCTTAGCCTCTAGACTGATACTGTTGATTCTCAGTACTCTGGAGAGATCCCTGACAGCAGATTTTCCCAGTGGAATTAATCTTTTGATTTCCTGACTACTGGTGCCAAGAGGGTTGATTGTGGACCCAAGCAAGGGAAAACTGTTAACAACCTCAATCTCTTCTCCATCCATCATGGTGCTGAAAATTGGCCCAGTGAGGAGTGAGAATCTTTGATTTTTTTTATATGAGCTTCAATCCATATTGAAGATTGTACTCTCTGCAGCAAGTGCTTTTAGGTCCTCCTCAGTTTCAGCAAGCAAAATTGTGTCATCTGCATAACATAGATTGTTGATCAGACTTCCTCCAATCTTAATGCCACACTTCTCCTCATAAAGCTCAGGCACCCAAATGATCTGTTCTGCATAAAAATTGAAAAAAGTATGGAGAAATTGAAAACGTATGCATCCTTGATGCACTCCCTTCCTGATATTGAAACATGCAGTCTTTCCTTGCTCTGTTCTGAGGACTGCTTCCTGGTCCAAGTATAAGTTTCATATAAGCACAAACCAGTGTTCTGGGATTCCCATTTTCCTCAATGTTAACCACAATTTGTTGTGATCCACACAGCCAAATTCCTTTGCATAGTCAATGAAACACATATAGATATCCCTCTAGTATCCTTTGCTTTCTGCCAAGATCTGACATTGGTCTCTGGTGCCATGGCCTCTTCTAAACCCAGCTTGTATTTCTGGTAGTTTTCTGTCAGTGTCCTATTCCAGTCATATCTAGATAATCTTGAGCAGGATTTTGCATGTGCATGATATGAGGGACATTGTATGATAATTTTCAGACTTTGTCGGGCACCGTTTTTTTTTTTTTAATGATAATAAATATGGATCTCTTTCAGTCAGTTTCCCAGGTAGTTGTCCTACAGATTTCTTGGCACGACCTGTTGAGCATGTCCAGGGCAGAATCTGTTTGTAGAAAAATGTCAATTGGTATTCTGTCGATTCCTGGGGTTTTGTATTTTGCCAAGTCCTTCAGAGCAGCCTGAACTTCCTCATTCATAACCATTGCCTCTTGATCATGTGTTGTTTCTTGAAATTCTTCTTGTGTCATCAATTCTTTTTCGTAGAGTGACTCTTTATACTCCTTCGACCTTCTTTTAATACTTTCTGGATCATTCAACATTCTTTCCTCAGCAACCTTAAGTATTACAACTTGAGGCTTGAATGTCTTCTTTTATTTTAAACTCTTGTAAATACATACTTTGACTAATTTTTAGGATTTTTTTCCCCAATAAAATGTCTATATTTTCCTTATAATCTGAGAGTCTTCATCACGGGGGGGGGGAATCTATTTTAACCAGGCTAGTGTATATTTAAATAGCCCTCTCATGCATTCTCCTAATGGAAGTGCTATCCAAAAGACTTTGAGGCTTCAGTTAAGTTTAATTTGTCGTGGGACAGTATGTTATATTGTTCCCAAGAAAACAAAACTATTTGCTGTAGGGAGGTGAAGAATAAAATCAAGGCAAAGAAACTATTCAATATTGTAGAAAAAATATTAAACCAAAAAGTATTGTCAGGATAAATATGAAGCTCTATCATAAAATGTCTAAAATAAGCAAATACATAGATACAAAAGTTTATTAGAGGTTTTTGTTGTTGTTATTGTGTGTCATCGAGTTGCCTGCATAGCAACCCTAAGTACAACAGCTCTGAAGCCTGCCCTGTCCTAAGCCAGTCTCACTGACTCCGACACACCAGCCCTCATTGCCCCAGTTATTGTATCAATCCATCTCATCCAGAGTCTTTCTCTCCTGTGCTGTCCCTCCACGCCTCCAAGCAGATGCCCTTCTCCAAGGATTAGTCTCACCTGGCCACATGCCTCAAGTGTGTGAGGTAGACCTTCAAAATCCTAGCCTCCAAGGAGGACTTTGATTTCACCCTCTTCAAGACAGACCTCTTTGTTTTCTTGGCAGTCCATGGAATGTTCAAAACTCTTTTCCAGCACCACAACTTGAATGTATCTAATTAATCTTCTGTCATCCTTAGTCATTGTCCAGCTCTCTGATGTTTAGCAAGTAATAGTGAAGACTATGGCCTGGATCAGGTGCGCCTTACTGTCTAGACTGACATAGTTGCTTCTCAGTACTCTGGAGAGGTCCCTGACAGCAGATTTTCTCAGTACATTTCATCCTTTGATTTCTTGACTGCTGTTGCCAAGATAAGATGGCTTGACATGGTGACTGTAACAGTGGATTTAAGCTCAGTGAGTTGTGAGGATGGGGAGAGTTTTGTCTAGTGTGCATACGATCACTATGAGTTGACTTCAACTTGACAGCAACTAACAACAACAGGGGCTGGAGGTCAAGGTGAATGGAAATTATTAATACATTTCTTATATTAAATAGATAGCCACTCTGGTAGCCCAGTGAGTAAGGAGTTAAGCTAGCTGTCAACTCTAAGACACATGGTTCAAATCTACCAGATTTTTTTTTATGGGAGAAAGATGGTTAATCTTCTGTAGGATTTACAAACTCTGAAGGCCCACCAGAGTGTCAGTTATGATTTGGTTGTATCTCAGTGGCAAATGAGGCTTTCTTTAGTTCCATGTTTTTATTGTTTTTACGTGCCATTGAGTCATAGACTACTCATAGCGACCCTATGAATGATAGAGCTAAACACTTGTATAACTTCATCATTTCTCCAAGTTCATAGACTTTCTGGACACAAGGTCTTTTGGAAGTGGGTGCCACTCCTGCTTCCAAGCTTGTTTTAGTCGGGGAGCTCCACCAAACACTGTCCACCACTGGTGACCATTATTGCATTTGATACTTCAGTGTTACAGTGTTCAGCATCACAGCAACCACAAGTTACCTCTGTATAGCAAATGGACAGACCAGTGCTATAGCACTTAGAAGAATGTTTGACCAAAAACAATTAAAACCAGGCATGAGGGCTGCAGATTAAAATCACCAACCTCTATAATATTCTATCAACTAGGCCAGTTGAGCTCTCTCTCTTTGTTGTTGTTGTTATTGTTCAGTGCCGTCGAGTCGTAGATGACTCCTAGCAACACTATGAATGAAAGACCTGAACACTTGTATAACATTCATCGTTTCTCCAAGTTCATAGAATTTCAGGAGGTTTTAGTTGCATACTGAATATAGTAATTCTGTGTTTAAAAAAAAATAAAAAAACATCCAACCAATGTATGTGTCTTTCCGTACAATCACACCATTGTCTAGATGCCTAGGTCCTGAGGCATAAGAAAGATGAACAAGTGAAATGGCTCATAATTTGCTATCAGGTGGTGGACAAGTATTTATTATACATGTATGCTTATTACATGTATAATAACATGTGCATGTAGTATACAGAATTTGATAGTTTCATCACAAATTTTCACATTGGTCCCTGTTTTATATCTTTGAGTACTTTAAAATAAGTCTTGTCATTTCTTAAAATTAAATTGAATGTCAAAATGTTAATATATATTTCTGATAGATAAACTAATATTGCTGAATACTCATAGAAGAGAAATAGATAAAATATTACACAGAAATGTAGTATCTCATTGCAGTAGGAAAACACTTGTGAATCGAACGAAATCAGAATAAATGTATGTGCTTCTAAAAAAAGATTATTATTTCACATAATTTACATGATTAAAAGTCATATGGATTAGAAGTATGAAATTTAATTAAACATAATATAGAGAGGGTGAAACCAAGATGTTCCTTGGAGTCAAGGATTCTGAAGCTCCGTCTGACATACTTTGGGCATGTTGCAAAGAGGGACCAGTCCTTGGAGAAGGACGTCATGTTTGGAAAGGTGATGGGACAGAAAAAGAGAGGAAGACCCTTGATGAAATGGATTGATTCAGTGACAGGGATATTGGAGGTAGGTGTGTCAGAGACAATAAGATTGGCAAGAGATAGAGCAGGCTTTAGGGCTGTTGTACATGGTGTCCCTATGAGTGGCAAGTGACTCGATGACACATAACAACAACAACAATATGTGTTTTTAGTACATGTTGTGTGTGTGCCCCTGGAGAAAGGGAAGTAGTGGGTCTGTGAAAAAGAGTAAAGTCCTCAACAAGATAGAGTGACTCAGTGATTGTACCATTGGGCTTGAGCTCAGCAGCAACTGGGAGGGTGGTGTGGGCTGGGCAGGGTTTCCTGCTGTTGCACATGGGGTTATTGTGGGTCAGAGCTGACTTGGTGGAACCTAACAACGTGTGTGTGTGTGTGTGTGTGTGTGTGTGTGTGTGTGTGTATAATGCACTTATATATGGTAAAAATGGAGAATAACAATCCAATCATCTTGAACAATACCAGAAATAGAGGAATTAAAAAGGAAGGTATTTAATTATCTTAGAAATGATGTATAGTGCAACTTGCTTTAAATGTTATTCATGGAGAGAATTTTTGCAACCTATACAATAAACAACAAGTTCAAAACCGACATAAAATTCTACAAATAAATAAGAAAATCACAAACGACCCAGGAAGAGATTGGGTAAAGCATACAAATCACCAATTACCCAGGGACCTAAGTATAACCAGATGATATAAAAAAGAAATCCAATCACACAGGCTCTGAGAGACATGCAAATAGAAATTTAGAAGTTAATATCTAGACATCAAATTGGCAGAACTGAAGTATTCATCTTTGAAAGTTTTTTTGGAAATTAAACATTTATTAACAATAAAAGTATAGATTTCAAAAATTAGAAAATAATTGGGAAGTATATGACAACATTTCAATATATATTTGTTTACCCTAGAAATCTCACGTTTGTTGTTCCTAACCTATAAAGATCATATGTATAGTAATTCATGCGTTCTTATGTAACTAAAGAAAAAGAGATGTAATAGTATTTTCATTGCAGACATTCATCTATAAGATAAAGGCAATTTTCTGTAGTTGGAAGTAAGTCTTAAACTTGGAAATCACAGAATTTCAGGCAGAAATGATGAAAAAATATAAAACAATATCTCTACCTGAGAAGATTCTGAAAAAAATTCTCTGAAGTCCAAGATAGAAAACAGTGTTGAAACTTTTATGTTATTATATTAGCCTTTGTTGTTGCAGTCGTTCTTAGGTGTTGCTGAGTTGAGTATGATCCACAGAGACCCTATGAATAACAGACCCCACCTATCATGTGCCATCCTTACCATGTCTGACATGGTCAATCCATCTCTTGAGAATCTTCCCCTTCTTCCAAAACCCACTACCTTTTGAAGCATGGTTTGTCTTTCCAAGGCATAATCTTTCCTAGCAACATGTCCAAAGTATTTGAGACAAAGCTTTGTCATCTTCACCTCCAAGGAACACTCTGGCTGCACCTTCTCCAGGACATACCTGTTAGTTCTTTAAATCTTTTGGGATATTTAGTTCTCCTACACTGCAGTTAAAAGGCGGCTTCTTCTTCTGTCTGTCATCCTTATTCATGGTCTAGCTCTCAGATGCATAGCAAGTGATTGGAAAGACCATAGCCTGAATCAGGCACACCTGGAGCAATCCAGTGACAGGACTGATCCTCAAATAATTTGGAGAAGTCCTTAACTGCAGATTTTCCCAGTGCAATATGTCTGCACATCTCCTGATTGTTGGTACCAAGATGGTTGGAATCAACCATTGTTGATTCTGGAACCACGTAAGATGAAGCTATTGAAATTTTAAGTATTTTATCCATCCATCATAATGTTGCCTATCAGTCCAGTAGTGAGAAATTTTGTTTTCTTGATGTTGATATGCAATCTACATTGAAGGTTGTATTTCTTGATCTTCTGCAGCTAACAATCAAAGTACTCCTCACTTTCAGCAATCCAGATTTTGTCATTGGCATAATTTAAGTTATTGATGACACTTCCTCATCCTAATGCAACATTCCTTTTCATAGAGTGCAGCTTCTGTAATAATTTGCTCAGTAGATAGATTTTATACATATGGAGAGAAGATACAATCCCGGTGCATATCTTTTTTTTAATATTTTTTTTATTGGAAAAAACATATTGGGGGTACAAAGGAGGTGAGAGCTGGGGGCAGAAGGGTGAGGCTGGGCCAGGATGCAGTTGCAGAGCTGCACAGTTTGGTCGGTGGGGGGAGCAGGTGAAGGAAATGATGAGGGTCCAGAGGGGACCAGATCCTACAGAGGAATGACAAGCATTTTCCAATGGTAATTAAACCAACTGTCTTATTGATTTGGGAATTGGATGCCAACTCTCTGGCTTCTTCATGCTGAACAGGGGCGTAGATATAAAGGGGGGAAGGGAGGACGCTTTATCAGCTTACTGGTGGTCTTGGGTTACAGCTGCTTGCCTTCTTGCTCTGTTAGAAGATATTTTCCTGTCATTTGCTCCCCTCTGGACTGCAAAGTGTTTTCCCAGGTGGGTCCAGTGCGGATGGCTGGTTGAACCCAGAGGCTCCATCCTCCTTTGCTTCCTTAGCTGTCAGTTGTATTTCCTTTTTGTCACTGGCACTGGGTTCAGGGTAAATTACGGAGTAAAACTCAAAGTTAAGGTTACCTATAGGAAAGGGAGCAAACCTAGAGAGAACAAACTTGTGAGTTACAAATAGAAGGACTTTGAGGGTGTTGCTTTCAGGTTTACTCGGGGTGGGGGGGAGGGTGGCAGAAGGTGGCCTAGGTAACATTCTCTGGATACCCTAGGCATTCTTTTTTTTTTTTCCTTCTCCTTCCCCACCCCGGGGTCAGATGGCACAATCTGGGACTGAGGAGCTCACCCTGAGGGCCGCGACGGATTGCCCCGAGCTGGGGGCCAAGCACAGCCCGCCCCGGGCAGAAGGCCACGACGGCTCGCCCCAGGCAGAGGGCCGAGGGCAGCCCGCCCCAGGCAGAGGGCTGCAATGGCTGAAGTAGTCTTTTTTTAAAAAAGAAGAAGAAAAAGTGTGTGTGTGTGTACCGTCAAATTGGATCTGACTGGTACAGGAGACTGCCCCTCCTTCTCCAGCAGAGCATGAAGTAGAGGGTTTTTTTTCCCCCCAGGTGCCTGTCGGGGCCTGGGTTTCAGCTGTCCACACCACAGCAGTGGGCAACGAGCTTAAAGCCCCTGCTGGCTCTGGGCGCTGACTCTCACCAGTGGCTATGGATGAAGTCACAGGCGATTTTCAGCCAGCGCCAGTTGCATATCTTTCTTAATGTAGTCCTTTTACCATTCTATAATTAAAGAAAAATTACATTCTAGATGTTGTTCTAAGAAGTTTACAAGCCCTGTTTGATTGCATTTTTACAGCTGGCTTGGGTTGGTTTATTTTCTTTTTCAGTCTTTAATTCTCTGGTCCCAGAGATTTCAGGTCTTACCATGTCATTCAGAAAGTACTTTCTCAACTGTCCTCTCGTGCTTTCAAATATTAAAAAGTTAAACAAATACATAATGTTAAAATAATGAAGACATTTGTTTTCATATTAAATGCTTTAATGTTCTATAACCTTCACATCTAAAATTATTGGAGAACCACGTTTTTAAATGGGCACGTAAACTTTGATTCATTATGTTATGTCTCCATCTAGTGGTAAAAATATATTCTAAGTATTTGTGTAGTTATGGAGTCCTGGTGACACAGTGGGGAGCTCTGCTGACACCAGGGGGAGCTGGGCTACTAACCAAAAGCCCCATCTCTCTGGCAGTTGGAATCCACCAGGGGCAACACAGAAGACAGAGGAGCAACCTCCTTGCATGCAATGCTCTGTTTTTGAAACCTTGCTAGAGGTCAGCAGTAAGTCAGTTCCAACACTATATAGCAACGCCAGTTTTACTCTGGTGGCACAGTAGGGAGCTCTGGCGATTTAGGACATAGGGAGTTGCACTGCTAGCCCCAAAGGCCATGTCCTTCTCGTGGTTTAAACCACCAGTCTCTCCCAGAAAGAAAAATGAACCATCTTCTTCTGAGATTTAAAGCCTCATAAACCCACCAGAGGTTTAGCTCGGAGTTGGTTTCAACTTGACAGCACTGAGTTTTTGAAGGTCGGGCTTTAGAGTTGTTGGGGGGTGTGTTTGGTGCCACATGATTAAACTGCTAGACTACTAACAGAAATGTAAAAGCCAGAAAAGTTCAACTTTATCAGCTGCTCCATGAGGAAAAGATGTGGCAGTCGACTTCTGCCTTTGAAACTCTGTGGAGCAATTATACTCTGCCCTTGCAGTGGCCAGTGGAGACCAGAGCTGCAGCAGGCAGCATCTGGACAGGGGAGTGGAACAGTGCTAGGGTAGCCTCAGCAGGATGGCCAGCATCACAGAAGTGACAGGGAGCCTGAGCCACCATTTCTAGGGATGGCTGGGGGGAAGGTTGGGTGTACTGACCAGGCAAGGTAGGGGTCAAAGCGGGAGGGGTGGAACTGGGTGCTGGAGGATGTGGATGCTGGCAGACGAGGGCAAGGGTGGAACTAAATCACCTGCATCAAAAGGGTTGGGGCAGGGAACCAGCAGTTAACTGGCTACTTTTACAATGTGAAGTGTATCTCATCTGCTCTTCTGGGTAAAATGCTTGTCTGCCTCTTATTTCTCTAAGATCAACATCTAAATTAAGGCAGACTAAGAGAAAAATTTGCCATCACTTCTGAAGCAGCAGGCCTTCGATAACACTATGCACAATAGAGAACATTTAAATTAGAGGAGTAGTCAGCCATCTGAGACTGAGCCCTCCAGTTGGTAAACACAAAGAAGGAGAACAGTTGCAAGTAGACACACTAGTTATTGGAACATGGCATATGAAAACCATAAATCTAGATAAACTAGGTATTATTAAGAAAGAAATGGGACACATAAATATTGACATATTAGGCATTGGCAAAATGAGATGGATTGGCATGGGATTTTTTTTTACTTTTTTATTAAGTTTTATTAAATTTAATGAACATTTTCAGATATTTTGGATTTCCATTCATTCATTGTTGCACTATTTTCTCTACCCTCACCCCCAGTTTGTTCCTCTTTTTTTTCCCCCCTTGAAAGTCTGTTTTAATTTAATTGTCCCATTGCCACAGTGCTTGTCAAAGCCAGTTCTGATTAATATCCATTGTTAGTGTATCCTTTGCCATTCCCTATCACTCCTCCCTGAGAGAGACTTAACCCTGATTCATAAGGAAAAGGGGACAGAGTATTCTCTTAGCTATTTTCTGCTTAAAAGGGACGCTGTAGGTTTCAGGGTCAAGATCTTCTCTCAACTACTCTAAAGGGCCCCTTTGGCAGTAGGAAACACATAGACTATTATGGAGATTGATTTTGGAGTTGTGCTTAGCTATACATGTTCATGTCCTTGAAGATGTATCATGGAACTGTTGCAGACTAGAAGACACAAATTTTTTTTTCTTTTGAGTCCAAACATGCTTTATTAAAACAATAATTTAATACATTAACAATGTACAGAAGGAGCTGAGCTTAAGCTCTGCTTTACCTTAGCTCTTCTCGTGTCTTGCCTATTTTATTGGGCATTTTCTTAGAATGAGGATCTTCTAACTCCTTGGCCTTATATTAGTGAGGGGCCACTTCCAGACGCCAACTGCTCTCAATCTCCAATACCTGTCTCATAAATTCCTTGGTGGTCAAGACAAGTTCATGGTAGAGCAGCCATCATGGTTGTTCATCAAAGAGGGAGGAGTTGGGATGGATGAACACTGTCTGCTGCTGTTTCACTGTGCGATAACCACTGTGAGTCAACAGTGCTGTGTGGTAGAAGTAACCAGCAGTGATGGCCTTGCGGACTCTGATGTAGTCCCCCGGCAAGAACTGAGGCCAACTTCTACGCATTCCAAGAGCCCCTCTAGCTGTTCCCGCACATCCCGGGCTCGGCACATATATCTGAACTGTACCGAAGTTCTCGTAGCACCACTGTGAAGAGTAGCGAAGAGTAGCCGCTTTCAGCCCACTGTGTATAAACGCTAAGTAGAACCAGGTGGTCTGCACCAGGAAGAAGTTGACATGGGCATTGTCAGCATGGACAACCTTGTCCTTGGGCCGGTAGAAGATGGAGTTGTTGACAGAGAGCATGGCAGCCACTGTCAGGATCTCCTCTGAGGAACTGTACTTCCATGAGGCCAAGATCATCTTTGATAGCATGGGGTCCACCGGAAGCTCTGCCATCTTCCGACCAGACGTGGTGAGCTCCCCGAGGTGGCTGAGGGCTCCCAGAGCGTACAGCTGCTCCAAAGCCAGCAGCAAGGTCTCGTATGGTGGAGGGTCCAGGAAATCAAAGTGCATTAGGTCATGAACCCCTAAGCTCTTGAGCAGCAACACAACATTGCCCAGGCTGGTCCTCTGGATGTCAGGCACTGTGGTTTCCTCGAGCTCATGCTGATAGGCCCAGGTGGTATAAAAGCGGAAGCACTTCCTGGCAGCCACATGACCTGCCTGGCCAGCACGCTGATTGGCTGAAGCCTTGCTGCAGGGTGTGACTGAGAGACTCCATGCCTGTGCGTGGGTTATAGCTCTTTTGTTTACAGAATCCTGGATCCAACACGTAAATGATGCCTTCAATGGCGAGGGATGTTTCAGTGATGTTTGTTGCCACAACCACCTTTCGTGCCCCTGGGGGTGTGGGCTGGAAGATCCGAGCCTGCATGTCAGAGGGAAGGTTGGCATAAATGGGCAGCACTAGAAGCTCCCGGATTTTGGAGCCCAGTCGGCGGCAGCGATCCTGGAGCACCTCACAGGCAGCGTCAATCTCCTCCTGTCCAGTCAGGAACACGAGGATATCCCCGGGTGGCTGGGTAACGTGGATCTGCAGCACAGATACCACACAAACTTCCAGGTAGTCAGCCTCTGGAGCCTTGGTATAGAAGATGTCGACTGGAAACCTGCGTCCAGGGATTCAGAAGACAGGAGCATCATCATCAAAGAAGGTAGAAAAGCGGGCTGTGTCCAGTGTAGCTGAAGCCACCAGCACTTTAAACTCTGGCCGAAAGCGAGCCACATCTTTGATCAATCCAAAGAGAATGTCTGTGTGCAAGGTCCATTCATGAGCCTCATCCACCATCACCACGCTGTAACTTGCGAGGTCTGGCTCAGAGAGGAACTCCCGGAGCAGCATTCCGTCTGTCATGTAGTGGAGAACAGTTTGCTCTGATGTGCAGTCCTCAAAACGGATGCTGTAGCCAACCTCATTCCCAAGCTTCACGCCCATCTCCCGGGCCACACGGGCTGCCACCCTCCGGGGCTGGGTTCAGGCAATCTTCATGCCGTTGTTTGTGTAACCCTCCTCAAAGAGGTACTGTAGAATTTGGGTGGTCTTCCCTGAGCCTGTCTCGCCTTTGATGATGAGGACCTGATGATTAGCAATTGCAGCCAGAAGCTCCTCTCGGAACGGAAACACAGGGAGGCTTTGACGGACAGCCTGGATTGACTCCTTCTGTTGGGCTTGAGTTTGAGAGGGTGGAGCTAATGGCTTCTCATCGCCCTGGAGCTGAGTGGCCCGGACAAACTCCATGGTTTCCTCCAGCACCAGCTGATACTTGGGCTCCTGAGCAGCAGCATCTCGAGCCCCAAACTTCAGAGACGCAGCTCCTAGCCGAGCCTCCTCCCAGCGCCGCTGCTCCTCCCCAGGGGTGCTGGATTCCTCCTCAACCAGTTCCACAGCTTTCGCTGTCTGTCCTCGGGTTTCCTCAGGCATGTGGTAGCGGTTTGTGGCCTCTAGCTTCTCCTGCTCCCTGCTGCCCGGTACTCTCGAGCCAGGTCTCGCACTCGCCGCTTGTACTTGAGTTCTCACCGCTCATGCCGGCTCAGCTCCACATCTCCAAAAATATATTCCTCATCGGCCAGCTCCGCCTCCAGGTCCTCAAGTTTCTCTCGTTCTCTTTTGGCCAGATACTCTCGTCGGGATTTCTTCTGCAGCTCAGGAACCATGGCTTTCCGGTCTTCCTCAGCCATCTTAAGACGCTTTTGAGCCTCTTCATAAGCCTTCTTATCTGACCTTTCCAGGACATTGCGAGTATGATCCTTGTCACACTGCCGAACCTGTTCTGCAAAGGCATCGCGTTCTTCCAGATCCTGAAGGTGCTCACGTTCTGTCCGCTCCCACTCATCCTCTGACTCTGGCTTCTCTGTTTGCTGTTTACTCTCCCCTTTCTTCTTTTCTTTCTGATAAGTCTCTTCTTCTTCCTCCTCTTCCTCTTCCTGGCGTTTCTTCCTGAGGTGTTTTCCTTTCTTACGCTTCTTCTGGAGGCTGCTCCCAGGCCTACTCACAATCTCCTCACTGCTTTCCTCACTGTCTTCCAGCAACTTGTAACATTGGTTCTTCTATAGCAGGGCTCGGGCCTCTCATTCAGCTCCCCGGGCTGGCTTTTCTACCACTGCCTTCCGAGGCACCTTGTTCCACAATCTCAGGGCAAAGTCCCAGGCTGGACCACTGAGATCTAGCATGTCAGTGTCTCACAGGCGCTGCACAACCTCCTCAGGCGAGGAGCAACGCTGAGTGGTGCAGATCAGGAACTTGGCTACGTGTCGCTCGTCGCTAGCTTAGTCCCAGCACAGAGTGAAACTTGTCTTGAACCCAGCGTTCCAGCCCAGATGACGTCGTCATGGCGACCCCTGCTTCCGGGCCCTGAAGCCTCCCGAGGGGCGGAATTGGAGCCTGTCCTGCTCCTAAGCCTTGACCCCTGAACTAAATTTCAAAAGTAGTTTCGGAGCCTAAACTCTGAAAAGAAGCCTACTTCGAGCCTCTCAATTCAGTTTCCCATAGACTCTAACCATCTTCCTTGCTTTAGGACGCCGGAAGTAGGCCCTCTTAACCAGCCTACGCACTATGGTGGCCAAGCTAGTCCAAATATCGTGGAATCTTATCTGAGGAGATTTGCCTTGTTCAGAGTGCTATGGTAAAACGCGGAATCTTGTCTAGAAGACACAAATTTAACTAACAAGTTAAAGGTACACGAGTCAAAAATTAAAAACAATAATATTCCAAGTAGAGGTTCTAACAGTGGCACAAATCAAGTTACAGAGGGAAGGTAGTTCTTAAAATAAAATGCTTATTGACTAGCACTTTGTCTACTATAGTATAAAGGTTAAGAACCACAAGATGTAGAGGCTCAGTGGCATCATTTATTGTTCTTAAGTCCTGGACCAAATTCCATCTACCACTGGGTTGTTTTACAGCTCGGAAGTCCGCATGCAAGGCAGAGGTGAAGTATGCTTATGAGGCTTCCATCAATTCCAACAACTAAGAAATAGTGAGAAGAGTTGGGACCTCAGTTGGGAGCCTACCAAATAGTAGGCTCTTGTGTCCAGGAGAAAATGAATATAATATACTTACCAGCAATGTTAAAGGTCACCCACGGCTCTTCTGGGAGGATCTAAATCGCTGAAGCATCCTCCTTTGTTTCCATCTGGGAGCTGGAGCCTGTCAGTCCTGTCTGCCACGAGGACCTGATGTGGGCCGCCCTTGGCCATGTGTCCTTCAGATCCACACTTAAAGCAAGGGAGTGGGAGCTTCCTCTCTACTCCCTTGACTATCTGTGGCTCTCATCTGTGACACTGTCTACTGAAGTGGCCAAGCTTTCCAAAGTGGAAGCAATTCTGACCTCCTTTATTACCTTTGGGTGGCACTGTTTATGAGTAAGACTTCTTTTTCCTGACACAGGCTCTAAACTGGCAGCAATAGCTGCCCTAATAATTTTGGTCATTCTCTGGTCTTTTTTCTTCCCTTTAGATCCCAGTTGTTAAAAGAGGGAAAAATAGAAACAAATATATAACAAATAATTTTGAACAATATACTATTTTAAGTTTAAGGCTAGAAATATGAACAATATGATAATTTCCATTCCAGAGATACATGTTCCACTGCAGTTCCTATTTTCAATAAATGGTTCTGTTAAGAAGGATATTGTAAATGTGGATACAGTTCCACAATTCCTCCTCCATGCCATGATATAGTGTTATTAGCATGAGCAGTTATAAATCCATTGCCATCCTTACTCTAACTTAAATTTTTTTAATTTAAATTTATTATTAATTTCAGTAAAAATTTACAGAGGTTTTGGATTTCCATTCATTCATTGTTGCACATTTCCCCCCTCCCAAGCCTCCCTGCCCCAAGAACACTACCCTCTTGGAAAAGTAAAAGAAAAATGATTTCATTGTTTTACAAACCCTCCCCCAGGTCCACTCCACCATGCAGCCATCTCTCTAGACTCCTGTCATGATAGAAATACCTAATCACATATCCTTTTAAACAGTTTTCTCCCTCATCTGTTTCAG
This sequence comes from Elephantulus edwardii, assembly GCF_000299155.1. Classification (NCBI taxonomy): domain Eukaryota; kingdom Metazoa; phylum Chordata; class Mammalia; order Macroscelidea; family Macroscelididae; genus Elephantulus; species Elephantulus edwardii. The sequence goes on from NW_006399813.1 coordinate 7,621,554, forward strand.
TGCAGTAAACATTATTGAACCCATCTTACTCAGTCTCTCCCCAACCCCAATGTCAGTCCTTTTTTACAACAGTGGCACCATGCAATATTTGTCCTTTTGTGACTGGGATACTTCACTCAGCGTAATGTTCTCCAGAGCCAACCCTTTTGAATAATATTGCATGAGTTCCTTATTTTTCAATGCAGCATAGTATGTCATTGTGTGACTATACCACAGCTTCTCTATCCATTCCTTTGCTGATGGGCACTTAGGTTGTTTCCAACTCCTTGCTATTGTGAACAAAGCTTCAATAAACATGGGTGTGCATATATCTTCTTGGACGTCAGTTATGGTCTCTTTGGGGTATATTCCCAGTAGTGGAATGCTGGGTAAAATGGTATCTCTATTTGCAACTTTTTGAGAAAGCGCCTTACTGCCTTCTACAGGGGTTGCACCATTTTACATTCCCACCAACAGTGAATAAGGGTTCCATTTTCTCCACAACCTCACCAGCATTTGTTGCTTGCTGTTCTGTTAAATTTTGCTATTCTGACTGGGGTGAGATGATATCTCATAGTTGTTTTAATCTGTGTCTCTCTTAGAGCTAGGGATTTTGAACATTTCTTCATGTGCTTGTTAGCCATCTGAAGGTCTTTGGTGAAGTGCCTGTTCATATCCTGTGCCCATTTTTCTATTGGATTATTTACCTTTATCTTGTTGTGGTGCTCAAGTGTTTTATAAATTCTGGATGTAAGTCCCTTATCTGATATGTTATTGCCAAATACTTTTTCTCAGTCGGTGGCTTTCCTGTTTACCCTGTTGGAGAAGTTTTTGGATGTTCATAGGGATTTGAGTCTTAGAAGATCTCATTCATCTACTTTATCTTCTCCTGGTTGTAGGTTTTTCGGGATACTTGGAAGACTGTTTATGTTATGAATTATGACTTCTAGCATTGTTCCTAGCTTTTCTTTAATGAATTTTATAGTCATTGGATTTAGTCCTAGGTCCATGATCCACCTTGAGTTGGTTTTGTGTATGGAGTGAGGTCTGGGCCTTGCTTGAGTATTTTGCAGATATTTTTCCAATTTTGCCAACACCATTTGTTTAAAAGGCTGTCGTTTCCCAATTAACTGATTTCATCTCCTTGTCAAAAATCAGTTTACCATAGATAGATGGGCTGATCTCCGGATTCTCAATTCTATTTCATTGATCTATGTGTCTGTCATTGTACCCGTATCATGCTATCTTTACCACCACGGCAGTGTAGTAAGATTTGAAATCAGGGAGTGAGATACCTCCTACCATTCTTCTATTTTTGAGGAGTGCTTTGCTTATTTGGGGCTTCTTTACATTCCAAAAGAAACTGGAGATTGCCTTTTCCATCTCTTTGAAGAATGGGATTGGTATTTGTATTGGGATAGCATTAAACATGAAAATTGCCTTTGGCAGTATTGCCATTTTCACAATATTGAGTCTTCCTATCCA
>NW_006399813.1:7624788-7656472 GCF_000299155.1 Elephantulus edwardii
TAGTTCTATCTTTTCTTGAGAGAGGTGTATTGAAATCTCTGAGCACTATAGTAGTGTTATCTATTTCTGTTTTCAGTTTTGTTAATGTTTGTTTTATGTATTTTGCTGGTCTTTCATTTGGTGTATACATATTTATTATTGTTTTGTCCTCTTGTTCTATTGACAGTTTCAGCATTATGTAGTGACCTTCCTTGTCCTTTGTGATGGTTTTTACATTGATATTTATTTTATCAGAGATTAATATGGTTACTCCTGCTTTTTCCTGGTTGCCATTTGCTTGGCATAATTTTCCCAACCCTTTTATTTTTAGCCTGTCTTTATCTTCATTTTTCAGGTGTGTCTCTTGTAGACAATATATTGATGGAGTTTGTTTTTTTTATCCAATCTGCTACTCTCTTTCTCTTCAGTGGTGCATTTAAACCATTCACACTCAGTGTGACTATTGAGAGGCTGGGTTTTATTGCTATCAGTGTGTTGAGTTCTTTTTGGTGTTGTTGCTAGTTACTTTAGACCATGGAGCTTTCTGTGGCATGTCTGTAAGAAGGACATCTCTGAGTCTCTCCTGCAATGCTGGTCTTGTTTTTGCAAACTCTCTTAGGTTCTGCTTTTCTGGGAATATCTTGATCTGTCCTTCATATTTGATGGATAATTCTGCTGGGTACAGTATTTTTGGTTGACAGTTGTGTTCTTTGTGTGTTTGTTTGATATATGTCTTTTCTTGCCTGCATGGTTTCTGCTGAGAAATCGGCACTTAATCTTATCTTTTCTCCCTTATAAGTTACTCTTTGTTTCTCCCTTGCTGCTTTCAGGATTCTCTCCTTATCTTTGGTTCTGGCAAATTTAACTATGATATGCCTTGATGTTTTTCTTTTGGGGTCTAATCTATATGTTCTTCACTGAGCTTCCTGAATACATATTCTCTCATTCTTCATTATGCCTTGGAAGTTTTCCTCTAGTAAGTCTTCCACAACTTTTTCAGTGCCTTTACTTGCTTCTTCCTTTTCTGGGATTCCAATGATGCCCATGTTATTTCTCTTGATGTTGTCCCACATTATTCTTAGGTTTTCTTCTTTTTCCTTCATTTTTGATTCTTCTTTTTGCTCTAGCAGATCAGTGGTGACAATTCTGTCTTCAATATCACTGATTCTGTGTTCCATCTTGTCAGCTCTGCTCATATGTCCCTCCATCATGTTGACAGCCTCTGAAACATTGGACCTTATATTTTGAATAGTGGATTCTTGTTTTTTCAGTACTGCTAATGCCTCGTTTCTTTTCTCTGCAATGTTCTGCATTGGTTTTTTTTTAGCTACTCCTGATTTTTGCTTGTAGTATCCTGTAATTCATCGTTTGTCTTTCATCCATTGGATTTATTCAGTCACTCCTCTTATAAATTCTGTGCTAGAAAGTTCCATCAGTCATTCTGGCTTCAGGAAATCCACTGATGCTGTGTCACCCTTTGTGAGTGACATCTTGCTTTGCTCTTGTGTATTGTGTGGGATAGCTTGCTTCTTTGAGACATTGATATGTTCTTGATCTGAAGACAATGCTCTTGAGATCAGTTGGGCAGTTACCCAACTTGTGCATTTCTCTGAACTTCTGGCTTCAGAGAAATGTCAGTTCAGAGCCTGCGTGGGCAATCTTGTTGGTAAGACAGGTCAAGGTGCTCCCAATTAAAGGCAATTTGATTGCTCAGACGTGTAGGCACCGGTGTGGAGCCAATTGGGGTGAAGCAGGCACAGGGTTGGGGTGATTGCAAGGGCATGTCAAACACTTGGGGGACCTTGCTCAAACCTCAGGTGTCTGAGTGTGCTCACAATTGGCGTCCCTACTCAAATTCCCACTGACTGTTTCCCACCCAGTGGTTTTCTCAGTGTTCCCTGCTTGGTGGCACTTACGCAGGTGCCCTCACACAACAGCCCCTGCTCCAGCAGATTCCTGGATCCAACAGCACTAAAAAAAAGTCAAGGTCAAATTCCCAGCGACCCACCAGCCTCTAGCTGGTCTTCAGAGTCCATAAAAGCCAGCCAGTGGCTGGCTCGTTTCTGGGCATTGGTGTGGCCCAAGAGAGCTTAGCCAAATTAACCACCAGTGGGCACGTCCTTGGGTGCTCTCCCAGGTAAATCGGCAATGCCCCAGTAAACCCAGTCAGCATCCTACTGGCCTTTCTCCTGCCAGATTTGTTCCACAGGAGCTTGGCTGATAGCTCCAGGTGATGGCTGGATCCACAGTGGTACCCTGAGGTCACAGGGCTGTGGTGGGAGCTGAGGTGTGTGGTTGTGGAGCTGCAAGGAGGGGATCGAGGGAAGGAGGAGGAAGCAAGGGACTGTGGAGGTGGGGTGCAGGAGCACAGGGCTTGGACACTACCATCAGGAGTCAGGGAGGGGCTTGGGTGCTGCTGGGGGTTTATGCAGCAACACCCTGCCTGGTGGGGTCATGCAGGCACAGACTGCAGGGGGGTCACACAGTGGCACGTAGTCGTCACTCCTCTGGGGTCGCCCAGTTGGTGGTGGTCGCTCCTTTGGAGTTCCGTGGTGGCTGGCTGACTGTCGCTCCTCCTGGGTCTCTTAGAATCTGGGGCTTGTCAGTTTCTCTTCTGGAGTCACAGGGTGGCAGGCGGTTGCTCCCAACTTGCTCCTGGTGGGTGGGTTTCACAGTGGCTTGGCTGGTGTCTTTTGCTGGGACTCAGCTGTTCTGTGTGTGGTTGAAATTCCAGGTCTGCGGCTGGCGCTGTGTTGCAGCTGGTTCTGCGTTGTGGCTGTGCATGGGATATTTTGAATCAGACAATCAGATGAAGAGCTGAGGAAAAACAGGGTCACATTCACAGTTAAAAAGACCATTCCATGCACACCGATGTTTATTGCAGCTTTGTTCACAATAGCAAGGATTTGGAAACAACCTATGTGCCCATCAACAAAGGAATGGATAGAGAAGCTGTGGTATATTCACACAATGGAATACTACACTGCATTGAAAAACAAGGAACTCATGCAATAGTCTTCAAAATGGGTGACCCTGGAGGACATTATACTCAGTGAAGTATCTCAGTCACAAAAGGACAAATACTGCCACTGTTGAAAAAAGGACTGATGTAGGGGTTGTGGGGGGAGACTGAGAAAGATGGGTTCATTAATGTACACTGCATTGAAACAGATAAGGGAGAAAACTGTTAAAAAGGAACATGTGATCAGGTATTTTTGTCATGACAGAAGTCCAAAGCGAAGGCTGCATAGTGGAATGGACCTGGGGGGAGGGATTGTAAAACAATGAAAGAATTTTTCTTTTACTTTTCCAAGAGGGTAGTGTATTAGGGGGGAGAGTTGAGAAGGGAGAAAAGTGCAACAATGAATGAATGGAAACCCAAAGTCTCTGTAAATATTCATTGAAATTAATAATTAAAAAGAAAGAGAAAAAAATTTAAAAAAGACCATTCCACCTAGGAATGTTGTGAGTGACAGGATAACATCCATATGTATATAAGGAACATCGGGAGAAAACCAGAGCCAAAGAGGAGAAAATGGAGGACGTCTATCAACTTTCACAGTCAGAAATAAATCAATTATGCAACCACGATGCACTAATAATACTAGGTGACTGGAATGCAAAAGTGGGAATGAAGAATGATCATCAGTCTGAAAACACAGGCCTAGTGACAGAAACAAGGCTGGAGAGAAAATGACAGAATTTTGAACAAACGATGATTTATTAATTATAAAGAACTTTTACAAGAAAAATAAATGGAGACTATATAATAAGATTTCACTTAATGGTCTGCACCAAAATCAGATTGACTATATCTGTGGAAAGAATCACTGGAGAAGCTCAATACCAACTGTGAAAGCTAGGCCAGGTGCTAATTGTGCAATAGTACATCAAATACTCATATGCAAGTTCAAACTGAAGCTAAAGAAAATGAAATCAAATCCACAAGAACCAAAATTATACCTTGAGTCTATCCCACCCGAATTGAAAAACCATCTCAGGAACATATTTGAGGCCTTGAAGACTAATGAGTGAAGGCCAAATGAGCGGTGAGAGGATATTAAGAATATTTTTCATGAAGAAAGCAAAAGATTATTACAAAGACAAAAGAGTAAGAAAAGATCGAGATGGATGTCAGAAGAGACTCTGAATATTGCACTACAGCACTGAGAAGCCAAAGCAAAGGGAAGAAACCCAGAAGTTAAGAAGCTGAGCAGAAGATTTCAAAGGGAAGTTTGGGAAGAAAAAGCAAAGTATTCTAATGAAATGTGCAAAGAGCTAGACTGAGAAAATCAATGACTCAAATTCACTCAGCATTTCTGAAGCTGAAAGAAATGAAGAACAAATTTAAGTCCCGAGTTGCAATACTTAAGGATGCTATGGGCAGAATGTTGAATGATTCAGGAATATCAAAAGAAGGAAGGAGTATAACAGAGTCACTGTATCGAAAAAGAACTGGCAGACTTAGAAGTATTTAAACAAACAACTTATATTCAAGAGGCAATGGTGATAAAGGAGGAAGTTCAAGCTAACTGAAGGAATAGGCAAAAACCAAGGCCCCAGGATTGAGGAAATACTGATTTACCTAACAGATGCAGCCCTGGTAGTGTTATCAGGCTGTGCCAAGAAATCTAGTGGACAGCCACCTGGCCAACTGACTGGAAGAAATCCATATTTATATTTAAAAAGTGATTGAACTAGTGTGGAAATTATAGAACAAATATCAGTTCACACTCTAATGCAATCAATAGCCACACCCTAGTCTGAACCCCAAACCAGAAAATACACCTTTGCAGATTCCAGCCATTCTGCTCATCTTCCCAGCCTGGAAAGGGCACTATCATCACATGCAAGCAAAAACCTGCTGAAGATAATCCAAAAGCAACTAAAACAGTATATCGACAGAGAACTACCAGAAATACAAGCTAGATTTAGAGGAAGCTGTGGCACTAGGGACATCATTACCAAAGTCAGAGGGATCTTGGCTGAAAACAGAGTATCAGAGGAATGTCTACCTGTTTTTCATTGACTATGCAAAGGCATTTGACTATATGGAACACAACAAGTTGTGGCTAACCTTGAGAAAATGGGAGTCTCAGAATACTTAATTGTACTCAGGCAAAACCTTACATGTACAGCCAAGCACAATCAATAAGAGTGCATCTAAATTCCAAAATCAATCTCCATAATAGTCTATGTGTTTCCTACTGCCAAAGGGGCCCTTTAGAGTAGTGAGAGAAGATCTTCACCCTGAAACCCACAGCGTCCCTTTTCAGCAGGAAGTAGCTAAGAGAATATGCCATCCCCTTTTCCTTATGACTCAGGGTGAAGTCTCTCTCAGGGAGGAGTGATAGGGAATGGCAAAGGACACACTGACAAAGAAGATTAATCAGAACTGGCTTTGACAAGCACTGTGGCATTTGGACAAGAACAAACTGGGAGGAGGGTAGAGAGAATAGTGCAACAATGAATGAATGGAAACCCCAAATCTCTGTAAATGTTTATGAAAATTAATAAAATATAATTATAGGAAAAAACACCTTATAATTGGACCAGAAGGCAGTTATCAGAATAGAGCAAAGAAACACCACATCATCCAAAATCAGAAAAGAAATATGGCCCAGATTCTAAAACCGTTCTGACTATGGACTCCCAATCGTAAGGAATTAATCTAAATTCTGTAGCTGCTTCTTGTAATATGTCTCTTACATATGTAGAATGCATACCATAAGAGACTATTACTTCCTTTAATTCTTTGTCTTATAACAACTGATGTTGATACAATTGATACCCTTCAGGATATTCTTGATCAGGAGGCATATCCTGAATTGTTACTGGAAATACAGAAGCTCCTTTAAAAGTAGTCACTCCCACTAGAACATGATTCACATCATTAAATAACATAGAATCTGAAACAGTTGCTGTTGATGCAGCTGTATTTTTACTTTGGTAATATGTCTTATTATGAGAACTTTATTTTATTAGAAAGTCTTAAAACTTGTTTACTTAATTTCTTATAAGGACTATCATCCTGTATTATACTGCTTAATTTTTTTGGAGTTGGAGGTGGAGGAAATTTATCCTCCTTTGTATCAGATTCACTATCGCTTATCATTTTTCTTCCAGTATCTCCTCTTCAGAACTTAATGGTTTTAATGTCAAAGAGATCAACTCCTGTAATGACCAAACTGAAACAGGAATCACATTTACCTCTTGCTAAGCTTTTTATAAAGCTCACATTACATCTTGCCAGGATTTTTAGTTTAACTGCTTTCTTTTTACTGGTTTAAACCAGCGATAGTGTTTCTGCACATACTGAAATAATTGCAAAAATGACTTTTCTCTTACTTTTACTCCCTAAGCTCTTAAGCAATTTTTAATTAATGTAATGTACTGAGCTTCAGAAGATGGGGTGTTCCCCAAGAGTCTTCTTCTTTTTTTTTTTTTAGTTGAGACTTTGAATCTTTGTAGTGGGGAACAAAAACAACAAACAACTTCTAGTTTGTCTAATAGGGTCAGTTTTAGTTTTAAAACAATGTTTACCATGTACCAGATATTTAGGCAAAACCTCCGCAGAGGCACAAACACAGCAATAGCAGTTGGATTCCTGCTGGAAAGAAAAAAATAAGTTAAGACTTTGAGCCACACCTGCACGGGCCTGGCCATGGACAAACTGGGATGTCCTGCCCACACATGTGCCTGCAGGGAGGGAGTGGGACCACCAGCGCCTGCTGGTTCCCAGGCACCTGGGCATCTAGCACGCCTGTGGCACCTCGTGGTGGTTCCCCCCACCACTATCCCACTGCCGCCAGAGAACTTTTAGTCTCCTGGCTTGCCTTTGCTGCCTAGGCGCAGCAGCTGTGGGACACCTCGTGCCAGAGGAGGGTGAGCATGCTTGCTGGTGCTGGCAGGGGGGCTGGGAGCTTTCAGGCTGCTACCTTTTCCCTTTCCCTGTTTTAAAGAGATATCAACCTTTCATTTGCTCCGTGAGATCTGCTGGCTACTTACTGTTTTTCTTAAACTGGTTCCATCCAGGCTCCTTTATGGAACTTGATCTGGATGGCCCGGCAACAATAGGACAAAAACAAAGACAAACAGACAAGTAGAACAAATAACACAGAGAAATACCAATACAGTGTGCACAGCAGAACCAAAACTTGGAACCCCGTCCTTTTCCAAGTAAGGGCTCAAGATGATGGGAGCGCCCCACCATTTAGTTCCTTCAGACCAGACCAGGGGGACATAGTCCCCTTCTGGCCAGACACAAAACATCTGGTTGCCCTAGCGCGAGTCCCTTCAGCATGTCTGCCTGGGAGTCTCGGGCTCATTTACTTGGTTCAAACCACCAGATACAGAGACAGAGACAATAGACACACAGAGAGAGTACTTCCTGAACTTACCTGGGAATTTAAGCATTTAATGTGTCAAGGATTCTTTGTGGGTGGAATTCCTGGCCAACCCACCAAATGTTCTGCCCAGGAAATGCCCCTCAAAAGAATAATCCACACATATGTAAATACAAAAAGCACTTTATTCCTGAGAATATCCACGTGGAGACTTTCTCCCTCAGTAGGAAGGTGCGAGGGAAAAAGCCCTGAGTCCCCCTGTGCAATTGTTTGTAAGGCCTTGCTGGGTGCTACTGTTGGGGTGGGGAGATTGGGAGCATGGTTGGTGGACTGGGGAATTAGTCATGTGGGTCGGCTTTTGATGGGCTGCTATTTTGCCCGCCTTTACTCTTTTTGTGTCACGTAGACACTAGTTAATTCTTTACTTTTCAAGGACAGATAAGAATTTTTATGGCCTGCTTCTGCTTCTGGTATTAATGGGCGTTTTTTTTAAAATGGGGTTTATGCTGTCCCCTCAGGCCAACTTCTGGACAGCGTAGAAGCAGGCTCGAAGGGTCTGTTCGCTGTACACTCCGCGGGTTAGGGACTCAGGAGGGATAACTGCAGTTAAGGCCTAAGCAAACTCGTTATCGCAACAGTTGACCCTGATGGCCTCGACAGCACTGCCCAGGGGCACAGTAGGCAGCTCAGCAGATGCCATCTTCATGCTGTACTTGAGCGCCTCCACTGACAGCCAGAGCTGGTGGGCTTTTCTCGCCTCCTCTTCAGCAACAGCCTGCTCGATCCCTCTCAGCCTGGCATAGGCTGTGTTTATATCCAGAGCGAAGTTGTCAACTTGCTCTTGAGTAAGCCGATAAAACTCTAACTCTTGCTCATTGAGTTTCTCAGACATATCCCTCTCAAATTTGTACTTCAGCTTCTGTTCCTGCACCTGGAGGACGTCTCTTAAGTGGTCAGTACTTGGGCAGCAGCCTGTCGGCAGAGCTGGGTCCACGTTTCAATTTCCAAGGCATCTCGGACTTCCTCCACCTTTCTGTCCTGCTCAGCCACGATTTCACTTCTGTGATGTCCCAATGCTTTGGCCACTGCAGAGTCAAAGGCCCGCTTCTCTTCCATGTTGTGTTTCTCCAAGGCTGACGCAATGTGCTACAGCAACTGTTTGTAATGCCAGGTATACTTCATGGCCAGTGCCTCATGAAAGCATAGAAGCTGCAGAGAGCAGGGTTCAAATGCTCCCTGAGGGCATGGCTTGTAGCTTTCCACTCATTATAAAATCAAGGCAGAAGAGCTGGTCCCATGTCTGAGCCCAAAGCAAGGCTCTATCAGGGAAGAAGTAAGGGTACCTGAAAAGAAGCTTGGACTTTGACCAAACTTAAAGGATCTAAAATATTCTCAACACATTCCTTATTTGTCCCTGAGGAGAGGACTAGAGAATATGTACTGTAGGGCAATGAGTAGGCTGAGGTAAAGAGTGGAGGACAAGAGCGAATGGAATGTCTGCCATGTGGAGGTATGAAATAGATGAGAGCTTTTAATTCTCTCACACTTGGCCTCCTTCATATCTCAAGAAGCTTTCTTAGTTGGCTTCCTCCTGATTTCCATGCATCCATCTCCTAGGTGGCAAATGCAACAGCTGTCATAATTGTGGACAATATTTCAAAATCACTTGGGACTGAATGGAGAATGTTTATGTGGAAGATGCAAAAGGGCCTCTGAGCTGGAGATACTTGAATATGTTCCCTACTCCAGTACTTCCTAACTGTGTTTTTGGACAGCTGCTTAACCTCATTTGGTCTGTAGTTTCTGTGCAACAATGCTCCCCTCCCCTAAGGATTACTGAACATAGTAACGGAGCACCTGGGCCATGGTAGTCACAGAATTTAAGCTTTTAAAATATGCCCAGAAATTAGTATGTTTTAGGCTCATTATTTCTACTTAAAATAAGTTTTCTCTTAAAAGTCAGGGTAAGACCAAAAGGTATACAAAATTTTGTGGTAAGTCACTCTCAAACCTCCTATTTGATTTATCTCTTATGAGAACTTGGTGATGGAGGCAGGGAGGAGATGAGGTATCTGATGGACTAGAAAACTCAGACACACAGATCCAATTCAGCATGGAGGTGCCCAGTCATGTCAGCAGATGAAAAATGAAGTGGAATAACAAAATAAGTGTTGAGGTTTCTTTTGAGTCTGTGATTCTATGATTCCTTGGCTTTCTGAAAGTAAGCCTATCTGTTAATGTGAGATTGGATACCGTTTTTGAGTGCCTTCTGTCAGTAACACACATCATGATCTTTATGAAATTCTGTGCTTTAAAGCAAGATTCATCTGACTTATCAGCAACAATATCTCTTGATCTTTATCTTCTTTTGTATTCTATCTGAATTTCTGGCATTTAACTGTGGATGTAATGCTGTAACCGTTTTTCACTTCAGCTAAACTTAACTTTACTTGAATATCATATCAATGATGCTGTTTGCTAATTGCCACATTTTGTTTGATTGTTCTTATTTAAACACACATGCACACACACTCACACACACACACACACACACACACACACACACACACAAAACCAAACCCAAATAAACCGCGCGCGTGCGCACACACCCAAACCAACAAGCAGGCATAGATGTTTCTCTTAGTGTTAACTGGCCAGGGAGCTGTCTTCCAAATTTCTTAGACAGAAAATGAGCACTTTAATTACTGCAATATATTTTCCGAGGCATCTCAATTACTATTGCTTCAACTCATGAATACTTGTAGTTCACCAATGCCTTCAGTGCAACTTAGACTTCTTCCTTCACTGTCACTGCCTGAGATGATGGAATGTTAAAATTTGCAATGTAGAATGTCCTCCTTACTTTCTTACAGATATCATTTTCAAATATCCTTAAAATCTCAATACAATGGCTTTGAATGTATACAAGTGTTCATGCCTTTAAGCGTTAATGACAATGTTTGTAAGAATTGATATCTTTGAATTGTGTTGGAGAGGAGTACTGAAAATCCATGGACTGCCAAACAAACAAGCCTTTGTGTTGGAGGAAATGCAGTCACAGTGTTCCCTGAAGGCAAGGATGATGAAACTTCATCTTATATACTATGTTAACAGGCTGGGCTAGTCCCATGCTGGGACAGGTGAAGGATTAGAAAGAAAGACTCTCAACAAGATGGGTTAATATAGTGAAGATAACAGTGGGCTCAAGCATGTTGGAGATTGTGAGAATGATTCAGGATAGGACAAGTCACTGTCAATCACAGTTGATTCAATGGCAAATAACTATAAAAACATGCAAGTGTGCTCATGACCGAACAATTTCATTTTCAGATATCAAATCCCTTTCCTTCTGTTCTATCTACACCCAATTCCAACATCATACTTACTGATGTTTATTAAATCCTCTTCAGAGTCCTCTACATACAAATTTTTATCCAGAAGAAGTACAGGTTTCCATTCTTTGGTTTGTTCCTTTTTGGGAGGTGTGTTTACTCTATTAAAATATGTCAACTTAGCTTTCCACGATAAATATTCAAGCTTGGAGTTGCACTCTTTTCATCTAGAGGCAAAAATGGCAGAAACAAATTTGCCCTTTGATAATAATGGTGTTGGAATAAACATTTCTTTTGTAGGCATATCAGAGTGTGTGTATATATAGAGATAGAGATTAAAGAGAGAGAGATAAATGCATACACTAAGTTTTTGATGTGCTTTATGGTTTGTTTCTTTAGATTCCAACAAAGTCTGAGGTCCAAAGTGGCTTCAGTCCCCAAAGACCTCAGGGACTTACTCTGTTCCAAGAAACAATGCCATAGCAATATCATGTTTGCTTGGTTACAAGAACTTCCACAGAGGCCAACATATTCCTGGCACGAGTTTTGCAGGCACTAAGTTTGCAGTAAGTATAGCATCTCTATAATTTTGTTCCAGATGCTTTTATTACATGAATTTTCAACAATGATGTAAAATCTTATTATGTCAATACAAAAATAAATGTACTTGACTTTTAGTCTGTTGGATGAATTATATTTGCATTAAAGGCCAAAACTCAAAGTAAATTGCTTTTGATGTACTAAATCAACTTTTTGTTTAAACAATCCACTAACTTATTATATTTTATGGATTCTAAGAACTTTTTCCCATTTCCCCCAACTAGAACTTAGAATAGAACTTGGCAAAGAAGGATGCTGCATGAGTGATCACATAGATGCTGAGTACATCTATCACAATAGATTCTAACCAGTGGAAAAACCAGAAAAATTGAGAATGGGTTTGAGATTTTCAATTAAAACGTTGTAATTTAACCAAGTTGATGGCTACTCTCTTTGTAAAGTGGTGATAATGATTGTTGTTAGGTGCCATTGAGTCTCCTGCGACTCATACCAACCCTATGTACAGCAGCTTCAAATTCTGGCCTGTGCTGAGCCAGTCTCTCTAGCTCTGACATATCAATGCCTGTTACCCCAGTCACTGAATCAATCCATCTCACCCAGGGTCTTCCTCTCCTGCACTGTCTCTCCACCCTTTCGAACATGATGTCCTTCTCCAAGGACACGTGCCCAAAGCATGAGAGAAGGAGTAAGGGCTTTAGAATGTTAGAATGAAGACTTAATGTGAAGATTATAAATAATAACACATGGAAAATCTTAGCACAGAATCAAACTCATTGTTGTCAATTCATGGTGATCCTCCATTGGGTTTCTAAGTCTGTAAATAACATGAGAGGAAATTGTTCACCTTTTCTCCCACAGAGGTACTGGTGGATTTGAACTGCCAGAAGCATGTAGTCTTTGGCTTAGAAGTACAATTCCCTGTGGGCTACACCCAGTATTTGGCACCCAATACATGTTTAATAAATTTGTTAAATGTGGTCAAACATTCTTCTAGGTTGTATAGCCCTGGTGTGTCCACTTGCTATACAGAGGTAACTTGTGGTTGCTATGAAGCTGAACACTGTGACACTGGTGTGTCATATGTGATAATTGGTACCCATGGTGGACAGTGTTTGGTAGAGCTCCTCGATTAAAACAAGCTTGGAAGCAGGAGTGACATCCACGTCAGAAATAGCTTGCCTCCATAAACCCCACGAAACTGGAAAAAGGCTGAAAGTTATACAAGTGTCCAGGTCTTTCATTCTTAGGCTCACTATGAGTTGCCTATGACTCGACCAAACAATTGAATTTGAAAGAATATGCTGAAGGACGAGCTGAAGAATTTGTGTTGAATAATTTCCTCTCAAAATTTATGTCTATCCAGACCCTATCAGCATGATCTTGTTTGGTTTTTAGTAGGTTTAATGAAGTTAGTCTCTTGAAAGACTCATCAACAATCTGTGTTATGTAGATGATACAACCTTGCTGAAACTGTGAAGGATCTCAAACATTTGCTGCAGAAGGTAAAAAACTGTAGTCTTCAATATAGATTAAAGCTTAACTTTAAGAAGACAAAGATTCTCACCTCTGGGACCACTGGCAGCACCATGATAGATGGAGAAGAGACTGAGGTTGTTAACAATTTCAGCTACTTTGACTTCACAATCAACACTCCTAGCATCACAGTCAGTCAGGACATCAAAGGTGTACTGCATTAGGAAAATGCCCTCAGGGGCCTCTCTAGAGTGCTAAAGAGCAAGAACATCAGTCTAGAAGCCAAGGTGTGGCTGATTCAGGTCATTGTCTTTGCAATGAATCAGAGAACTGGATAATGACTCAGAATGACAAAAAAAGAATTGATGCCCTTGAGTTGTGGTACTAGAGAAGGGTCTTGCACATACCATGGACAGCCAAGAAAACAAAAAGTTCCGTCCTGGAGAAGGTGAAACTAAACTGCTCCTAGAAGGCAAGCATTTTAATGCTCCTTCTCACACACTTTGAGCATGTTGCCTGGTAAGGCCAGTCCTTGGAGAAGGGCATCATGCTTGGAAATGTGGAGGGACAGACAGCTCAGGAGAGGAAGACTCCAGATGAGATGGTATGACACACTAACTAGGATAATAAGGGAAGTCCTTTTGGAGAGGGTAAGACTGGCTCAGGATAGGATTGGGTTCAGAGCTATCGTACATAGGGTCGCTACGAATCCCAGGCAATTCGATAGCACGTAACAACAAAAATCAAGTTAAGATGATGTAATCTTAGACTTGGAAGCCCTTAATTCCAAAGCAATTGTTTTGGACAACTTTCCAGTTTTCCTACAGTGACCCTATTGCTTTGAGTAAGTCTACTGTCAGGGACCTCTCCAAAATCCTAAAGAACAATTATGTCAGTAACAATGATGTCAGTTTGAAGACCAAGGTGCATCTGATTCAGGTCATGATCACTTGATAAACATCTGAAAACTGAGCAATGAATTAGGATAACAGAAGAACAATGTCTTTGAGTTGTAGCGTTGGAGAAAAGTAATGAATATCCCACGGACTGCCAAAAGGATTAATCTGTCTTGGAAAAAGCGTGGTTAGAGTGTTCCTAAGGAGACTAAGGTGTGCTTGATACAGTCCATGGTCTTTGCAATCACTTGCTATGAGTCAGAGAGCTGGACAATGAGGAGGGATGATCAAATTTATGCCTTTGAGCTGTAGTGTTGGAGAAGAGTATTGAACATACCATGGGCGGCTAAGATAATGAACAGGTTTGTCCTAGAGAGGGTTAAACCAGGCTGCTCCTTAGAGGCAAGGATTCTGAAGCTTCGTCTGACATACTTTGGACATGTTGCAAGGAGGGATCAATCCTTGTAGAGGGACATCGTGCTTCAAAGTGTGGAGGGACAGTGCAAGAGAAGAAGACCCTCTATAGGTGGATTGATTCAGTGATTGGGGTATTTGGGTAGGTGTGTCAGAGACAGTGAGATTGGCACACGATAGAGCAGGGTTTAGGGGTGTTATACACAGGGTCGCTATGAGTTGCAGGCAACTCGACGGCACATAATAATAACAACAGACTGTTCCTTGGAGGCAAGGATGGCAAAGCTTCGTCTCTCATACTTTGGACATGTAGTTAGGTAACACTCTTCCTTGAAAAGGGATCTCATACTTGGAAAGGTGGAGGATAAGCAAAAGAGAGGAAGATCCCCAACAAGATGGATTGACACAGTGATTACAGGTCAAGGGTGTTAGAGATGATGAGGTTGGCACAGAATAGGGGAGAGCTCAAGTGTCTTGTTCATAGGGCTGCTATCAGTTATACCGAACTCAATGACTTCTAGCAACAAATCCATATGATCAGTATTCTTTTAAGAAGAGAAAGTTTCTTATAAGTTGTTGTTGTTGTTGTTGTGTGGCATCAAGTCATCTGTGACTCAGCAATCTTATCCACAATAACTCTGAAACCTGTCCTATCCCGAGCCAGTATCTCTAACTCTGACACATCTACTCCATTACCCCAGTTACTGTGTCAATCCATCTGATTCAAGGTCTTACTATCTTGTGCTTTTCTTCCTTCCACCCAAGCATGCTGTGTTTCTCCAAGGACTAATCCCTCCTGGCAATGTGCCCAAAGTATGAGGGTGAGATGAAGCATCAAAATCCTTTCTTCCAACAACTTGGCTTTACTCTCTCCAAGGCAGACCTCTTTGTTCTCTTAGGGTACATGGTGCATTCAGAACACTTCTCCAGCACCACGACTCAAAGGCATCAATTCTTCTTTTATCGTCCTTAGTCATTATCTGGTTCTCTGATGCACAGCAAGTAATTGTGAAGGCCATGGTTTGGATCAGGTACACCTTAGTCTCTAGACTGACATCATTGCTTTTTAACACTTTAGAGGGGTCTCTGTCAGTAGACTTTGCCAATGTAATTCACCATTTGATTTTCTGACTGCTGGTGCCAAGAGTGTTGATTGTGGAGCCAAGAAAGCTGAAATAGTTAACAACCTCAGTCTTTTCTCTTTATCTATCTTGGTGTTGTCAATTGTTGCAGTGGTGAGAATCTTTCTCTTCATTATGTTGAGCTTCAATCTATATTTCAGATTACAGTGAGAAGGTCAGGACCTTCTGCAGAAAATGCTTCAGGTCCTCCTCAGTTTCAGCAAGCTGGGTTGTGTCACCTGCCTAACACAGCTTGTCTTCCTCCAATCCCAATGCCATATTTATCCTCTTAAAGATCAGCCTCCCAGATGATCTGTTTCACAGATTTCAAAGTTCTGGAGACAGGATACATCCCTAATGCAACCCTTTCCTGGTTTTTACCCATGCAGTGTTCCTCCTTTGTTCTGCTCCAAGGACTGCTTCCTGGTCTAAGTAGAGATTTCACACGAACAAAATTGAGTGTTCTGGAATCTCCATTCTTCTCAAAGTTTCCTACAATTTGTTGTTATCTGCACAGTCAAATACCTTTGCATAGTCAATGAAACACAGATAGACATTCCTCCAGTACTCTTCACTTACAGCCAAGATCCATGTGACATTGACAATAATGTCTCTAGTATCACGGCCTCTTCTAAACCTGGTTTGTATTTCTGCTAGTTTTCTATCAATACACTGTTTCAGTAATTTTTGGATAACCTTCAGCAGGATTTTCCTTTCGTGTGGTACTGTTTTGATACTTTTCATCCTCTATTGAGTCATCCTTTTTGGAATGAAAATAAATCTGGATCCTTTAAGTTAATGAGGTGCGTAGGGCTTTGTATTTAAAAGTTGGTTTGGCCCTCTAGATTATGTTTAGGAAAAACATTGTTCTAAGTGGTACAGCACTTGTCTATCAGTTTGCTGTATTGGGATAACTTGGGGCTGTTGTGGTACTGAACATTGTGCCACTGGTATGTCAAATGTCATAATGGTTACCCATGGTGGACAGGGTTTGGTAGACATGTTAGGACAGACTTGGAAGAAGGATTGACATCCACTTCCTAAACAACAGGTCTTTGGAAACCGTTTGAACATTAGATTAATTAAGATAGTCATAGAATAGGGTTCAGATTTTTGTTCATAGTGCTGCTATGAGTTGTACTCAACAGCACTTAACAACAATGAGATGTTATTGTTATTGTGTGCTATTGAGTCCTGCAGCAGAACAGCTAGTGGATTCTCATATCATGCTTTGGGGCTTGCAGTGCAGCTTCTTAAGCTAGATTTTATATCTATAGTCTCAGAGACAATAAGATTGATACAGGATAGGGCTGTTGTGCATAGGGGCTCTGTGAGTTGCAGCCATCTTGATGGCACATAACAACAACAAAATACACACACATACACTCTCACAAACACGTGTATGTATATAAACCACTGTATATGTAGAGGAGAATTGGAGCCTTTGAACTGTGGTGCTGGAGAAGAATATTGAATATACATACCGTGGGCTGCTAGGAGAACAAACAGGTTTGTTTTGAAGAGGGTGAAACCAGACTGCTCCTTGGAGGCAAGGATTCTGAAGATTCATCTGACATACTTTGGGCATGTTGCAAGGGCAGACCAGTCCTTGGAGAATGACATCAAGCTTGGGAGCGTGGAGGAGAGGAAGACTTTCGATGAGATCTATTGATTCAGTGACTGGGATAATGGGGGTAGGTGTGTCGGAGACAACTGGCACAGGATAGAGCAGGGTATAGGGCTGTTATACATAGGGTCACTATGAGTCAGATGGCACATAACAACATATATATATGTGCATAAAAATAAATATATGTATCATATTTCTTATATTCTATAGCCTATATCATATATAAGAGAGAGAGACCCTCAAGCAGGGGGCACACACACACACACAGATTGAGAAGACTAGTGTCCTGAAGGAAATTTGTCTTCAGCGAGGAGGGCAACTGGTGCCTCCACAGAGATGTCCTACTGAACTGGGCCTCCCTAGGTTCTCTGTGCTAGAAGCTGTTTGTTTATGTTGCACAGGTCTTCACAGGCCATAGTGAGAGTGTCTGGTCTTGCAATTAGACTGAGCAATAAGGAATCAGAATCTTTGAGTTCTGTTGACATTTGTAAAGAGGGTTTAAATGTCTTCTTTCCCTTCCTTAAAACTGATATCCCTCAGTTTACCACTTCCTAAACAACATGCCTCTGGAAACTCTATAACCTTTTAGAAACAATGATAGTTATAGAAAGGCTTCAGGTCTTTTGTTCATAGGGTCACTATGAGAGTTGTGCTCGTTTCAACGGTAATCAACAACAACAAAAATACAAGAATAAGAAGTAGTGTTTTTGAAAGTTTTAAGCTTTTTTAATTAGGATGTGTTTACATGTAATAGTAGGAGGTAACTGACATAGATTATATGGGATATTAATTTTATTTTCATTCTTTTGCTTAAAATATTATTAATTTGTTATGAAATTTATGCTCATATAAGTCTGGAGACGAAGTAGTGCCTGGTCCAGGCCATAGTCTTTGCAATTACTTGCTATGTATCTGAGAGATGGACGATGACTAGGAATGATAGAAGAATTAATGCCTTGAGCTGTGGTGCTGGAGAAGAGTGTTGAATATACCATGGATTGCTAGGAGAACCAACAGGTTCATCCTGGAGAGGTGAAACCAGGCTGCTTCTTGAAGGCAAGGATTATGAGGCTTCGTCTGACATACTTGAGACATGTTGGAAAGAGGGACCAGTCCTTGGAGAGGGATATCATGCTTGGGAGAGTAGTGGGACAGTGCAAGAGAAGAAGACCCGGGATGAGAAGGATTGACTCAATGACTGGGTTAATGAGGGTAGGTGGGTCAGAGATGATGAAGTTGGCTCAGCACAGAGTAGGGTTCAGAGCTGTTATACACAGCGTTGCTAAGAGTCACAGGCAACTTGACAGCACCTAATAATGACAACACAAGCAACCCCAAATTCTTAGCGAAATTAAGAAACATGTAGACTGATAAGAATGCTGTCAATATACAATGCTTAGGTTAAGGGGGAAACTATTAACTTCTTGATTTGTATCTAGTCTTGCAAAAATATTTAAAACCAAGAAGGGGCATGGATCACTTACACTCATTCTGGGAAGAAACTAGGAAAATAAGTCTAATAAGAATTTAGCTGGTTTAACTTAGGTGTAGACATTTTGTAGCTTATATAGGATTTACCGTACACCACACCCAAATGCCCCATATGGTCTCACTATCTCTCCACCAATCTTCTGCAATATCCTTTGAGCTGAGGCATTGGGGAGTGGTAATAGAAAGGCACAAAACAGCAAAGCCTAAGGCAACAGTAACTCCTTGGAAGAAAAAAAATTATATATCCCCATGCTGATGAAAGAGAATCTCATCATTTTAGAAGTCTTTTCTACATGCCAGGGGCAGTTAGTGCTGGATGAACATAAACTGAAGGCAGCCACTATCTCATGTCACATAGCCCTGGGGGAGAGCAGCATTTACTTGCTCCTGTGTCAGGTAGAAAACCTGCAGGTAGTTAGATGTACAGAATAATCTACCAAAGAGACAGAGAAAGAGTCCAAAGCTGACCCATCTGGAGTTCACCACTTTTCTAGGCAGGCCTAGGTGCTATCATTGACTGGGGCAGATATTCACGGGGGTCCTACAGCAGAAGATGTAGGAAAGGCTCTGCAAATTGATCTGATTCATTTCTCATATCAGCAATTCCACCAGCTGCTTTATGAGAAGCAGGGGCAATCTCTTCCCGTGTGATTAATAGCCTTAGAAAACCTGCTGGAGGGTCAGCTATGGGTTGGTTCCAACTCTATGGTACTCAACAACAACAACAATGGATGAAAAAGGGCCCTTCCCCCCATTTTCTTTTCTTTTTATTAATTTTAATGAACAGTTACAGAGATTTTGGATTTCCATTCATTCATTGTTGCCTTTTTCTCCTTGTCCCACCCTTCCCCCCAAGTTCGCTCTTCTCTTTGAAAAGGAAAATTCCTTCATTGATGTACAATGTCCCTCTCCACCCTGAGTACGCTCCACTATGAAGCCTTTGTTCTGGACTCTTGTCATAATGATAATACCAAACCATATATCACTATTAAACTATTCTCTCCCTCATCTATTTCAATGCAGTATACTTAATCTATCCAATTTTTCTCAGTCTTACCCCAACCCTAATGTCAGTCCCATTCTACAACAGTGGTACTATGCAGACCGATACACGTCACTCAGCATAATGTCCTCCAGGGTCACCCATTTTGAATAATATTGCATGAGTTCCTTGTTTTTCAGTGCAGCATAGTATTCCATTGTGTGAATGTACCACAGTTTCTCTATCCATTCTTCTGTTGATGGGCACTTAGGTTGTTTGCAACTCTTTGCTATTGTGAACAAAGCCGCAATAAACATGGACGTCCATATATTTGCCTGGGTGGTGGTTATGGTTTCTTTTTTGAATGAATGGAAATCCAAAATCTCTGTAAAGGTTCATTAAAATTAATAAAAAAAGCAAAACAAAACTCTACAGAATCCAGTTCACCTCTGACACAGGTGGACTATCCACCTTAATTCAGTTACTAAATAACACCAAAAAAAAAAAAAGACAAGAAAAGGAAAAAGAAAATGGGCCCTTCTACACTAAGGGCAAAAAGACATAGGCACCAGAAAAGACAAGTTATGTCCATCGATTAGAATGTAAGTAGTAGTGTCAGATGAGCTAAAGACAGTTCCTGGGCAAGATCTCTTCCCTGTTTACATTACCGTATCTTTTCGACCTGAAGATTTTTTTGAGTTGCAAACTCCATTGTAATCTCAGGAAGGAACTATTACACTCCATAAGCTCAGAACAAGTGAGCCTTGGTGTATGGTTTCCTTACCGGCACGATGAAAGAGGAGAGATGTGGGGGAGTTCACAAAAGCCATGCATAATTTGTCAACCTTTTTCTTGCCTTAATCTCTAAGAAGCCAAAAAGCCAAATCATCAGGGACTAATTTGTCAGCTTCACAGCAGGATCACAACTGTCTTTCCCAGTAGAAGGCCCTATGGCAAGGGCAACAGAGCTCACGTAATTTACACCAGAAACACCAAAGGAGGCGATGCCCCAGCTGCTGGAGAAGATGCAGAAACAGGTTCAAACAACTGTATGTTTTGAAAAAGAAAACTTCACTCAATAAAAAAAAAAAATTTTGCTTCATGGATAGAGGAAGTTACAATTCATTGGTTATGGCCCATATGATCATTATCCTTTATGAATGTTTTTATAAAGTAGCCTTTCTACCCACTGGCCAGTGGGCGCTTTTTACAAGGCTCTCAGATGACCTAATTCATCTGTTTCAAAGTTCCCAGGAGGAGACAAAGTACTAGGTGTAGATATGAGAAACAGTAACATCCGTACCTTGTATTCTTGTCCATATGTCTTCTCACAACTCCTTATCCCACATGGACGATGACTGATAATTCACTCTTGTTGTTTCTGCTGGACAATCCATAGCACAGATCCTTTGAAGACAATCCTATTGCTGTGAACAGAGTACTAGGAATAGGTTCATGTTTTAAAACCATCAACTCAGCTCTGAGCTCAGCCTACAGGTTACTCTGCTTGTCACTATGGTCCATCCACATATTGTCCCTAGAGGGTTGGATAGTCACCATTGTCCACCTTGGAAGATTCCCCCAGAAGCTTCATCAGTTGCCATGCACCCTCTGGTGTGGGTCCTGAGCCATCAGCAATATGGCTCTTACATGAGCATCCTGGACAGTGGGAGTGGTTTCATCGTCTGTTGTTGCATGTATGACAGAATAAGCTCTTGTGGAATTCATCACCAGCAGGTTACTTGACAGAATTCTATGCTGTTGGAGGTAGGCATGCCACTTAGCAAGAATACTTGTCTGTGCCACCCCAGACTGGAACTTGGCAAAGTCCTCAGCCCATCTCTGGATAGGGATGTGTTCAATGCAGGGCTGCACCTTTACCCTTGGTGAAACTCCCTTGGGGTCTTTTGTCAATTGCAGGCTGTTATGTATCACACACAGTTGTTTCTTTAGGGGGCTATATCTGGTCTCTAGTCCATATCTAAACAGGATTTGCTTGGCACATTGCTGTAGATATGGTAAAATCTCTACCACTTAATCTGGTGTTTGCAAGCTGGAGACAAGTTTTTTGGTGGTGACTAATGCTTTCTGCAACTTAGGAACCCACCCTGTGCAGCAATTTCCATTTCAGTTTTTAATTTAACCACACAGGGCCTTGGCCAGCCTTTAGCAGATATTAGTGGTGGACTGTCTTTCTCAGTCTTCCCAAACCCTATACTTTGCAAGAGTCCTAACAAGCCTTGGGGTGTTTGGGGGCCAGTCCCCACTCCAATTAATCAAGGGCAATGATGAAGAAAGGTCAGTGGTGGACAGCAAACTGAAGACCTAATGTAGCATTGCTAAACACAAAAGTCCCCATAGGAGCAGTAATATAGATGAGAAATGATCTGAAATTGACTTTCTGGAACATGGAACAAACACAGAGAAAAATTATTTTTTCAGTGACAGAAACCACAGACTTGGTGTGGCTAGGTTGATATTTTTAACTCTTGCTGTCTTTGGAAAATTTTAAATAGAAGCATCAATTAGTTGGCAATCTTTTAAGTGGAGAATGGTTTATTGTGTTGTTTATGTTTTCTTTAAGTCTTACTCCCTGTCTTTTGTGTTGATCCTAATTCTAGACTGCCTGTTGTTCTGTTACAAGCCTTGAAGAAGGCCTTGCTTTCTGTGCTCAGCCCTTTAGTAAACTTAACACTGGAGCAGAGCATGCAATGTACCACACCCAGGCCCTTGTGAGTCACAGTTCCTTGGAAAGCCTGAATGATACTTAATTATTCATTTACAGCTTGAGTGACCTTATATTTTATTATAAACTCATGAAACGATGGCTATTGTGTATGCAAATACTGAGATGAGAGTTCTCATGAAAGGGAGGAACATTGCACTAAACGTCTGCCCTTGGCTGTATCACTTATTTATCTTTTCATTCAGTATGTTTACTGAGTGCATTTTACACATATTACACATTGCATTCGTCATTGTAGATATAAAGGTGATTCATTTCTAATCTTTATCCTTGAGAGGCGATGGTCTGATGACATAAACAAATAGTTACAGATCTGTATTAAGGCTGTGATTTTTCAAATAGGAAGCATATAAAGGAAGGTCAAAGGACACATCATGAACCTGAAATCAATTAACCTACATCTTCAAAAATGAGAAGTTAGGCAAAGATATTTTAGAAAGGCTACTTTTTTTAACCTGTTTGGTTTAAAATACCTATTAGGTCTCTAAGTGGAATTATCAATTGTTGCTGTTGCTATGTGCCATCAAGTTGTCTGCAACTCATAGCAACCCTGTGTACAACAGCCCTGAACCCTGCTCCCTGCTGAACCAGCCTCATTGTCTCTGACATATCTATCCCCCATTACCTGAGTCACTGAGTTAATCCATCTCATGCAGGGTCTTCCTCTCTTGCGCTGTCCCCCCACCCTCCCACGTATACATATGTTTGATTTCAAGTGATCCAACTTGATACATAATTTGGGGAAATCACAGTATTTTAATGCTTTGATGTTATTAGAAAAGTAGCTATAAATAGAGGAAAGAATAGCTCACAGGGCTGAGCATAACAGTACTCTTTTTTAGAGCCCATGGTTATAAGGAAGATCCAGCAAACCAACTGAAATGAAATGAGCATTAGTGATGTTTATCAGAACATTTTTAGTGTAGTCATGGGTAAACGCCTGATTGCATTTGGCTCAAGAGGGTACAGGAAGGAAGATTCGGTTTCACCAAATATATAGTAATAAGAGTTAAGGGAAGGAGAAAGGGGGTCATGGCTGAAGGCAGGGGTGGATCAAAAAAAGGATTTTTTGGCTTTGGAGCTGAGAATAAAAATGATATTTTGTCAGGAAAATACTAATAGAAAGAGGACGAAATGATGCTACAGATATTAAGGGTGACAGTTGTGAAAAGAATGCCCTTGAGGAGGAGATATGGACAAGACATGGTGGGTATAGTAGATTTTGTGGAGAGACTAGAATCTGGGCAAGCTGTCCACAACCTATTGTGGATTTAGACTGAAGACCACTAGCATGAAACCTTTCTCTCTTATACCTGCTCACACTAAACAATGTGGACCGTTCACAGAGGAAGAATGTTTCATTTAATAACACAGATTCATGGCCTAGATTATAAGTTTCCACCCCTTAAACAATGCTTCTCTGAAGACGCTACTCAGACTTGATGAATCTTTGAGGAAATCAAGTGTTCCAAAAAGAATCTGAAGGCTTTTGATTTAGAATGAAGACGTCAAGCCCAAATTGGCTTCCAGAAGCCAGCCAGTGATTTCGAGTCTCAATTTGCCACGTGGACAGGGGCACGCGCGGTGTGCGTCGAGGGGAACCTGGGCTAGCACGCCAAGCCAGTCGGCCAAGAGCGCTGAAGGTCGCGCGCAGAACGCCACCGTCTCACCCCAGTCAAAATAGCAAAATTTAACAGAACAGCAAGCAACAAATGCTGGCGAGGTTGTGGAGAAACTGGAACCCTGATTCACTGTTGGTGGGAGTGTAAAATGGTGCAACCCCTGTGGAAAGCAGTATGGCGCTTTCTCAAAAAGTTGCAAATAGAGATACCATTTGACCCAGCAATTCCACTACTGGGAATATACCCTGAAGAGACCATAGCTGACATCCAAGCAGATATATGCACACCCATGTTTATTGCAGCTTTGTTCACAATAGCAAGGAGTTGGAAACAACCTAAGTGCCCATCAACAAACGAATGGCTAGAGAAGCTGTGGTATATTCGCACAATGGAATACTATGCTGCATTAAAAAACAAGGAACTCATGCAATATTATTCAAAATGGTTGACTCTGGAGAACATTATGCTGAGTGAAATATCCCAGTCACAAAAGGACAAATATTACATGATGCCACTGTTGTAGAATGAGACTGTCCTTGGGGTTGGGGAGAGACTGAGTAAGATGGGTTCAATAATGTATACTGCACTGAAACAGAGGAGGGAGAGAACCGTTTAAAAGAGAGATGTAACTGGGTATTTCTGTCATCACAGGAGACTAGAGAGAGGACTGCATGGTGGAGGGAACCTGGGGGAGGGTTTGTAAAACAATGAAAGAATCTTTTCTTTTACTTTTCCATAATTTTTGGACTCATGTACTTATAACTTGTTAGTCAAATTTGTGTCTTCTAGGTTGCAACACCCCCATGATACATCTTCAAGGATATGTACATGTACAGCCAAGCACAATCAATAAGAGTGCATCTGAATTCCAAAATCAATCTCCATAATAGTCTATGTGTTTCCTACTGCCAAAGGGGCCCTTTAGAGTAGTGAGAGAAGATCTTCACCCTGAAACCCACAGCGTCCCTTTTCAGCAGGAAGTAACTAAGAGAATACGCTGTCCCCTTTTCCTTATGACTCAGGGTGAAGTCTCTCTCAGGGAGGAGTGATAGGGAATGGCAAAGGATACACTGACAAAGAAGATTAATCAGAACTGGCTTTGACAAGCACTGTGGCATTTGGACAAGAACGAACTGGGAGGAGGGTAGAGAGAATAGTGCAACAATGAATGAGTGGAAGCCCAAAATCTCTGTAAATGTTTATGAAAATTAATAAAATATAATTATAGAAAAAAAAATTTGCCACGTGGAAATTGTGCCTTAGATCCAATTCCATATAAATATTTCTGATTAATATTTTGAGATATTTCTGCTTAATATTTTGCAGTGAGTCCCAGAGAAATGGACAGTTAAATAATTTCATTTAAAAATTAAAACTTCTAACAACTCTCAAAGCAGATGCTTTGGTTGGTTAAGTACACGTTAGTATCATCATGTACTTTTTATTTGGAGAAGCCTTTGTGGGGTATTTAAGGCTTCAGTTACATATGTAGAAGAGTGAAAACTGTCTTTGCTAAGTAATATGTTATGTAAATAGAACTAATCATTCTGTGGGCACTGTCAGCACTGACTACCTGTGACCCTTGGTAACCCTGCTGAGTTAGCTGGTCTTGAGAAGGAACATTCCCTGTGGGTCATCACATCCCTGTTCAAGCCACAGGAATGAGTCCCATCAAAGATTCTGAATTTCCAACATGGATTAGGGGCACAATAGACAGCAGATAAATTAATGGAATTAATGGATGAAACCGAATTGGGCCTACTTCCTGAAGTATTGTCCCATTGGACCTTGTGCCTGGCATAGCTGGGATGCTCTGTAGATGTGAGGATACGGAGACTTCCCCTCACACAGTTCTGATTTGTTATAGGAGAGTCTAGACCCTGGAGAAGGATATTGTGATTGCAAACAGAGACCGAATATGAGGAAGACCCTCAAGGAGCTGGATTGATATAGTAGCTGCAGTACAGGGCTTGAACATAGCAACGATTGGGAGGAGGGTTCAGGAGAAAGCAGTGGTTTGCTCTCCTGCACGAAGGAGGTCGCTGTGTGTCAGAACTGACCTGACAGCGTCCAGTGAAACAGCATTATGTGGAGGACTGTCAACTTCATCAGACCTGGTGCCTTGAAGTACCATTTTGTCATTAATTACAAATTCATTTTACTCACCTAGCAATTTCCTTCTTTAGCTCACAAGACAATTGGCTCATCAGAGAACAAACACTAACATTATTTGTGGCATGTTAAGTGGCTTCTTTTTTTCTTTGCTAAGAAGGCTCTATTCTTCAATGCACCTTCTTTCTTGGTGGAAGAAAAAAAAATGTTCAGTCAGTGTCTCTGTTTCCTATTTTTCTTTGATACATACCCAGTTCTTTCAACGTTCCTGGCTAAACACTACATAAGTATTGATACAAGAGTGTCTGCTTTTGAGGTAATAACAGAGAGCAATGTGTGAAGTATTGAGGAGAAAGTCATTCTAATCACATATAGTAACTTTTGGGTAAAAATAGTGAAATAAATATTAATGCTTATTTCTACTCTTTCCACAAATGTGACAGACATGTCAATGAGGTTGTTATTGTTAAGTGTCGTTAAGTCAACTCTGACTCATAGCTACCCTATGAACAGCAGATAGGTTGAAACTGACCTATCCTGCACGATCCTCATGAGTCTAGCACACTCAGGTTCATTTTTATGCTATATGACTCTCTGTCTTTGAGGGTCTTCCTCTTTTTTTCTGGCCTTTCCCAGCATGACGTCTTTTTTCAAGGACTGGCCCTTTCTGACAACATGCCCAAAGCATATGAGACCAAGTTTCATCAACCTTTCCTTTAACGAACACCCGGGTTACACTTCCTGCAAGACAGACTTATCTGGTCCTTTGTCAGTTCATGGGACATTTAACACTCTTTATTAAATATCACAAACCACAAATCAAAGGTATCAACTATTCTTAAGTCAAGGATCTCAGTCTGAAGACTAAGTGGTGCCTAATCCAGGCTATGACATTTTCAATTGCTTTGTAGGCATCTGAAAGTTGGACAATGAATAAGGAAGGAAAAAACAAAAACAAAACACATGACTGTAAAGAAAATTTTAAGAGTGTAAAAACACAAAAGGAGGACAAAGAGCACAGAAATGTTGACTGGTAGTTACATAATGTTTATATAAAGAGAGACTGGGAAGCTAAAAGGAGCTCAGACACAGTGGTTAGTTAAGCAATCGGCTCCTAAGCCAAAGGTCAGGGACTCGGAAGCCACCCACCACTCCATGGGAGAGAAAAATGTGCAGGTTGTTTTGGTAAAGATGTGCAGGGTTGGAAGCTCCCTGGAGCAGTTTCCCTCTGTTCTATACTGTCACTCCAAGCTGGAAGCTCCTTGTGACAACACTTCGCAGGTTAAAACATAACTGCGTGCAGAGGGAGAAGCCAGTCTAGTTGGGCTGCAGACTTAATTGAAAGGCAACTTTGAAAAATAAGAACTAAACCCACAATCACTGAGTCAGTTCAGACTTACAGCAACACTCAAATTGAGTGGCTGGTGAATTCAAATTTTACACTTAGCAACCTGATATGTTCCACACTGTTCTACCAGACAGAGTTCAATCTTTGTAAGAGTTAAGAAAAACTATGATGTCACACTAGAAGAAAGGCCACACACTGATGCCAATGGGCTCAAGGGAGAGGAATCGTATTGCTGTGATGAGCTCTGAAGAGAGTAAAGACCCTTCACGGTGACAGGCCATCTACTTGGATCAAGAAGGGTGAGGGAGGCATTCCTCAGGAGTGAGGCAGAGGCAGAGGAGGAACAGCAGATAACTGCCAGCAGTCTGCGAGAAAGGTAATTTGGATGAAAGTTGAGCTCTACAGAGGGAGTTCCATTCTGTGTTTAAAGGATATCTGAGCATCACAATTTTTTAGGTAATCTGCTCTTTTTACAATTTTGAGTTTTGCTCTACATTATTTCTCCTCCCTCTCTGTGTAAAACCTTCTATTGTAATCTTGATCAGAACAGTCAATGGTGGAAGTCTGGTACCAACTAGTTGTTTTGACCTCCGAATAATTGTTGTTGTTGTTTAATGCCGTCGAGTCGTAGATGACTCATAGCGACCCTATGAATGAACAGCCTGAGCACTGTTCGTACATAGAGTTTCCAGAGGCATGCCATTTCAGAAGTGGATGCCGCTCCTGCTTCCGACTAATAGAGACTGAGATTTGCTAGTTCTTCTGGACTATTTATGTTCTTAAGTCTTATTTTTATCACTCCCCTTTGCTCTGCTGGGGGAAAACCCAACAGTTGCATCTTAGGTGGCCCCTTTCTAGCTTTCAGACCTCAGTCACTACTCATCAATTATGAGTTATGCCAATTGACCTGTTGTTGTTGTTGTTGTTGTTTTTAGGTGCTGTAGAGTCAAGTATGACTAATTGCAATCCTATGAACAAGAGATCTGAACCCTGTTCTGTAACTATTGTCATTTCTTTAGTGCTTATAGAGTCTTCAAAGGCCTGATATTTAAGAAGTAGATGCCAATCCTGATTCCTAGTCTATCTTAATCTGGGAGCTCTACCAAACCCTGTCTACCATGGGTAGCTCTTATAGTATTTGACATACCAGTGGCACAGCTGTCAGTATCACAGCAACGCCAATTTATCTCAGTACAGCAAACTGACAGACAAGTGCTGTGCCACTTTGAACAATGTTCTCCCTAAACACAATTAACACAAACCAAATTTAATTACAAAGCCCCCTCCCCGCAGGTCCTGATTTATTTTAACAAAAGATTTCCAGGCCACAGCTAATTGTTAACTAAATCTAAACAGCCAATCATCTTACATTTGATGCTAACAAAATAAAAAACAACCAAGCTGTTTACATCTGACTTTCAATTAAAACTTTTCTATTTCAATTATCCTTTAGACCTAGATGGACACTAAAACTGGCCTCTCCAAGGCCAGTGGCTCATTCCCTCAAAGTGTTTGGTTTTAGCTGAGAAGTTTATAGACCTTTGCCGCTAATAGACACATCAATATGTTTGGACATGTTTCCAGCACATGTAAGTACAGACATAGCAATACCCTCCCTCTACTAGAACTATACGTGTTCATAGATGTACTGCCATTCACTATTTCACATCTGCCCAACTACATGTCTGCCTCTATATCTAATCATAGATGTTGTTTGTTATTATTATTGCCGTATTGTGGGGGCATAGCATTTACCTTTATTATCTTTTATTCTTTGGCATCTCCCTGCAACAGAGACTGGAAGAGGTAACCAGTGTAATCATAACTTACTTACAAGTAAATGAAGATGAAACAGTTAAACTGTAAAACTTCCAGTGGCATACCAAATAGATTGTTTTTCTTCATTCCTTGTCATCCATATAGAACAACTGATAATGATATGTGGGAACAATCACACTGTAGAAAACATCTAAGAAGGTCCAACCAGGATTTGATAATTTGCACTAGAACCACACTATGAGGATATATATTTTCCTGTGCTTTTATATTACATTTACATTTGTTTCTATATGTTTACATTTAAGTTAATAGATGAAATGGATATAGTGCATTCTGAAGTATGGATATATAATTATTATTCTCTTAATTCAACTTATTGCTTTAATGTTTCAAAATTCTAAGTAATTAGAATCCTGGGTTTTGGAAAGCAGTGAGGCAGACACATGTGGAGCAATATTCATTGTGTCACTGTTCACAACAACCAAACTGTAGACACAACCTATATGTCCAATCAACAGATGAACATATAAACAAAATGTGTACATGCACACAATCAAATACTGCTCAACCATCAACAGAAATGAAGTACCAATACATGCTAAAATGCAGGTGAACCATGAAAACATTGTGCTGAGTGAAACAAGTCAACACAAAAGCACATCTATTGTATGATCTTATACGAAATAGCAATAGGCAAATATATTGAAACCAACAGGTATTAATGGTTTCCAGGCACGGAGCAAGGGGGAAGGGGGAGCCATTGTTTAAGAAGCAATGGGATGTTGTAGAAGCAAGGGGAACCAGGTTAGCAAAAGTAATTGTGGTGATTGAAATTTTGTACCCACAGGGACTACTGAGACATTTTATCCTAATATTCTGTCAGGGCTTTCTCGAAAGTTGAAAGAACAATGATGTCAGTTTAAAACTAAGGTGTACCTGATTCAGGCTGTGGCCTGTTTAATTACTTTTTATGCATCTGAAAGTTGGATAATGACTAAGGATGACACAAAAATTGTTACATTCGAGTTATAGTGCTGGAGAAGAATACTGAATACTCCATAGACTGCCAAGAGAATAAATAAGTCTGCCCTGGAGAAAGTGAAACCAGAATGCTCCTTGGAAACAAGGATGGTGAAACTTTGTGCCACATACTTTGTACATGTTGTTAGGAGGGGCAAATCCTTGGAAAAAGACATCATCTGGATTAGAGTAAGATTCATCAACAACTTGCCTTATGCAGATGACAAAACCTGAAAATGCATTCAAAATGATTGGCATAGTGATTGTAGAAAAAGGCTCAAGGATGTCAGAGATGATGAAGATGCCATAGGATTGGGCAAATTCAGTTCCATTATTCATAGGGTTGTTATGAGTCAACTAAACTGTACATAACAACTGTGTGTGTGCACGGCCTAGTGCTAAGTAGTTGCTCTGCTATCTGAAAGGCAGGCAGTTCAAATCCACCAGAAGAAAGATGAGCAATCTCTTCCTGTGCAATTTACTGCTGCTGAAAACTTGCTGGAGGATCAATTAGGAATCAGTTCTGACTCAATGGTACATAACAAACAAGCTCCATTAAAAAAATTATTCTTAAAAAATATATCTCGATTAGACCCCAGGCCTGCTCTAGGGTGTGGCTTTAAAATCCTATGTTGTTGTTGTTGTTATATGTCGTCGAGTCTCCTGCGACTCATAGTGACCCTATGTACAACAGCCCTAAACTCTGCTCTGTAATGTGACAATGGCACTGTCTCTGACACTCCCATCCTGATTACCCCAGTCATTGAATCAATCCACCTCATAGAGGGCCTTCCCCTCCTGTGCTGTCTCTCCATCCTCCCAAGCATGATGTCCCTCTCTAAGGACCGGTCTCTCCTCACAACATGTCCAAAGTATGTTAGACAGAGCCTCAGAATCCTTGCCTCCAAGGAGGCACCTGATTTAACCCTTTCCAGGATGAATCTGTTTGTTTTCCTAGCAGTCCATGGTACTCTCAATACTCTTCTCCAGCACCACAGCTCAAAGGCATCAATTCTCCTTCTGTCCTCCTTGGTCATTGTGCAACTGTATTCATTTAAGAGATAATATTCTTTAAAAGACACAACAATCATTTGTCTATTTGCTGAACTGAACAACTTGGAGTTGCTGTGATGCTGAACACCATTCCATATCCGTGTCAAATACCATAATGGTTACCCATTATGTACACTGGTTGGGTGAGTTTCCAGATTTATTCATGTTGGAAAGCAGTAGTGGCATCCACTTCCTAAACTGGATGCCTCTGGATACTCTACAAACACTCTTATATATGTACAGAAATGATGTTAATTAAAGAACAGAGTTCAGGTTTTTTATGCAAAACTTACTCTGAGTTGTATTTGACTCAACAGCACTTAACCACTGCTAAATGAGACTAATGCTGTTATATCTGGAGGAACATTTTTCCACTTTGCAGATCACCCTTTATCAATGTGCTGTTTGAGGTAATCTGGGTTTGCTCTGATGTTGAACCTTGTGCCATGGGGATATCAAATACCATAATGGTTCCACTTGTGGACAGTGCTTCCTGGAGCTCCTAGTTATAAAATAGGTTTGCGAACAGGAGTGGCTTCCACTTCCTAAACACATGCCTCTGGAAACTCTATGAACTTGGAGAAACAATGATAGCTATGGAAAGGCATTAGGTCTTTTATTCATAGAGTTGCTATGAGTCGACCTTGACTTGACAACAAACAACAACATGACTTCTAGTGACAATACTAATGCTTAGAGTTGGCAGGGCCTTTAATATATGGTGCCTGCAGTGGTCTGGTTTTTATTTTTTTTTCTATAATTATATTTTATTAATTTTC
>NW_006399813.1:7658602-7673300 GCF_000299155.1 Elephantulus edwardii
TACGTCCAATAGTTTTCTTGCTGAGTCTTTAGGGTTTTCTAAGTATACTATCATGTCATCAGCATAGAGGGATAATTTTACCTCCTCGTTGCCTATTGGTTTTTATTTTGTACTTTATTGTCAGATGTGAGTATGATGAACTAAGCATAAAATTTGCCAGTAGATGATTTGAGTTCAGTTTTGTCCCGATCACAACCAGATGTATGACTTTGGGTTTGTCAGGCAAGGCTCACAATTCACTAAGCCATTAAAAAAGGATGAGGGGCTCATCTTCTGGCACTATATCCAATAATGCTTTTTTGAAGGCTACTTAATTGTACTTTAAGATTACTGAAAATTCATTAATAAAAAACACATTGCTCTGATGTCTTATAAATAAAAAAAAAAAAAAAGGATGATGGAACACCTACCTCACACAAAGGGTCTGGGGAAATAACTGAGATAGCAGCAAAAACACCCTGTAGACACTCAAGTCCTACAGTCACGTAATTGCTGTGGTCATTGCTTCTGTTCTCCACACTATCCTGGCACAAAAGGGAATGTGGACTCCTGAAACAGGCGAGGAGTCATAGAGAAGAGAGCCAGAAACTCATTTCAGTAGCCCTGAGAACAGATCACCAGTCTTCCAGGGGAACTGTGAGGGCAGGCTGGTGCCTCAATTATATGGCAAAGGAGTAGCCTTTGTCCTCAATAGGCCTGAAGTTCCTTTGGATACTCTGACTACATACTGTGTCTTTCAGAATATAGTGAGCTACTATTGTTGTTGTTGTTGTTATGTGCCGTCGAGTCATTTGCGACTCATAGAGACCCTATGTACAACAGCCCTAAACCCTGCTCTATCCTGGACCAATCGCAGTCCCTCTGTCACACCCATCCCAATTACCCCAGTCACTGAATCAATCCATCTCATAGAGGGTATTCACCTCTTGTGCCATCCCTCCACACTCCCAAGCATGATGTCCCTCTCCAAGGACCTGTCCCTCCTTGCAACATGCCCAAAGTATGTCAGACGAAGCCCCAGAATCCTTGACTCCAATGAGTTGCTTAGTTTAACCCTCTCCAGGAAGAATCTGTTTGTTTTCTTGGCAGTCCATGGTACATTCAATACTCTTCTCCAACACCACAGCTCAAGGGCAGCAATTCTCCTTCTGTCCTCCCTAGTCATTGTCCAACTCTCTAATGCATAACAAGTGATTGCAAAGACCATGGCATGTATCAAGTGCACCTTAGTCTCCAGAGAGACACCGTTGCTCTTGAGTACTTTAGAGAGGTCCCTAGCAGCAGACTTTCCTATCGCAATACGACAGAAGAGGAAGAAAAGACCAAAATGGATGCCAGAAGAAACTCTGAAGATTGTACTGGAGCATAGAGAAGCCAAAGTACAAGGAAGAATCCAAGACACTAAAGAGCTAAACAGAAGGTTCCAAAAGGCAGCTCGGAATGACAAAGCAAAATATTACAATGAAATTTGCAAGAAGCTAGAGTCGGAAAATCAAAAGGGCCGAACTCATTCAGTACTTCTTAAGCTCAAGGAACTGAAGAACAAATGCTAACCTAGAGTTGCTATAATCAAGGATGTTTTAGGCAGAATACTAAATGATCCAGGAAGTATTAAAAGAAGATGGAGGGAATATACTGAGTCGTTGTATCAAAAGGAATTGGCAGATACAGAAGAATTTAATTAAATAACATATGAGCAAGACTCTATGGTGATGAAGGAAGAATTTCAAGCTGCTTTGAAGGAAATAGGAAAAAAATAAGGCCCCAGGAATAGATGGTATACCAATTGACATGTTTCAGCTAACAGATGCTGCCCTGGATGTGCTCACCAAGTTGTGCCAAGAAATCTGGAGAACAACCACTTGGCCAACTGACTGGAAGAGATCTATATTTGTTCCCATTCCAAAGAAGGGTGACCCAACTGAGTGTGGAAACTATAGAACAATATCATTGATTTCACATGCAAGCAAGATTCTACTGAAGATTATAAAAAAATGACTGTAACAGCACATCAGCAGAGAATTGCCAGAAGTCCAGGCTGGGTTTAGAAGGGGTTGTGATACTAGGGATATTGTAGCTGATGTTAGATGGATCTTGGCTGAAAGCAGGGAATACCAGAAGAATGTCTATCTGTGTTTCATTGATTATGCAAAGGTATTTGACTGTGTGGATCATAACAAACTGTGGCTGACTCTGACAAGAATGGGAATCCCAGAACATTTAATCGTGCTAATGTGAAACCTATACTTGGACCAAGAGGCAGTTGTCAGAACAGAGCAGGGTAACACTTCATGGTTCAAAATTGGGCAGGTTGCACGCCAGGGATGTGCCCTGTCTCAATACCTTTCCAACCTGTATGCAGAGCAGATTATCTGGGAGGCTGGGCTCTATAAGGAGAATTGTGGCATCAGGATTGGTGGAAGATCTATTAACAATATGCATTATGCAGATAACACAACCCTGCTTGCTGAAACTGAGGAGGACCTCATGCACTTGCTGCAGAGGGTCAAGGACTGCAGCCTTCAGTGTGGACTGAGGCCCAATGTCAAGAAGACAAAAATTCTCACCACTGGACCAATCAGTAGCATCAGGATGGATGGCGAAGAGTTTGAGATTGTTCACAGCTTCAGTTTGCTCAGCTCTACGGTCAACACTCTTGGCACCTGCAGTCAGGAAGTAAAAAAGTGAGCAACTAAGAGTGTGCCATTTAAATCAGCGTTTGATGCAACCTTCTGACAATCTCTTTTGTTACTTTGCGAATTTTCTCCTGTGTGTAACAACACAGTTTTTTTTGGAAATCAACGAATTGTACCAGTATTTTTCCTAAATAACCCAGGAGAATTTAATATATGAGGCTCATTGTTGTTATTGAGTGCCATAGAGTTAGAACCAACCCATAGCTGATCTTCTGGCAGATTTTCAGAAGCAGTTAATCGCACACGAGGAGATTGCCCATCCTTCTCCCACAGAGCAGCGTGTAGCCCTGAAACCATGTGCCTTCAAGATTGCAATGCAGCTTCTTGCCATTAGGCCACTAAAGAACTATATATGAGCCTACAACTGCTTAAAACTGATCCACCAAACCAGGGAGGAAAAGAAGACTATTTAGGTCTGCTCATTCTTAAATCTCTGTCTTATAGGCTGGTTATGAGTCAAACTGAAATCAATAGAAACAGTTTTTGACATAATATAACCTATATGGGTCCTAGTTACCAAGTCACACTAAGCCTACAACTGAAATACGTGCTCCCATTTCAATATGTTTAATCAATGTTACTGAGATGTAATGAACATAAAATAAAAAGATGCATTTACTGTGTTTGATGAATTTTGACAAATGTATACACTATAGAATCGCTATTGCAAAAAGGGGCCAGTTCTTGTCAAAATGACTTCATGTTAGGAAGGTGGACGGTCAGAGAAAGAGAAGGAGTAGCACAAAAAGATGGGTGACACAGTGACTGTGCTAATAGATTTCAGCTTATCAGAGAGGAAGAATGGCGCAGGATAGGGGGAAAGGCCCACATCTGTTGTTCATTGAATGACTAGGAGTTGTAGTCGGCCTGATAGTTCTTAACACCAGCAAGAACACAGAGGCACCACTACCCTCAAGAGATTTTTGCTGATTTCAAAAGTTTCCATTTACTCTTTGACAGTCTTTCACCCCAACTGCTTGCTCTTCCCACTAATTTGATTTCCATAACCATTAGTCTGTTTTCCCTGTGTTAAAACATCATATAAATGAAATCACACAGTGATCACTCTTTTTTTGTGTCTGCTTCAATCTGCTCAACAGGTTTTTGAGATATTGGATTCACTTTACTGAATGCTATTGTAATTCATGGGCCACTGGAACAAAAAAGTTGGGAACAGGGAAGAAGGATCAGTAGCTAGAAAACACAGGCACGCTGAGAGAAATGAGGATGGAGATAGAATGATAGAGTTCTGCACATTCAATGATTTATTCATTGTAAATACCTTTTATAAGAAACATAAATACAGGCTATATACATGGATCTCACCTGATGGTATGCATAGGAGTCAAATCAATTACATTTTTGGAAAGATTCACTGGAGAAGCTCCATATCAACAGTGAAAACCAGGCCAGGTGCTGATTGTGGGACAAACCACCAACTACTCATATGCAAGTTCAAGCTGATTTTGAGGAAAATTAAGTCAAGTCCAAGGGAACCAAGATTTGACCTTAAGTCTGTCCCACTCGAATTTCAAAACCACCTCAGGAACAGGTTTGAGGCCTTGAGCACCAATGAGAGTAAATGACCAAATAAGCTCTCGGAGGATATCAAGAAAATTGTCCATTAAGAATGCAAAAGATGAGGGGAGCTCTGGTGGCCTAGTGGCAATAAGCTGCAACTACAATCCCAGAGGTGCATGGTTCGAATCCACCAGATGCTCTGCCGGGGAAGGAGGGGCAATCTCCTCCTGTACCAGTCAGATCTGATTTGACGGTACATGCACACAAAAATAATAAAATAAAATTTAAAAAAATGCAAAAGATCATTGCAAAGGCTGAAGAAGAAAAGACCAAGATGTGAAAACGACCTGCGGGTTCACACGTGTTCTAGAGTGGGATCTGTGCAGATTAAAAGGGGGAGAGGGACAGGGACACGAGAGACGAGGCAAGTCAAAGTTCTCTGATCAAGCCTTAAAGTTTATTCGAAGAATTCTGCAATAAATAGGCAGCTGAGGAGGGTGGGATGCCAGGGAACCCAGCCCTAGGCTATCAGTTTACAATAGAGAGGGAGGGGCATGCCCCAAGGTGTTGATTTACAGGTAAAGAGGTAGGTGCAACCAGAGATGGACGGGGTGGAGGCTGCTTGTCAGAAGTGTCATTTGTAGCAAAGCTAAGATCTACTCAGGATGGCTTCCTAAAAAGATGGATGTCAGATGAGACACTAGAGTGCCGAGAAGCCAGAGCTAAAGGAAGAAATCAAAGAAGTGAACAGAAAATTTCAAACGCAGCTCGGGATGACAAAGCAAGATACTATGATGAAATGTGCAGCGAGCAGGAGTCAGAAAATCAAAAGGGCAGGACTCGCTCAGCGTTTTTTAAGCTGAAGGAGTCGAAAAACAAATTCAAGCCAAGGGTGGCTATACTTAAAGATAGTTTGGGTAGAATGTTGAATGATCCAGGAAGTATCAAAAGAAGATGGAAGGAATACACAGAGTCACTGTATCAGAAGGAATTAGCTGACACAGAGGAATTTCATGAAATAACATATGAGCAAGAGCCTATGGTGATGAAGGAGGAAGTTCAAGTTGCTATGAAGATATTGGCAAAAAACAAGGTTCCAGGAGTTGAGAGCATACCAATTGATTTATTTCAACAAACAGATGCTGCCCTGGATGTATTCACTAAGTTGTGCCAGGAAATCTGGAGGATAGCCAGCTGGCCAACTGACTGGAAGAGATCAATATTTGTTCCCATTCCAAAGAAAGGTGACCCAACAGAGTGTGGAAATTACTGAACAATATCATTGATATCCCATGCAAGCAAGATTCTGCTGAAAATTATTCAAAAACTTTTGAAACAATATGTCAACAGAGAACTGCCAGATGTGCAGGCTGGATTTAGAAGAGGCCATGATACTAGGGATATTATAGCTAATATAAGATGGATCTTGGCAGAAAGCAGAGAATTCCAGAAGAATGTCTATCTGTGCTTCATTGACTATACAAAAACTTTTGACTGTGTGGATCACAACAAGCTATGGCTGACTCTGAGAAGAATGGGAATCCCAGAATATTTGATTGTGCTAATGCGAAACCTATACTTGGACCAAGAGGCAGTCGTCAGAACAGAGCAGGGAGATACTAGATGGTTCAAAGTTAAGAAAGGGGTCCATCAGGGATGTATTTTTGTCTTCATACCTTTTCAATCTGTATGCAGAACAGATCATCCGAGACTCTGAGCTGTATGAGGAGGAATGTGGCATCAGGATTGTTGGAAGAGTCATCAACAAACTGCGTTATGCAGATGACACAACCCTGCTTGCTGAAACTGAGGAGGACCTGAAGCACTTGCTGTAGAAAGTCAAGGACTGTAGTCTTCAATATGGATTGAAGCTCAAAATAAAAAAACAAAGATTCTCACCAGTGGGCCATTTGGCAGCACCAGTATGGATGATGAAGAGATTGAGATAGTTAACAGTTCTGGTTTACTTTGTTCCACTGTCAACATTCTTGGTAACAGCAGCCAGAAAACCAAGAGATGAATTTCATTGGGAAAGTCAACTGTGAGGGACCTGTCAAGAGTACTGAAGAGCAACGACATCAGGCTGGAGACTAAGGTGCACCTGATCCAGGCTATAGTCTGCAATTACGTGCTATGCATCGGAGAGTTGGAGAGTGCATAAGGATGATAGAAAAAGAATTGGTGCCTTGAGCTGTGGTGCTGGAGAAGGGTGTTGAATATACCATGGACTGCTAGGAGAACAAACAGGTTTGTCCTGGAGAGGGTGAAGCCAGAATGCTCCCTGAAGTCAAAGATTCTGTAGCTTCATCTGACATACTTTGGGATGTTGTAAGGAGGAACTGGTCCTTGGAGAGGGACATCATGCTTGGGAGGGTGGAGGGACAGTGCAGGCGGGGAAGGCCCTCTATGAGGTGGATTGATTCAGTGACTGGGGTAATCGGGATGGGTGTATCTGAGACAGTGCGATTGGCACAGGATAGAGCAGAGTTTACGCCTGTTGTACAAAGGGTCCCTATGAGTTGCAAGTGACTCAACACATTTTTTTCCAGGATAATCACAAACTGTAAGGAATTCAATTGTCCACCAACCAAGGCATAGGTTAACAGGTTGTAGCAGTTCTATGCATTGGAATGCTACTTAATGATAGAAAGAGATGAATTACAATATTGTTGTTGTTGTTGTTGTTATCTGCCATCGAGTCGTTTTCGACTCATAGCAACCCTATGTACAAGAGCCCTAAATGATGTTCTATTCTGTGTCAACGCATTCATTCCCACCAATCCACTCACAGAATTGATCCATCTCATCGAGGGTCTTCCTCTCCTGTGCCGTCCCTCCACTCTCCCAAACATGATGTCCCTCCCCAAGGAGCAGTCTTGCAGAGACTTACAGGTCCAAAGTATGTCAGATGAAGCCTCAGAATCCTTGCCTCCAAGGAGCAGCCTGGTTTAATCCTGATGAATCTGTTTGTTTCCTTAGATGATTACTCAAAAATTTTTAAGGCCTTGGTTACTACTCAGCAAAATAGGTTGTATTGGCCATGATATCCCTCACAGCTATAGTCCTGAGCTTCAGGCCCAGTGATTTATTCCTTCAAGATGTTTGGTTATGATTAAAAGTTTATATAACTTTGTCAATGGCTTGCTCTACAAACAAAGGTAGATTATACATACAAACAGAGATACAAGCATAGAACTATTACGCATGATTCTATGTAGAGTCCTGTTATCCATCTATGCTGATCACTCCAATATTGTACATCAATTTTATGTTCATATCACAACTATACTTCTGAGTCTCAGACCATGTGGCTTATTTCTTCAAGATGTTTGGTTATGGCTAAAAGTTTATGTAACTTTACCAATTGTTTGCTCTACAAATAAAGGTAGATTCCATATACAAACAGAGAAATATAAGCATAGAAATATTGTCTGCCAAGCCTATACATGAATGTGTATAGAGTCCTTTTATCCATATATCCTGATCACACCAACATTGTATATAATCTTTCGGTTCATGCAGCTTTGTGATTTTCCCTCACCTTCTCTCCTATGCCCAGTAGCCATAATAGACTGGTTTTTGTGTAAATCTTTCCTTAGCTTTTTATAGTAGTATAATTATAGAATATTTGTTCTTTTGTGATTATTTCACTTAGCCTTGTATCTCCTAGGTTCATACACATTACTGCAGGGTGTTTCACACTCTTCATTATTTTTAACCTTGCATAGTATTCCAATGTGCATCTGTATCATAGTTTGTGTATTCACCGTAGTTCAAATGTGCCACACTTGGTTTATCCATCAGCTGATGGGCACCTAGGTTCCTTCCACCCCTTTACTATTGTGAATGATGCCGGAGTATATGTGTGAATTCACATATTAATTCATGTCCTGGCTATTCCTTCAGGATATATTCCTAGCACTGAATTGCTGAATCAAATGTTGTCTCTATGTTGAACATTTTAAAAAAGCTATTTTCCATGAGAGTTGTACCATTTTACAGTCTCACTAGGGGTGAGTTCCAGTCTGTCTACAGTATTTTTATTGAGGAGTTAAAAGTTTTCTATAAACTTTATATATTAGTCTCTTTTTAAATATGTCCTTGCCAAATATTTGTTCCACTATTTAAATTGTTTCTCACTCTTTCGGTGTGCATAAGTATTTAATTTTTTAAAGGATTCAGACTAATTTCTCTTCTCCTGTAGTAAAGTTTTCATTCTGTTTT
This sequence comes from Elephantulus edwardii, assembly GCF_000299155.1. Lineage (NCBI taxonomy): Eukaryota > Metazoa > Chordata > Mammalia > Macroscelidea > Macroscelididae > Elephantulus > Elephantulus edwardii. Next base: position 7,667,044 of record NW_006399813.1, read on the forward strand.
CTATTCTATTTATGCCATAAATTAAAGATCTTAAGTTTGCCTCTGTTTTTATTTCTGTAAAAATACACATAACCAAGTATTATACTTGCTCTGACTTTTTTTTAAAATATTCTATTCCTTTGGTTGTCATTGTTGTGTGCTGTCAAGTGTTCTGTGACCCATAGTGACCATATGTACAACAGCTCTGTAACCTGACTTGTCCTGAGCCAGTTTCACTAATTCTTACACACCAACACTCATTGTCCCATTTACTGTATCAGTCCATCTCATTTGGGGTTTTCCTTTCCTATATTGTCCCCTCCACCCTTCCAAGTATGACGTCCTTCTCCAATGACCAGTCTCTCCTGGCCATGTGCCCAAAGTATGTAAGACAGAGCTTCAAAATCCTAGGCTCCAAGGAGAAAGTTGGTTTTACCCTCTTCAAGACAGACCTATTTATTTTCTTGTTAGTTCATGATATGTTCAAGGCTCTTCTCCAGCACCACAACTCGATGGCATCCATTATTCTTCTGTCATCTTTAGTCCTTGTTTAGGTCTCTGCTGCATAGCAATTAAACATAAAGACCATGGCCTGAATTGGGTGCAACTCAATCTCTAGACATAGCTGCCTTTCAGTACTCTGGAGAGGTCCCTGACAGCAGATTTTCCCAATGCAATTCATCTTTTGATTTCCTGACTACTGGTGGTAAGGGTGTTGATTGTGGAGCTGAGTAACCTGTAATTGTTAGCAACCTCAATCTCTTCTCCATCTATCATGGTGCTGACAGTTGGCCCAGAGGTGAGACTCTTTGTCTTCTTGATGTTGAGCTTCAATTCATGTTGAAAACTACAGTCCTTGAGCTTCTGCAGCAAATGCTGCAGGTCTTTTTCACTTGCAGTAAGCAAGGCTGTGCCATCTGCATATTGTAAGTTGTTGATGAGTCTTCCTCCAATCGTGATGCCACATTCCTCCTCCTAAAGCCCCGCTACCCAAATGATTTGTTTCACATATAGATTGAAAAGGTTTGGAGACAGGCTGCATCTCTGATGCACTCCTATCCTGATTTTGACCCAAGTAATGTTTTCTGAGGACTGCTTTCTGGTCCAAGTATAGGTTTGCTTACATAGTTTGTATATATTGTGTTTAATATGTTTTTTAAAATTAATCACATTTGGCTATGCCCACCATTATCCTGTCTTTCCAGTTCCCTGCTGGATCTTTCCAATTTCCTTTACCCCTTTCTACACCCACCCAATTGTGCAACCCTATGAATTTGCCCCTATCCATCCTTACCAATCTACTCCCACTCTTTCCCACTTTGGATCTCCATACGCATTTTATTAGTTATCCTTCTATTTTTACAGTGACTGTCTTATGCAGTATTTGTCCTTATGAGACTGATTTAGTTCTCTAAGCATAATGCTCTCCAGTGAGCTGAACACAGAAAATGCATGCTCCAGCTCTTCCACTACTAGGAATATACCCCAAAGAAATTAGAACTGAGACACAAATGAATATTTGTACACCAGTGTTCATAACAGTATCATTCACCATTGGAAGAACATGGAAACAGCCCAAATGTCCAACCACAACCAAATGGATTGAGAAGTTATGGTATGTTCACACAATGGTATACTACACAGCACACAGGAGCAACAATTTTAAAAAATACTACATAACTTGCCCCAATTTTTTTTCTTGGATGATCTTTACAATTAAAGTTTTACACCTAATTATTTGACCCACCTTCAATTAGTTTTACATACCGTGTGAGGCATGAATCTCTTTTCATTTTTCTGCAAATAATTTTCCAGTTTTGCCAGCATGATTTGTGAAAGATACTGTGGTTTCTTAATTTGATGGATTGCATTCCTTTCTCAAACATCAACTGTCCAGAATTGAATAGATTTATTTCTGAGTTCTCAATTCTGTTCCGTTGGTCTATGTGTTTGTTGTTTTACCAGTCCCAGGTATTTTAACTACCATGGCTATAGAGCAAGTTTTTAAATCAGAAAGTCTAACATCTCCTACTTTGTTCTTCTTCAGTAATTCTTCACTTATCCAGGGTCTTTCTCCTTTCCACATAAAATTAGTGATTGATTTTTAATTGCTAGGGAGCTCTGGTGGCCAGCGTAGTGCCAATAAGCTGTGCTGCAATCTTGAAGGCACGCCGTTCGAGGCCACCAGGATGGGCAATCTCCTCCTGTGCTATTAATTGCCTCTGAAAACCCACCAGCGGGTCAGCTATGGGTCTGTTCCACCTCTGTGGTACTCAACAACAACAACAAGGACAACTTAATTGCTAACAATTTCCGCTTGATTGGTTCAACAATTTTGACACTAGCAGTCATGAAATCAAAAGATGAATTAGGAAAATCTGCTGTAAGTGACCTCTCCAGAGTGCGAAATAGCAATAGTAGCTATTATAGCTAGAGATTCAAGTGTGCTTGATCCAGGCTATGGTTTTCACAATTGCTTGCTATGAATCTGAGAGCTGGACAATAACTTAGACAAAAGAAGAAGCAGTATTTTTGAGTTGTGGTGCTGGAGAAGAGATTAAACATACCAGGTACTGCCAAGAGACCTGAAAGGTTTGACCAAGAGAGGATGAAATCAAGATGCTCCTTGGAGGCAAAGATTTTGAAGCTGCATCTTACATACTTTGAGCATGTGGCCAGAAGTACCAGTACTTGGAGAAGGACATAATATTTCAAAGGATGGAGGGATAGTGCAGGAAAGGAAGACCCTGGAGGAGCTGAATTAACATAGAAGTGTAAGTAGGCATCTCAGAGACCGTGAGATTGGCTCCGGATAGGACAGGGTTCAAAGCTATGGTGAATGGGGTTGCTATGAGTTGCAAGTAACTTGATAGCACATAACAACAACAACAAAAATGTATGGAATCTCAATTAGAATTGCCATTTATTTCCATGTAACTGTGGGTAGCAAAGCCTTCCTATCCATGAACATGGTATGATTTTCCATTTATATATGTCTCATTTGGTTTCTTCTAAGTGTTTTGTAACTTTCTTTGTATAGGTATTGACACTAAGATAAGTCAGACATGGTACTTGCTCTCAATAAATCTAAATCTCTTTAGTATTTAGACTTTTGCTTTGATTAACCCACACATGACCAAAAGGATTAAGGGTCATCAAAGAGATGCCAAAGGAAAGATATCCCAGAGAAGACTTAGAGGGAAATAAGAGTTTTCAACATTGACTGCAATTATTGTTTAAAACAAATTGCTTTCTTTGTTGCAGCTCATTTGACTTTCTGAAAAAGTACAATTTTCTCTGGAGAAATTGTCATCATTTAGGTACATGACTTTTCTTTGACAACTACAAGAAAAGTGGTAGGACAATATTTCTCCATTAATGAATACTTAGGGGAATTATCAAGGAAATATTTAGTTTTAATTATGCACCAATAAATAGAAGATAAGCATAGTGGAAAGGGAAGAATTTTAGAATTACCAGATTTAGGTTCAGATTTTGGCTTTTCCATCTGTATAATTTGGTCCTATCGGTTTCTCATTTTTAGTTCCTTTTCAGCACATGAAAGTAGATTAAATCATGTTATTCACGGTCCTATTGTGATGCTGAAATTAAATTATATCTCAAACGGACAGTAGCTCATTGTAGGTATGTAAAAGAAGATGTGTAAAGATATTCTCTTGCTATCTTTGTCCTTTGTAATTTTAATGAGCTCTTTTCAGCCTGGTTCTCAATTTTCACAAGATCATAAATCAAGGTAAACAAATTACAGATGAGAAAATAGTGCAAGGAGGGACAGAGGCCAATGTCTGAAAAAATAGGAAACTTTGTAAAATAGCCTGCTTTTTGCCAAATGACAAATTCTAGTGGGTGGAGAAGAGGATAAGAATAATAACTGGATGATCTCAATATAATTAGCATCTTGTTGCTATTAGCATATTTATGTTACTAGCTTTTCCAGTTTTTAAGTCATCCCATTTTTTATAGCCATAAATGAAAATCAAGTAAGTTTTGGTGTATGTCCAATGTTGCCATTGTTATTCATATTTACTGAGTATTTCTTGTAGACTAAGCAATATGTCAAATGCATTACATACATGATCTCATTCACTCTTCACAATACAGACAGCATTACCATGGACTGCTTCCTGACTATGGAATCTGTGGTGGTTGAGTACTATGGCACACAGAATACAAGAGAGAAATGGAGTCAGAACCTAAGTCCTTACCTATCATCAAACACACACACACACACCACCTCGAGAGAGAGAGTTTCTGTTTCCTGCCTTTTCTGTCACTTTGGTAGCAGAATTTTATTGCTATCTCTCAAAACCAGGAGTTGGCAAAGAAAATTTTTTCTCTTAGAGGTCAAACATTACACTTGCATTTGGCTGCTGAGTTTTCTCACTTATAGTGTTGAGGACTCTCCTTCATAGGGTCACTATGAGTCTCCTGTGACTTGATGACACTTACCAAAAATAAAATCAACATAGAGAGTGATTAGCTGGCCCAGCAGACCGAAAGTGATGCAACCAAGACAAAGGTCGGTGACTTTTAATCCATGGCCCTCAGGCCTGTCTTTCATTGTTTTTGTTCAAACATTCCTCTAGGTCATATAGCTCTGGTGTGTCCATTTGCCCTATAGCGGTAACTTGTGGTTTCTGTGAGGCTGAACACTGTGAGGCTGATGTGTCAAGTGCATTAATGGTTGGTTACCCATGGTGGACAGTGTTGAGTGAAACTCCCCAATTAAAACAAGCTTGGAAGCAGAAGCAGCATCCACTTCGGTAACAGCTTGTCTCCGGAAACCCTATGAACCTGGACAGAGGATGAGATACACACAAGTTTTGAAGACTCTCCTTCATAGGCTCGCTATGAGTCACCTGTGACTCGAAGACACTCAACAAAAACAACAACAACAACAACAACAACAACGACGACGATGACATAATGACATTAGGTGCAGAAGGTGGCATCTTACTGGAGAGAACACTGTCACCTAGTCTTAAGCCAATTATTCTATATACTGCCAGAACAGCTTGTAGAGGGGAAAATTTCTACTGCAGAACATTGAAAGCTTCATATATGAATTTCTGGCCAAGACAAACCTTTCTAAGGAATGGGTCTGCTCATTTACTTATTTTTTTTTTTCAAATGCACTTCACTAAAACACACAGCAAAAGTACCTACATTTTCAATGACATGACAAAGACACCTTGTTAAACAAATTTCTCTTTCCGTTCGCCATTATAAAATACATAAACCAACCAAAAAAACAACACACTGCTCTATAGGTTTCCAAGGCTATAAGTCTCTATGGGAGAGAGAGTAGTTGATAGATTTGAAATGACCTTTTGGTTACCAGCCCAATACATATGGCCCTTTGCCAACAGACTCCTCGAAGATACATATTTTGGAAGAAATTCTAAGCCAAGCTGGGGCTGTGCAGACTGGTTTCTTCAATTTGAGGAACTGACAGATAGATGGAGGAACCGATGCTGTGAGAAGGTAGATTTCCTTAACTCTCTAGCGAGTAGAGGAGGTGAGATCCGAAACCCCAGCTGTACCCTTCGCAAGCCTGATGATTTGGAAAGAATTCTGTAACTTCTCTAAGCCTCAGATGCCTCACTAACCCTGAGAGTCATAATATTTGACTCACAGTTTTCTTATCCCTTGGTGCCCAGAAATTGCAGAACTTTCTTCTGGCCCCACTATCCTCATTTTCCTTTTCTTGTCCATACTCCCCAGTGTGGGGTTCCCCAGGGCTTCCTCTTTGGCCTCTGGGTTTCTGTTTACATTCTCTCCTTGATTTCCTCTGCAGCAATCATGTCTCCCCCTGTGACATATCTCCAATCTACTCTACATTTCAACCTCATGTTGTGCATCTCCAGAAAAACACTTCCCCAAGGCAGCTTAAACTTAACAAATAGAGACAGATTTGCTAATTGTTCTCCAAGTTACTTCTGACTTTGGAATGTACGCTTATTTTAAATAGGGCCCCACTCCAAACCTCTGAGTCATCTGTCACATTTAACCCCCTCCTTCTTCCCTATCTAATCAGTCACTAAATTCCGTGAACTCATTCCTCTGAACCATCTTTTTTTTTTTTTCAGAGTTTTAGGACTTTAATTTGTCCCCCAAAGTCACTGAAGCAAAATTCAGGATAAAACATTCTGCTTTCCTTTACACCTGCCAACGCAAAAACTATTTGTAGGAAAAATGGTTTTGTACATGGGATGAAACTTAATATAAATTCAAAACTTACAGATAAGGGTTAGCTC
>NW_006399813.1:7674670-7678398 GCF_000299155.1 Elephantulus edwardii
TTTTAATTCAGGGGCAGATTTGTTGCAGTTCAGGTTTCCAACAAAGAGATTGAAAGTTGAAGTTGGTTCAACAGCTTCTACTTTCTGTTTCTTGGCTTCAGGAGCAGCTTTCTGCTTGGTCATGTCCTTTTTTCGCTTTCCAGATACTTCTTTGACAGGTTCTGCTTCCTCTTCCTCCTCCTCCTCATCTTCCTCCTCTTCGTCATCTTCCTCATCATCCTCTTCGTCATCATCTTCGTCGTCGTCATCCTCCTCCTCATCTTCATCCTCAGTCACCATCTTGGTTTTTGTGAGAGGCACTTTGGCAGCTTTCTTTCCTTTGGCGGGTGTCGTCTCCATAGCCTCCTCTTCAGAGTCATCTTCATCCTCATCCTCGTCGTCGTCTTCGTCATCATCTTCATCGTCCTCATCCTCTGAGCCAGGGGCAGCTGTTTTTGTTTTAATCATTTTTGGCTCAAATTCATCTTCTTCCTCATCCTCTTCCTCCTCCTCATCCTCTTCCTCCTCCTCTTCTTCCTCGCTGTCTTCATCTTCCTCCTCACTCTCATCCTTCTTGGCATTCTTGCCATTCTTTGCCCCCTTGGTGGGCACAGCACCCTTTTTACCGGGGGTGGCCACCACTGCTTTGCCCGGCGTGGCACCCTTCTTGCCAGGTGCTGCTATAGCTTTGGCAGGTGTAACTGCCATCTTGGCTGGTGTAACTGCCACCTTCCTCTTAACCATCTTTGATCAAAACTGAAATGGAAGCTCAAGTAGCTGTAGTAATTGTCTTAGGGTTTGTGTTTTGTTTTCAGGCAATTGGGAACTATGCCTCCTTACATAAATATGCTAAATTTTAAAATAGCAGACATTTCTGTAAAGACTAAGGAGGACAGTAGAAGGATTGTTACCTTCAGTGTGGTGCTGGAGAAGAGTATTGAACATGCCATGGAGTTCCTAGAGAATAAAGTTTGCCTTGGAGGAGGTGAAACCAAGCTGCTCCTTGGAGGCTAGAATTTTGAAGCGCCATCTCACATACTTTAAGTGAAAGGAAATTTTTTTTAAAAATAATGTCCCCAAACCCAAGTATTGTAAGAACCCATACCTTTGATCTGTATTGTAAAAACCTATACCTTTGATCTTGTGTGAATGTCTGTGTTCCAGGAACTAGCTGACCACAAACTGAAAAAACAATTACTGGCAACAACCATATTTTAACTAATGTCAGCAGCAGGCACCTAACCTAAAATGGGACTTCTCCTTTTCCAAAGAGCCAATGAGCTATTTCTACGCCAAAGAACCCCTAGACCTAGTATAAATTCCCTTGCTTTTTGGGGCTCGGGGTCAACTTCCTTGTCTCCTGTGTGAGATATAAGTCATCCCAAAGCTTCGTCAATAAAAGCCTCTTGTGATTATAGCAAGTGGATCTGGTGTGAGTTGCTTGGGGTCGCGCCTGGTCTGGGAAAAGCCCTAGTTTGGGGTCTTTCATTTGGGGGCTCATCCGGGATGGAGCAGCCACCCCTACAACCCGCCAGCCAGCCACTTGGAGGTAAGAGGATCCTCTAGAATGTCTTTGTTTCTTTGTCTGTGTGGCACCGCCAAACCTGTGTGTTCATAAGTCTGTTTTATTTTCAGCTTACGTTCAGTTTGTGGCTGTGGCAAAAGTAGATGTGCTTGAAAAAACCACGAGTCACAGCCCAAGAGGGAGACGTCCCTTTGGGTGGAATACGGATCCAAAGGCTTTAATAGTCTCTGGTCTGTCTGAGGGACTTAGAGTGTCCCGCCGGAGAGGAGGGGCCCAGAGGGCTCTCCCGTCTGAAGCAGCTTTCAATTGGTTGTCGTGAAGAGAGCTTCTTGTGTGTCTTGTATTTCTTGTGAGTGTCTGCTGTGTTCTGTGGGCGACTAATATGGGACAGAATCAGACGACACCCCTTTCCCTGACTTTAGGACATTTTTCTGAAGTAAGAACCAGGGCTAATAATCTCTCTGTTAACGTTAAAAAAGGACTTTGGCAAACCTTCTGTAACTCTGAGTGGCCCGCTCTGAGAGTTGGTTGGCCACCAGAGAGAGCATTTGACTTAACAATCATTTTGGCAGTTAAAGATCTTGTTTTCCAGGAAGGACCAAACACGCATCCTGACCAACAGCCGTACATCATCGTGTGGCAGGATTTAGTGCAGAATCCACTGCTGTGGGTAAAACCTTGGGTTTTGAAGAACCATACCACCCCTACGCGCGCATTAGCCCTAAAAACCCGAACTTCTGAGTCCAGAGTTCCTCTGGCCCCAGAAGCTGCACCATCGGCACCACGCAAAATTTATCCTGAGATTGAAAATCCACCTGAGTGGCCTGAAATGCGCCACAATCCTCCCCATATCAGGGACAGGTTGATCCCGGTCCCCCCATCCCCGCTAGTGCCCCCCAGGGACCAGCACGGGGACTCGCAGTTGGAGGGGTCTAGAGAGCCCAGATTCCACTGTGGCTTTTCCCTTACGAGCCTACGGAGGGCCCCCAGAGCCAGGACAACTCCAACCCCTCCAGTACTGGCCATTTTCCTCTGCTGACCTCTATAATTGGAAGGCTAACCATCCTTCCTTTTCAGATAACCCCACAGGGCTTATTGGACTAATTGAGTCCTCATGTTCTCTCACCAACCTACCTGGGATGATTGCCAGCAACTTCTCCAGGTCCTCTTCACTACTGAGGAGTGAGAGAGAATTCAGACGGAAGCCAGGAAAAATGTCTGAGATGCTGCAGGACAACCAGTCCAGACTCCTGCTGCCATGGATGCGGGATTTCCTGTCATTCGCCCCAACTAGGATTATAACACTGCTGAAGGTAGGGAGCAGCTATCTGCTCACCGCCGGGCTCTCGTAGTGGGTCTCAGAGGGGCTGCCTGACACCCCACTAATTTCGCTAAGGTAAGAAAAGTCCTTCAAGGACCTACTGAACCCCACTTTGTGTTCCTAGAAAGACTAATGGATGCCTATAGGAGATACACTCCCTTTGACCCCACATCAGAGGGACAGAAAGCAGCAGCAGTTACAGCCTTCATTGGGCAGTCTGCTCCAGACATCAGGAAAAAATTACAGCGCATAGAGGGGTTACAAGATTTTACATTGAGGGATGTAGTGAAAGAAGCTGAGAAAGTGTACCACTAGAGGGAGACAGAGGAAGAGAAGGCAGAGAGAGAAAAGAAAGAAAGAGAGGAATGTGAGGACTGGCGAGACCGCCGTCAAGAGAGGAATTTGACAAAAATCTTGGCCGCAGTAGTGCGTGAAAAAGAAAGAGATAGAGCAGGGTCTAGACAGACAGGGAACCTGGGCACTAAGGGATCGAAGCAATATGAAAGGAAACTGCAGTTGGACAAAGACTAGTGTGCATACTGCAAAGACAAGGGACACTGGGCTAAAGAGTGTCCCAAGAAAAATAATAAGCCATCAAAAATTCTCACCCTAGATGAAGACTAAGGAAGACGGGGCTCAGATCCCCTCCCCGAGCCTAGGGTAACTATATCTGTGGGGAGGACCTCCGTTGACTTCCTGGTAGACACGGGGGCACAACATTCAGTTCCTAAGCAGCCCCTGGGGAAGATTAGCACAAAGAAGTCAGTGGTGCTAGGGGCCACTGGACAAAAATTCTGCCCATGGACCACGGAACGGACTATAGATTTAGGAAAAAAATCAAGTGACTCACTCTTTTCTTGTTATACCGGAGTGCCCAGTCCCACTCTTAGGAAGAGATCTCCT
>NW_006399813.1:7682620-7684091 GCF_000299155.1 Elephantulus edwardii
CAGCCTTTGTTGCCCAGGTGAGTCAGGGACTGGCCAAACAACTGGGGGTGAATTGGAAATTGCATTGTGCTTATAGACCCCAGAGCTCAGGTCAGGTAGAAAGGATGAATAGAACTCTAAAAGAGACCTTAACTAAAATAGCTATTGAGACCGGCATAAAAGATTGGATTGCTCTCCATCCCTTTGCACTGTTCTGTGCGCGGAACACCCCAGGGATCCTTTCACTTACCCCCTATGAGATTCTGTATGGGGGACCACCCCCTCTTACTAGTGTAAATGTGAAGTACAATGATGCCAGTTTTACTGATTCTGCATCGTTAATGATTTGGTTGAAAGCTCTAGAAACATGCCAAAAGGTGACCTGGCCAATGCTTCAAGAGATTTATAATGATAAATTGCCTCCCCTCCCGCACAATTTTCAGGTTGGAGATAAAGTCTTGATCTGTCGGCACCGGACCAGCAATCTCGAGCCTTGCTGGAAGGGACCCTATCAAGTGCTGCTGACTACCCCTACAGCTGTTAAAGTAGATGGAGTAGCAGCTGGGGTCCATGCTTCTCATGTCAAGCCAGCTCCGACCAGTGAAGATGACCAGTGGACTCTGGAAAGGACTGATAATCCTTTTCATTTGCGCCTTCATCGGGACAGCCACAAGTAACCACAACCCGCATGCCCCTCACAACCTTACCTGGATAGTCCAGTCTCAAGCAGGGAACATTGTATGGTCCATCTCTGCAATCGTTACCCCTTGGACCTGGTGGCCAGATCTGTACCCTGACCTCTGTAAGTTAGCCCATGGAGCCCCTGCAGACTGGGATGTAGAAGCAACCCTTAAACCCACTGCTCCCTCATGGCCCACTCCCCATGATGCTCAAGGCCTTCTAGCCCCTGCCCTCATTGGAGGACGAGCAGGTTGTGGAAATCAGAGACAGAGGGGGAACTTAAGATGGTTCACTTTCTATGTCTGTCCAGGGCATGACCTGAATACACGAGGGTTAACTCGTAAGTGCGGGGGACAGAGTGATTTCTATTGCCAAAGCTGGAAATGTGAAACAACTGGGAATACTTACTGGAAGCCTTCGTCCTCTTGGGATTTCATAACTGTAACAGCTAACTACTCTCGAGTTAGCCTGGGAAATCCCAATTCCGCTAAACAAGCAAGAGCTGCATGTAGTAATTGGTGTCACCCCCTAAAAATTTCTTTCACAGATCCTGGCACAAAAGCCCGTCAATGGCAGTCAGGATATTGGTGGGGAATCAGGCTTTACCAAGAAAACTATGATAAAACTGTTTGATCGTCCTCTACAGAGTACAGTTATAGGACCCAACCCTGTGCTGGCAGGGCTCTCCCCAGCTGAGAAATCGCCTCCTGTCCCACCCCAGAGCCAACCCATCTCAACTTCTCTCACACCAAAGGAGTTAAGAAAACAACCCGCCTCTACAAGGGACCGTATCCTGAATCTAATTAAAGGA
>NW_006399813.1:7685351-7687792 GCF_000299155.1 Elephantulus edwardii
AAAAAACAATTACTGGCAAAAACCATATTTTAACTAATGTCAGCAGCAGGCAACTGACCTAAAATTGAACTTCTCCTTTTCCAAAGAGCCAATGAGCTATTTCTACACCAAGAAACCCCTAGACCCAGTATAAATTCTCTTGCTTTTTGGGGCTCAGGGTCGACTTCCCTGTCTCCTGTGTGAGATATAAGTCGTCCCGAAGGGGACCTGGTGTGAGTTGCTCAGGGTCGCGCCCGGTCTGGGTAAAGCCCTAGTTTGGGGTCTTTCATAAGCATGTTGTCAGGAGGGATCAGTCCTTGGAGAAAGACATCATGTTTGGTAGGGTGGAGGGATAGTGCTGGAGAGGAAGACCCCAGATGAGATGTAACACAGTAACTGGGGTAGTGAAGGTGAGTGTGTCAGGGGCAGTAAGACTGTCTCAAGATAGAGCAGGCTTCAGTGCTATTAATGTTCAGGGTCTCTCTGAGTCGCAGATGACTCGTTGGCACATAACAACAACAATATTAAACATCTAGGCTAAGATATGCTGTTGTTTAGTACCTTAGAATTGGGCCTAACGAGGCCTCTATTCTTTCTGAGTGGTTCACAAGGTTTTTGTTGACTTATATTTGGAAGTAGAACACCAGCCCTTTCTTGCTAGTGTGCGTTTGTCTGGAAACTTACTGAAATTTGTTAAGCAAGTCTCAAAGACAGCCTCCTCCAGCAGATGTGTGAGGGCTTCAATGACGGGGACTGACTAAAAGTTGAACCGAAGTCATCTGCATAGAAAGCAAGAACTCTATCACTGTAGCATGCTGCTGTTGCTATGTGGCTTCAAGTCGACTACAATTCACAGCGACCCTATGCACAGTAGCTCTGAAGCCTGCCCTTTTCTGAGCCAATCTCACTGTCTCTGACAAGCCTAACCTCGTTACCCCAGTTATTATGCCAATCAATCCATCTCATCCGGTAGTCTTTGCTTATAGTCACTCTCATTCACCTATTTTACACGCAGATTTTCGAATTATTCTTGCTCTTCCATATTCAAAATTGTTAATGACCCTCCAGTGTTCCAGAATACCATAAAAGCAGGAACACTTTTATTTCAGATTCTCCCAAATCTCTTTCTAGTCACTCTTAGTCTATTCTCCCTTAACTCCAATTTAGTTCCTCTATTCTCCTCCCTGAACTAAACTTCTTATTTTTCTTAGAATCTACTGATCTTTCACTATTGTTGGAATCAACTGACCTTTTGTGGCCCCCAACCTGTGCTCATACCATTAGTCTTTCTTGATTATTTCCTCTACTGTGTGAGCATGAATTTGCTGTATTTAGCCTTGAGCCTCTGCACCCTGGTCTCATATTCCTTCTTTTCTTTTCCAAAAGTCTTTACTACCTTAGTAGTGGTGGTTTCATAGCATGTATTATCTAAATTGCCCCTATCAGATTATACTTGTGTATCAGGAAGTGAAATACATTTTTTAAGAGATAGAAACGCAGTTCATACACATGAATTTCACCTGTTGGTATGCACAGGAATCGTATTTTTGTGTGAGTGTACCGTCAAATCAGATCTGACAGGTACAGGAGGAGATTTTCCCTCCTTCCCCAGCAGAGCATCTGGTGGATTCGAACTGTGCGCCTCTGGGATTGTAGTTGCAGTTCCTTGCCACTAGGCCACCAGAGCTCCCCATTAGGAATCATATTGATTACATCTGGGGAATGAACCGCTAGATAAGCTCAGTTTCAGCTGTGAAAACTAGGCCAGGAGATGATTGTGGAACAGACCACCAACTACTCACATGCAAGTTCAAGCTGAAGCTGAGGAAAATGAAAACAAATCCACGAGAACCAAAATTTGACTTTGATTCTATCCCAACTGAATTTCAGAACCATCTCAGGAATAGGTTTGAGGCCTTGAACACTAATGAGCGAAGACCAGATGAGTTGTTGGAGGATATCAAGGGTATCATCCAGGAAGTGTGCACAAATGTTCATTACAAAGATAGAGGAAGAAGAAAAGATCAAAATGAATGTCAGAAGAGACTCTGAATATTGCACTGGAGTGCAGAGAAGCCAGAGCCCAGGGAAGAATTCAAGATACTAAAGAGCTGAAGAGAAGATTTCAAAAGGCAGCACGGGGATGACAAAGCAAAATATTACAATGAAATGTACAAGGAGTTGGAGTCAGAAAATAAAAAAGACCTAACTTGCTCAGCATTTCTTAGGCTCAGGGAACTGAAGAACAAATTCAAACCTCGAGTTGCTATAATCAAGGATGCTTTAGGCAGAATATGAAATGATCCAGAAAGTATTAAAAGAAGATGGAAAGAATATACTGAGTCACTGTATTGAAACGAATTGGCAGACAGAGAAGAATTTTATGTAACAACATATGAGCAAGAGCCTACAGTGATGAAGGAAGAAGTTCAAGCTGCTTTGAAGGAAATAGCAAAAAAAAA
>NW_006399813.1:7689597-7691064 GCF_000299155.1 Elephantulus edwardii
CCATGATACATTCAATACTCTTCTCCAGCACCACAGCTCAAAGGCGTCAATTCTCCTTCTATCCTCCCTAGTCATTGTCCAACTCTCTAATGCATAACAAGTGATTGCAAAAACCATGGCCTGTATCAAGCGCACCTTAGTCTCCAGAGGGACACCGTTGCTCTTGAGTACTTTAGAGAGGTCCTAACAGCAGACTTTCCCATCGCAATATGTTTTTTTATTTCCTGGCCACTGGTGCCAAGAGTGTTGACTGTGGAGCCGAGCAAACTGTATAAAACCTATATATACATATCCATATCTTTATCTATCTATCTATCTATCTATAAATATATAATTTTAACAAATAAAATCTTTGTGGCAATCCCTGCACTGGGCAATCTATTGGTCTATAATTTTTTTTTTTTTTTACAGTATGAGCTCATTTCCTGGGTATTTGTCATATTTTGGTAATTCTCACAATATTTCCGAGTTTTCCATCACATACTCAGGAAAATAACTCACATATATTGCTTTCGAGTTAGAATTGACTTGTAGCCGACCCTCTGCTGGATTTCTGAGACTGTAAATAGTGTGGAAGAAGACCGACTTCCTTTCTCCCCGGAGCCCGGGTGGATTCTGATTGCCAGTGAAGATCAGCCTTTAGCAATGCAGCTCCCTACAAACTCACCAGACCTCCCATTGCACAGTAAATATGCTGCTGAAACAAAACGACAAACCACAAAACAAAACCTTACTGCCATTCAACTGATTCCTACCCACAACTACCCTCCATCGGGATTTTGAGGTTGTAAATCTTTATGAGTGAAGACTGTCCATCTTTCTCCTATGGAGCAATGGTGGATTCAAACCATAATGGATTCATGGCAATTTGGTTAACAGGCTACAGGCTATGTCACCAGAGCTCCAAAAGACTACAGAATAAACATAACTTTTAAATCCACCTAAAAATGTCAAACTTATTGCCATTGAATTGGACAGACTCCTAGCTGACCCCCCATAGGATCTCCAAGGGTGTAAATTGGTGGCACCATGATGCATGGAGAAGAGACTGAGGTTGTTAACAGTTTCAGCTTGCATGGCTCCACAATCAACACTCTTGGCACCAGTGGTCATGAAAGCAAAAGACAAATTATATTGGGGAAGTCAGCTATTAGGGACCTCTCCAAAGTGCTAAAGAGCAATGATTGTCAGTCTGGAGACTGAGGTGGTCCAGGTCCAGGCCATGGTCTTTGCAATTACTTGCTATATATCAGAGACTGGATAATGATGGAGGATGATAGAACTGATGCCTTTGAGTTGTGGTGCTGGAGAAGAGTACTGAACCTACAGTGGACAGCCCAAAGAACAAATAGGTCTGTCTTGGAGAGGGCCTCCAAAGATTTTTTTTTAATTATTAAATTTTATTAGTTTTAATGAACATTTACAGGGATTTTGGGTTTTCATTCCTTCATTGCTGCACCATTCTCT
>NW_006399813.1:7692149-7703909 GCF_000299155.1 Elephantulus edwardii
CATTTGTTGCTTGCTGTTCTGTTAAATTTTGCTATTTTGACTGGGGTGAGATGATATCTCATAGTTGTTTTGATTTGCATCTCTCTTAGGGTTAGGGATTTTGAGCATTTCTTCATGTGCTTGTTAGCCATCTGAATGTCGTCTTCCCTGGCTCGTATACTTTGGGCATGTGTCCAGGAGGGACCAGTCCTTGGAGAAGGGCATCATGCTTGGAAGGGTGGAGGGACAGAGAAGGAGAGGAAAATCCTGGATGAGATGGACTGACATGATAACTAGAACAATGAGATTAGGTGGAGTCAGTGAGACTGGCTCAGTATAGGGCCTGGTTCGGAGGTATTTACATAGGGTCACTATGAGTCACAGGCGACTCAATGGCACATCACAACAACAAATCAAACAGGAGGAGACTTCCTATCTTTCTCCCACAGAGCCACTGGAGGATTTGAACCCAGAGAGATGCAGTCTTTGAGTTAGCAAACTCCCCATGGAGTTCAGTTTCTATGTAGTCACTGGTGTGACTCACTTTATTGCAATATTAGGTTTTTGTGATGATCTAGAATCAAACCCTCAACATGTCCAAAGTGTGCCTGTACTATCAACATTTTACAGATAGAAAACCTATTGCCAGAGGGGCTGAACTGAACTATCAGGTGTCTGAGAAACCCATGAAATAAGAAATAAAATCAAGAGTCTTTGAAAATCAACAAATCTTTGATCACTTACAATGAGGTACAAGCAAGGTGATGCCAGAGAATGGCTCCTGGCTCACCCTTTCTATTTTTCTTCAGCAACAGTGCCCAGAAGAGGATCAGGTGGATCGGTGTAAACATGGAGTGAAGGGTCATTTTTAAGGGCCTAGTAATTTTATGAACTTCAGAGGCCAGGAGCAGTTGAGGAGAAAGAGCCAGGAGTATAAAAGCACCAAATTGGAGTAGAGAAAAATGCCTTCAAAGTTCTCCTCCTTCCATCGTGAAGACGTTTCCGCAGAGGTGCCTGAGGAAGATGTGATACAGAGCCCTGGTTATGGATGAGTTTGGGTGAAGAGTGTTCCTGAGAGAACTTGCCTGATAGCGTCAGTGCTGAGCCTTTGTGGGACTCCCTTCAGGTACTGCACACCAGGTCTGGTGTGGGGAAGCAGCTTCCTCCCTGAAGCCTATGGTTAGGCCTGAAAGCTCATACATAGGCCTTTGGCCAAACTCTTCATCTATGTCACATCGATATAAATAATGCAGAATCAGCGTTTTCCCTAGGGCTGATAGACGGACGGAGTACTATTTCATCCTGTCAGTCTGTGTGCACTGCTTCTCAGGATGGAATCTCTCACCTTCTCAAGAACTTCACTCTGCAAGTTCTCCCTTCTCTTTCTTTGCATTGAAAGACCCCAAACTAGGGCTTTACCCAGAACGGGCGTGACCCTGAGCAACTCACACCAGATCCACTTGCTGTAATCACAAGAGGCTTTTATTGACGAAGCTTCGGGACGACTTATATCTCACACAGGAAACAGGGAGGTCGACCCTGAGCCCCAAAAAGCAAGGGAATTTATACTAGGTCTAGGGGTTCTTTGGCATAGAAATAGCTCATTGGCTCTTTGGAAAAGGAGAAGTTCTAATTTAAGTCAGTTGCGTGCTGCTGTCGTTAGTTAAAGTATGGTTTTTGCCAGTAATTGTTTTTTCAGTTTGTGGTCAGCTAGTTCCTGGAACACAAACATTCACACAAGATCAAAGGTATAGGTTCTTACAATACAGATCAAAGGTATAGGTTTTTACAATACAGATCAAAGGTATGGGTTCTTACAATACTTGGGTTTGGGGACATTCTTTTTTAAAAAAATTTTCCTTTCAGAATTATACACGTCAGCACACAATCTAGTTTTCTCCTTGTCTTTCCACATTGCCCTCTAGCTATCCTCCTATTTCTCGACCCTGTCTTTTTGGACATCGTCTCAGAAAAGATGTTTATATTCACCTTTCCTGGTTATCTCCAAATTTTCCACTCCCAGTCTCTGGTGGAGCCTTTCCATTTCAACTTCTTCCCACAACCGCTCTCCTGAGGTAGCTTTTGTCAAGGTTGTGAATGATTCTGTTATGGTGGAGTTTGTGCATCAGTTTGGCTGGACCATGATGCTCTGGTGTGACAGTTTGGCTGTGGTCACTCCCTATGATGAAATCTAATACAATGTAATCACCTCCAGGATCAGATAAACTATGAGAACCATTTGCACCTGGGCACATTCTAGCAAAGCTCTCTGGTTTTTGCTCTAACATGCCATTATCTGATTCTTCAGACCAGAAACTGGCTTGTTAACTGGTAATCCGAGTTTATCAAGTCCTACAGTTACCTGAGTCAGGCAAACTGACCCAGACCCACACATAGTCTTGGGACTTGCCTGATTCTACAACCATGTGAGCTCTTTTCTTGAGATAAATCTCTCTCTTCATACACACATATATCTGCATCTATCTGTCTTTCTAGGTATACATGTATCTATGTATCTATCTGCCTAGCTAGCTAAAGGCTTCAGTGGATCATCTTCTCTAGAGAACCCAGCCTAAGGCAACCCCCATCATGTAAATACTCATGTATTCCTTCACTCAGCTTCCTTGACGTATGTTCTCCTACTCATAAGTGCCCAAATATATCTCTCAAACAGAGATACTTCTTCTCATCTCCTGAACTCCAGGTTGACATTTATCTGCCTGTACAACGTCTTGAGCATATCAGTGATGATGACAGTGGCACAGGACAGGACAAGGTTAAATGGGTCATAGTTGACTGTTGAGTTGGTTGTAATTGACTGGATGACAGAATACAGCACCTCGGGGAGTAGTAATGATATGGTGGTGGAATGCTCACCTTCCACAAACAACAAGCAGGTTGGATTCTTGGACAACGTATTAAGAGGTTTGGAATGTTGCTAAGAAGCTGTACAGGGTTTAGTGAAATGACAGACTGTTGCTGTTGTAAACTGTGGACACTTACTTTAAGTCATGGTATAATCAAGGTGGGGTAAGATTTTAGAGTTGATTATTGTTGCTTTATTCGGAACACTTTACCCTTTATGCCTCTCCTCAGGTCATCACTACTTTAGCAGGCTGCCTTATTTGTAAGTTTCAGTTCTGCTAATAACATTTCTTTGTCCCTTTCTCAGTGGACATCCAGTTTAAACACCTCCCTCTCACCCACTGATGCACTCAGCAAACACAATTTCATTATCCACGATATTCTGTGTATATGGTTAAAAGGGGGATTCTGCATCCTTTTTCAATGTGAATGTATTATCTTGGACTTCCTTGGTAGATCATAGACAATGAGAGGGCAGATCTTGTCTTGCAGTCATCTTGGAAACCCCAGAACCTAGAACACTTGAACACAGGTGGCTCTCCTATATTTCTGTAAAAAAAAAGGAACTAGTAATCTTTTCAATACAAGGAAGCCTCAGATTGTCACAGATTAGACAGAGCTGGCCCTCATATCCATCAAATGAATGAATAAACAGGTGCATATGAGTCATATCCATACATTTTTAGGAGAGTTAAAATAATTTTCTAATATTTGAATATAATTAGTATACAAGTATTACTCATTAGTGATAGCTGTGGTTAAGAAGAAAAATAATGCCTTCTTGTTAGAAATGCACATTGAAGTATTTATAATGAAATGCCAATGCATATGAGATTATTTTAAAATACTTCAGTAAGGAAAAAAAGCAGATGAAGCAACATGGCAAAATATTTATTTTCCCACCTCGGCCTGCATATATTCTAGTTGAACACATAGACAAGAATATATTCAGAATCTAAAAATGAATGTAATAGATTTTAGGTAAATCTATATTAAGTAAATAATATTAATATTTTAATATGAGTGGTTTATGAGATATAAAGACAAAGTATAACCCAATATAATTAAAAGAAGCAAAATGTTTCACAATATGTTAACCAAAAGGCAGCGTTCTAACACATTTCTTGGGGAAGCAGGAAACTGCTTATTTAGGGAGAATTTATTCACATTCACATAATTTATTCACATAAAATTAATTTCAAACACTACGTGAGACAAAAATTTGATCATTTACTTCTATTTAGGGAAAATTTTCTTCACATAGTTCCTTGAATATGTAAACATTCTTGTTTTACATGTAAAACGAATGTGTTCACTGATGTAAATAAATATAAATAAATTAATCTCAATATTACAAAACAGCAAGATTTATAATTTGGCTATGAACATCTCACTTCAGAAATACAGACTGTTTTATATTGTTATTATTAGAATATCTCTGGGTACTTTAAAAGTTATTAAGTCAAGGAAGAGTCCTTTCATAGGGCTCTGTAAAAAAAAGAAAAAAAGACTAGCCCAAGAATAAAAGTACAGTTGCTCTTACAACTAGCCGGCTAAGTCCTGGTTTCTTATCTGTATTTGTGTAACAAAGGAAGGCTTATTTTTTTCATAGCATACTCTTCCTTTGCCACCAACTAACCCAAGAAAATCAACAGTCCTGAGTTACTAACATATTTTAGCTGTAAAATATTTTGCCAACTCATTTTAATTGGCCAAGGAAAGAAGAAAAAAAGCCTTAGAATCAAGGGTTATTTTAGAATGTGGTTCAGCTCTTTGGCAATTTTGCTTAGAAGAGATTGCTTAAAATTTTCAATTTTTAGTCTGTTTACAGTAGCTAATTAATGTATTTCTTTCTTCTCAGTGTCCAATTGATGCTTTAATTTTGATTTTCCTGTTCAGCACAGTTTTGTTCTCACGAGGATTAGGATTCATGAGGATGTGATCCCAGGATGAACTCTTCTTGCCTTGTTTTGCTGACATCCCCGAGAGTCTCAAAGAAAATATCAGGCAAAATACAGAATGCTACCAAAATTGTCACCGTTCTTCCAGAATGTTCTAAAAACCCTAGACCTATCCTGTGGATTTGTGTGCAATTTCTTCTTACCTCTCCTTTGGCTAAATCAGGTAGCCAAGAGTTACTGTCATAAGCAAAACTGTCAATGTTTTACATGTATATCCTGAAAGTTAAAAAAAAAAAGGAAAAAGGTTAAAAGTCCAAATGGTTGTATTCTTCTGTGAGAAATGTAATATTTGAGCTGATATGTGATAAGAGAAGAAATGAATTAGCTTGTGATGCAAAACAAGTGCAAAATTAGTATATTATAGGGTCTGAAATCCAATTGCAAAACTGAAGAGCTTAGAAACCATGGCAACCCCAATGCAACACCAACTGAGTTTTTAGTTTCTTGAGCTTAATAGTAGCCCAATTAGAATAAATTAAAATATTTTCCGATTAAAAGTCATTGCAAACTCAATGAAGAAATGAATGCTACCTGTAGGTTAGAGGAAATACTGATGAAGAGAAAAAGGCACTTAGAAAGTGTGAGGACACCCTTACATGACGCAATTCCTGTGAAATAACTTTGTGTAACAACAGAAACCAGACGTTATTCAACAATGCTTAAAACAAATTTTCAGATGTCACAAGTACTCAAGTCTTAAAAAGCCACCAGGCAAAAAAAAAAAAGAAGTACAACACATAGGCCAGTCATCTCATGATGCGAACTGTCACTAGGAAGGCATTTCTGGTGAAAAGAGCTAATACAGCATTTTTCCCCACTCCTCAACCCAGCGGTCAGGTGGCATTATTGGTATCTAATCACAATAATGAATTGACACAATTAATAATATACTATTAATTGATTATTTCTAGATTTCCTTCTTTCTGTGTTACACAGAGATACAGAATAGGAAAAAAGGATGTACTGATTATAAGATGCTAAATTTCAAATGACTTTCCTTCAAAATGTTATCAGTGTCCTCACTCATACTGAGAAAGTTCTATATGCAGAGAGGAGCAGAGGAGGCAGTGTAAGTGATAGAATTTATCCTGAATAGTAATTATAGACAAAAGGAATTAAGAGCTATCATACCAAAAGGCAAAAATGCTGAAAGTGCTCTCTATGGATATATTATCAAGTTTTAATGGAAAGAAGAAAAACTAATGTAATTTAAGAGTAAAAAGTCATCCGAATTTCTGGTCACCCAGATTGTCTATAGTCCCAGGTAATTTTGGCTAGCATAAGGGTACCAATAATTATGGCACCAGCCACCAATCCTTGAGGGGGGAATAATGTGGAAACAGAGTTAATAGAATCATGACCAATGACATATATAGGGCACTTTCACAGTGGCAAACATACTGGCTATGAGGTAATGGGAAGAAAAAGAGGAGACATGGATTACTTTCTGCATATAGTTTCTTTACATCACCAATTTGAAATAAGCACTGGATGTTTCACATATTTGAGAGGATTCTAAAATGTTTCTACTTCACTATCCTTAATGAGAAATGTTTGGGGCATTCAAATATAATAACTGAAGTATTCAATGTTACAACTAGAAAGCTATCTTGGGATTCTTCTACTTCAACAGTCTCATTTTGTGAGCAAAGGGTAGAATCACAAAGTCGCAGTTGCTTATAGGCTCATAGGAAGGGGAAGAGATGTGCAAGCTTTCCCATTCACAGCATTATCATCAGAGCATGGAGAACATCATACACTTTGCCTATGAAATATGTTTCTAAGTGTTCTGTCTACTGTAAAGGAAATTTCACATAGGAAAATAGTTAATTATAAAATTAAAAGCATTATTTTGAGTCAAAGGAAAGTAAATAGTTGGTTAAGACAGTTGTTCAACCATAAACAGTTAACTAGCACAACCTTTCTTCTCAAAATTATTCATCCTTTCCCCTCACCACTCTTGCTTGCTCTGCTCCCAACACTCCTAACAACTAATGTCCAAGACTCCTTTACCACATGACAAGTGATAGGAGCTACTAGGAAATAAGTGAAGCTAATGCAACAAGCAAATGCCCGGGGCTTCAAATCAGCAAAATTAAGTTGTATAATTCCATGGCCTGCTGGCCTAGTGGTAAGAAACTGTGTTTCTCATATTCACCAGCTGCTCTGTAGGAGAAGAATCAGCAATCTCCTGTGCCATGAACTGCCTCTGAAAACTTTCTGAAAAGTCAGCTGTGGGTCAGCACTGACATGAAGGTAAACAAGATGTTGCCATTAGGTGCTATTCAGTCAAGTACAATTCATAGCAACTCTAAGAACAGATCCAAACGCTTTCCTATACTCACTGCCCCAAGTAGAATTTTCAGATGTCTCCCTGCACTCTAAGAGCAGAAATTCCCTCCATGAGTAAATTTTTGTGCTATTTTGCCCAAGCGATTTTTTAATGCTGTAATACTAGCTTGCTCTTGCTGTTGTTTGCTGTGAATTCGGAACCCACTCACCGCTGACCCTCCAAGAGGTTTTCAGAGGTAATAAATTGCACAGGAAAGCCTGTCTTTCTCCCTCATAGCTGCTGGTGGAGTCAAACCAAGTGTCTCTGAGCACAACTCCTTACCACTAACCCTCCAGGGCTTAGAAAGACCTTATCTATCTCACTAAAGTAAACCATGGCTCCTCACACATTTGGGGAATTCTCTTTCTCTCATCACTTTGCATTAATGCTACCATTTTCAAATATGTCTGAAAGATCACAATTTCCGTATAAAGGATAAATTGAGATATAAATTCAAAAGCCATCCAGAGCATCCAGATGACCAAAGTAAAAGGCTATTCCAATGCCATTGGTCATTAGCTCAAGTAGGTAATTCTGGTTTAACAGAAAATTAGAGACCAACAGAGCTGTGTAATTTAATAAAAATATGAATTATTGAGATTATTATCTCCTGAAATAGAGACACCACTTTCAGGTATAAAGGCAACTGTTCATGAATCTCAAAATGTACTTGGTTCACTACAGGCTACCAAGTGAAAAGGAAATCCCTGCTAAGATTTATGCAGCTTTGGGGACAAATTAAATTATAAAATTATGACCCACATTATGATTATAATTTAAAGGTTTGCCCTCCATGATTCAAGAGCTCTTAAGTTATTCCTTAAAAAAAGGATAACTTTAGTAATGCATCGTTTTATAGAACTATATTTAAAATGTTTAAAATGCAAAAGCACTGAAAAGTTATCTACTATATATTATCTTGTTTTACTGAAAAGACACAAAATTGATTTTTTTAAAAAAACAAATGATCAGAATTTCTGCTCACCCTGCTTTTCCATAGTCCCAGATAATTCTAGCTAGAATCAGAGTACCAATAATTATAGTACCAGAAACCAATCCTCGAAGGGGGAAAATTTGACAACACAGTTAATAGAAATATCAGTAATGATATATACAGAGCAGCTTCACCACAGGAACGTACTTTATATAAAAAAATAAGTGGAAAATAGAAGACTACCTTCTGCATTTGGTTTCCTCAAGACAAAAATTTTATAATAAGCCCTGGATAGTATTTGTTCTTTCTTTCATATAAAATTGGAATAAAATATTTACAAAGGATCATGTTACTCAAATAAAAACAAATCTAGACAGATTAGAGAGGATTCTAAAAGGTTCCACGTCACCATGCTCAACTTGAAATATTTGGGGCATTCAAATATGATAACTGAAATATTCGATTATTCAATCTTACAACTAGAAACTAGCTTGGAGTTCATCTACTTCAAAAATCTCATTTTGTGGGCAAATGAGTGGAATTTCTCAAAGGTCAAGGTTACACATGGGCTAAAGGGAAAGAGAAGACGTGGATGTATAAGCATGTTCCTCTCACAGACAACACGCCACAGCGTCATCATCAGAGTGTAGAATAACATCACACACTTTGTCTACAAAATGTGATTTTGTGTGTTGTGTCTACTGTGGAGGAAATTTCATTTAGGGAAACTAATCTTTAATTATATAATTTAAAGCAATATTTTAAATCAAAGAAAAGCAAATAACTGGTAAAGTCAATTGGTCAACAGTAAACAATACTCATGGCTTGCATAACATTTCTCTCAAAACCATTTATATTTTCTCCTTGAAATACGTCATTCTTCCTCTGCTCCCAACACTTCTAACCATCATGGTCTAATCTGTACTATAAAATAAACTGTACTACAAAAGAAATTATATTTGTGGTGTTGTTATTATGTGCTGTCAAGTCACTTGGGACTCATAGCGACCCTATGTACAACAGCCATAAAACCTGCTCTATCCTGCAAACTTTATTGTCTCTGACACATATCTCTATTACTCCAATAACTGTATCAATCTATCTCATCAATGGTCTCCCTTTCTCCATCACTCTACCCTTTCAAGCATAATGACATCCCTCTCCAAGGACCAGTCCCTCCTTGCAACATGCCCAAATGTCAGACAAAGCTTCAGAATCATTACCTCCTCGGAGCAGCTTGGTTTAACCCTCTCTAGGAAGGCCCTCTAGAAGATGGATTGATTCGGTGACTGGGGTAATTGGGATGAGTGTGTCGGAGACAATGAGACTGGCACAGAACAGAACAGAGTTTAGGACTGTTGTACATAGTGTCGCTATAAGTCATAAGCAACTCAATGGCACATAACAACAACAAGAAAAGCAACAACAAGGGGATGAACCTGTTTGTTCTTCTAGCCATCCATGGTATAGTCAATACTCTTCTCCAGCACCACACCTCAAAGGCATCAATTCTCTATCATCCTTAGTCATTGTTCAGCTCTCTGATGCATAGCAAGAAATTTTGAAGACTATGGCTTAGATCAGGTGCACCATAGTATCCAGACTGACATACTGTTCTTCAGTACTGTAGAGAGCTCCCTGAGAGCTGACTTTCTCAATGCAATACATCTCTTGATTTCCTGACTCCTGGTACCAAGAATGTTGATTATTGAGCCAAGCACACTAAAGCTTTTAATAATCTCAATACATTCACTATCCATCATACTACTGTCAATTGGCCCAGGGTGAGAATCTTTTTTTTCTTAGTGTTGAGCTTCAATTCATATTGAAGGCTGCAGTCCTTAATCTTCTGCAACAAGTGCTTCAGGTCTTCCTCAGTTTTAGCAAGTGGAGTTGTGTCATCTGCATAACGCAGGTTGTTGATGATTCTCCCACCAATCCTGATGCCACATTCCTCCTCATACATCCCAGTGCCTCAGATGACATATTCTGCATACAGATTGAAAAGGTATGGAGAAAAAATACATCCCTCACGGACCCCTTTCTTGATTTTGAACCATCCAGTGTCTCCCTCCTCTGCTCTTGGTCCAAGTATAGGTTTCTCATTAGCACAATCAAGTGTTCTGGGATTCCCATTCTTCTCAGAGTCAGCCATATAGCTTGTGATCCACACAGTCAAAAGCTTTGCATAGTCAATGAAGCCAATAGACATTCTTCTGGTAGTCTCTGCTTTCTGCCAAGATCCATCTTACATTAGCTATAATATCCCCAGTATCATGACCTCTTCTAAATACAGCCTGCACATTTGGCAGTTCTCTGTTGACATATTGTTCCAAGTGTTTTTGGATAATTTTCAGCAGAATCTTGCTTGCATGTGGTATCAATGGTATTGTTCGATAATTTCCACACTCTGTTGGGTCACCTTTCTTTCGAATGGGAACAAATAGTGATCTCTTCCAGTCAGCTGGCCGTCTGGCTCTCCTCCAGTTTTCCTGGCACAACTTAGTGAGAACATCCAGGTCAGCATCTGTTTGTTGAAATAAATCAATTGGTATGCTGTCAACTCCTGGAGCCTTGTTTTTTGCCAATTCCTTCAGAGCAACTTGAACTTCCTCCTTCATCACTATAGGCTTTTGCTCATATGTTATTTCATGAAATTCCTCTGTGTCAGCCAATTCCTTCTGATACAGTGACTCTGTGTACTCCTTCCATCTTCTTTTGATACTTCCTGGATCATTCAACATTCTACCCAAACCACCTATGGCTTGATTTTGTTTTTCAATTCCTTCAGCTTAAGAAACACAGAGCAAGTCCAGCCCTTCTGATTTTCTGACTCCAGCTCTCCGCACATTTCATCATAGTATCTTGCTTTGTCATCCCGAGCTGCCTTTCGAAATTTTCTGTTCAGCTCTTTGATTTATTCCTTTATCTTTGGTTTCTCGGCACTGTAATCCAATACTCAGAGTCTCATCTGACATTTTAATATATGTTGTTGTGGATTGATTCAATTACAGCTCATGACACTCCATGTGTGCAGAACAGAAGTGCTTCCACAAGATTTTCATAGCTGGAGAACCTCAGAAACAGAGTGTCAGACTTGTTTTCTCAGCCATCTCTGAAGAGCCTTAATCATTTGGACAACCTAGAGGACATCATATTCATCAATCTATATTTACAGCAACATTATCTAGTAACTCACTTATTGCCGTTGAGTCAGAATGGACTCATAGCTGACTCTCCAGTAGTTTTTGAGAAGCTGTAAAGGAAGAGACTGTCTATCTTACACTCTCAAAGCAGGTAATGAATTCAAACCATTCACCTCTAGTTGGCAGTGTAACATTCTATCTACTTGGCCATCAGAGTTCTATAGATAGATAGATAATAAATAGCACACATACAAAATATATGTGTATATATCTGATACATGTTATATTGCTATGCAGTATACAGGATGTATATATTGTTCTGTAATGTTTATCTGTGTTTCATTGATTATGCAAAGGCATTTGACTGTGTGGATCATAACAAACTGTGGCTGACTCTGACAAGAATGGGAATCCCAGAACATTTAATCATGCTAATGCGAAGCCTATACTTGGACCAAGAGGCAGTTGTCAGAACAGAGCAGGGCAACACTGTATGGTTCAAAATTGGGAAGGGTGTACGCCAGGGATGTGTCCTGTCTCCAT
>NW_006399813.1:7705443-7712295 GCF_000299155.1 Elephantulus edwardii
TATATATATATATACACACACACACATATGTATATGTTGTATATGTGTGTGTTAATATAGACATATATATGGTTAGCTATCTCTATCTTCTTGTTGTATACTTTTTAATCAGAACTGAACCACAGTTGCCCTCCAGAGGGTTTTCAGAGGCAGTAACTCACTTGGGAGGAAACTGCCTACCCTTATCTCATGCAGCAGTTGGTAGATTCAAATTGCTTCCCTTCAGGATTGCAGCACAACTTCTTCTCACTAGGCAACCAGGATTCCCATTGATCAACTTATCGATAAATAGCCAAATTCACTGCCATATCTGACTCATGGTGACCCTCCCCCAGATTCCTGAAGTTGTATATCTTAATGGGAGGACAGAAAGATATCTCTCCCTGCATAGTGACTGGTGGATCCAAACCTCTAGCCTTCTGTTAAGTAGCCCAACACATAATGCACTGCACCACCAGAGCTTCATAGTTATATACATATAGGCATGGGTATAAATATACATATACATGTATCTCACTATCTCCAAATATCCTGACTTAGTTCTATTGATATTTTCCCATAAAGAATAAAAATAATTAAACAGTTCCTATCAGCAAATATAATGTTTATAGAATGTTATATGTTAGGCAAGTTGTGACACAAGCCACCTTGGTGATATGCAGCAACATTGATTTGTAAGAAAGGTTCCATCTCTTCCCTCAAATATCTATCACTGAAGCTTAGTGCATATGTGACATCACTTTCATGAAAAGTGTCATTTAAAGAGCCTTGTAACAATATTAATTATTTGAAAGACTTTCTGAGTATTACTTAGCAGACACTGTTGAGATGCTTTGTTGAATTAACCACTTGAGGGACTATTGAGGGGTATTTTGGGGGTCTTGCCAGTAGAGAGTGGCACTCCTAATCCCAAAGTGACTTCTCTTGGCTCACACTTACCAAGGGCTCCACAGAAGAAAGACAGACAAATCATCTGTGAGATTCACAGCCTCTGAAACCTGCTGGACGGTCAGAAGGAATGTGTCGACTCCCCAGCAATGCCTTTGACTGGGAGGGAATTTGGAGTGAACTTTAATCATAGTTGAGGAATGGACCAGTCAATAAATCAGAGCCAGGCTTAAAATGTTATCAGGAAAAACAATGTATAGGAACTTTGTAATTAAAGCAATATAAAATGAAATGAAATAAAAACATCATTCAAAAAAAGAAATGTTATCAGGAGGGGTCATGTCTGATACAGTAAAATCTTAGCTAAAAAGAGGAATAACCTCACAGGGTTGGATTAACACAGAAGCTGCAGGAAGAGCCTCGAATCTAGCAACAATTTTGAGACTAGGCCAGGGTTAGGCAGTGTCTTGTTTTCTGGGACACAGGGCTGCTAACAGTCAGAACTGAATAGATAGTATCAAACAACAACAAAAACAACAGGAAGTAACCATATTTGTTTCTTTTCAGGGGTCCTGAAGAATTCAACGACTCTCTAAAACTGCTATAAAAAAATAAACAAGTACTCCTTCACAAATCTTAATATTGTTTTGGGTGAGGCCATGGCCTCTGTCTTTACTGCTAATTTTCCTATTATCACGTGTTTCTTTCTCAAAAGCTTTTTGAGGGGAACCCAAGGTTGCCTCTGAAGAATATGCTGAAATCATTTGCATTAAAACAAACCCCAAACAAAACTCCAGCAAACCCTGGCTACAAGAAATCACACTGTCATCATGGCACCAAACACATTGAATCTACACACTCAGCAAACCAGAACAGTGTCAACTGACCTGAAGAAGAAAGTGTTCCTCTTCCTTTAGCTGTGCTTGTTGTATGAAAACGTGTGGTTGCCCTGGGAACAGCTACACCCCGAGTGGTTGTTAAAGGGGCAGAGGTTCGTGTAGTCTCATGCCCCTTAGTACCTGGAACATGTATCTCAGTGGATCTTTGTGTTGTTGGAAGTCTCTGTGTAAAGGAAGCTTTGACTGTGGAGGCTCTTTGTGTTGTTGGGGTGCTCTGAGCAACAGAAGCATTTTTCATGGTGGGACTCTGTGCTGCTGGTGAAGTATTTGCAGGCAGAGCATTAGAAATAGGAGGTTTTTTTGTGTTGTTCATGAAACCTTTGTGAGGGAAACATTTGCTGAAAGGGGCTTCTGAGCAGTTAGTGGGTTTTCTGGAGCTGGAAGATTAGCTGAGGTAGTATTCTGAGCAGTTAGAGGGCACTTTGTAGCTGGAAGATTTCCTGAGCCAAGTTTCTGAGAATGTGATGAGGAATCAGAAGCATTTGGTGGCGCAGTGGCTAAGCACTCAGCTGTGGTGAGTTCTTCTGTGGCTTGAACATTTGCTGACGAGTGTTTCTGAGCGGTGGGTGAGGACTCTGCAGAGAGATGACGTGCTGAGGTGGGTTTATGAGTGGTGAGTGGAGACACTGAAGTTTGATTATGTGTTAAGATGGGTTCTTGAGCAGTTGTTGGGGACCATGCAGTTGGGTGACTTGCTGAGGTGGGTCTCTAAGTTGTTAGTGGAGACACTGAAGTTGGATGATTTGTTGAGGTGTGTCCAGGAATGGTTAATGGAGACTTTGAAGTTGGGTGATTTGCTGAGGTGGCTTTGTGAGTGGTTAGCGGTGACTTTGTAGTTGGAAGATTTGCTGAGGTGGGTTTCAGTGGAGCTGATGGGGCCTCTGTACCTGGAGTATTTGAAGCAGGAATGGTCGGTGTTGAAGCAGCTGTTGTGCCGTTGGTGGTGGTTGAATTTTCTGTGGAGAAAAACCTTAGTTAGGAAAATATTGGTATGCAAGTTCACACAGATCTTTTTCTCTTCCCACCTGAACACCGAAAAATGACTTTCAGAAAATCTAAATCTTATTTTGAATTTCACAAGGAACTGCCAGTGGGGAAGCCTATCTCTGAGTGATTTTACCATTGTTTAGAGTTTCCAAGTTTGCTACGAGATGCCTTGAAGTAGTTTTCTTTTTATCTTACCTATAGTCTAGAAAACATCTTGGCCTGTTGGATACATTTTGTCAGTTTTGGAAAATTTTCAGTCATTATCCTTTGATGGCTTCTTCTCTTATAAGTTATCTCATTCTCCTCCTTTTCTAATAGATGTTAGATATATATTAGTGCATTTTAACATGTTTCAAATATTTCTCACCTCTTAATCTCTCTTTTACATTCTTCCCCTGCCTATTCTCCTAGTGTTTCTCTTTGGATGTTTTCAATTGGCCTGTATGACAGCTTGTAATACTTTGTGCTGTGTCTACATAGCTGTGAAAGCCTGTGCAAAGCTTTTAAAGCCTGTCTATTGTGTTCATTTTAGATCTAATTTCCAGTTGTAGAAGTTTCTCTGAAAGAGATTCAAATTCTCTGTTTAATTTCCATCACTTCATGCACTCTTTAGTTCATCTTTTCCTATACTGTTATCTAGATCTTTATCAGTTTTACATTTTTCATTTTATTTGCTCCTATTTGCTAGCTTCTTCCCCTGTCTAATTTTTTTTAATTATATGCCCTGTATCACGTATAGAATACCCAAGTGATGCGGTCTTCTGAGTGGCGGCCTTCACTGAGAGCTGTAGGTTTGAGATGATCAACTCCTCAACTTACTAGTGACTAGGATTGGTTTTAGTAAAATGCAATTGATTGCTCTCTGCTCACATCTCTGTTCCTCAGGCTGTCACTTCTGGGTTTTCATGGAAATCCTGGTAAATGTTTGCTCACTCAGCTCTGAAATATTTCAAGTCTGACCCTCAATGGTCCCCATTCAGCAATTAACTATCTTCCCACAAACATGGAGGTACGTCTTAAGAGAGACTCTGGCTCTGAACTTGAGATAGAGTTGCTCCTCTGATGTGCCTTTGTTTCCCAAAGGACATAAATCCATGGGATTTCACTCTGCATTTTAGAACCACCTTCAAGACTCTCACTCCTCAGCTTAATGGGCAAAAGCCAACAAATAAGGTCCTTGGACAAACTGACCCAGCATTTGAGATCTTTGCGTTGCCAGGGTTTGATCCTAGCCCTCCACAACCATTAAGAGCTTCATAGGGTTCTCTTTGTCTTGGAAGTGGCCACAGCCATGACCATCAAGAGGAACCCTCAGTCCACATTCAGAAGCCACAAATCCTTCCAGGGAAAAACCGAACAGGCTCACGTCAGAATGGACTGCCTTTACAAGTTCCCTCTATGCTTTAATTTTCATTTATCTAGCCCTTATTATTTCCATAGCTGTATCTTATGCTTTTAAGAATAAGATTTACACCTTCCCCCACCTGCAAGAAGGAAGTGGAAGGAGTGTGGTTACATTGTGGTTATAATTACTCTTCTAAACTAAATTATATATTAACAGTTGAATGAAAAATGGATTTGCTTTGTAAACTTAACTCATAAAACGTCAACAACCTGACTGAAAACTCTAAGTCTCTATAAACTTTCATTTAAAGTAATTAAAAAAAAAAGCAATTGAAAAAAAATTCAACAACTGGAAGAAGAATGGCATCTCCCTCCAAAAATTATAATAATAATAAAGATCTATAGCATTACATTTGCCTTGACACAAACTTCCTGAGGGCAAAAAGGGATAGCAAAGAAACAGAGAAACAGAAACAGGAAACAGTGGGGAAGTGGGAAGAATGCAGTAGGAATGGAGGGCTTGAAATTAATACCACATACCAAAATGTGTATTGAATTCCTGAATGGGGGAAAAAATTCACTCGTCGCAATGAAATGGTAATAACAATTTTGATTGTGCAGTTGACACAACCCTGCTTAGTGAAACTGAGGAGGACCTGAAAGGCTTTCTGCAGAGGGTCAAGGATTGCAGCCTTCAATATGGATTGAGGCTTAATGTCAAGAAAACAAAGATTCTCACCACTGGACCAATTGGCAGCATCAGGATAGATGGTGAAGAGATTGAGACTGTACACAGCTTTAGTTTGCTTGGCTCCACAATCAGCTGTTGTACACTCTTGGCACCAGTAGCTAGAAAATTAAAAGGCTTATTGCCATGGGAAAAATCTGCTCTTAGGGATCTCTCCAAAGTATTGAAGAGCAATGTTGTCTCTCTGGATACTAAGGTGCGTCTGATACAGGCCATGGTCTTTGCAATCACTTATTATGCATCAGAGAGTTGGACAATGACCAAGGAGGATACAAGGAGAATGGATGCCTTTGAGCTGTGGTGCTGGAGAAGAGTATTGAGAATACTATGGACTGCTAGGAAAACAGATTCATCCTGGAAAGGGTTAAACTGGGTGACTCCTTGGAGGCAAGGATCCTGTGGCTCTGTCTAACATACTTTGGACATGTTGTGAGGATAGACCGGTCCTTAGAGAGGGACGTCATGCTTGGCAGGGTGGATGGACAGCCCAGGAGGGGAAGGCCCTCCATGAGGTGGATTGATTCAGTGACTGGGGTAATCAGAATGGGAGTGCCAGAGACAGTGCGATTGGCACAGGACAGAGCAGAATTTAGGGCTGTTGTGCATAGGGTTGCTATGAGTCGCAAGCGACTCGACGGCACATAACAACAACAACAACAACAACAACAACAAGAATCTAATTAGAATTTTCTTGCTGTTATAAGAATATTGGCCTGGCCTTATATTTGGATACTATCAATTATCTTTAAGTTCTAACTAACATTTTCATATAGAAGGGTAAATAAAGATGAAGTAGATAAAATGTCCGATTCCTTTTTTAAAAAACCCAAACTAAATTTTACTCATAATTAGATGTATTAAACAATAAAATGACATTTTACCACTTATACTGATAAATTTGAGAAACAATACTCATATGAGATTGATGGGAGAAGAAATTGGCATTATAGGCTCCTTGAAAACAGTGTGGGTACCATGAGTCAAATATCTAAGTATGTGTACACCATGACATAGTAATTACATATTGCACAAAATCTGTTTATACATAAGTGCAATGATCTATTTACAAGAATATCTGCTATAATAATAATAATTAAAAGAGCAGCAAAATTTAGAACTCAAAACCTAAATCCTTTCATTAGGGAAGTGGCTAAATAAATGTTAAATCAATACAACTGATATTTGAAAGTAATATATGTATGTTTACTTTTCACTTTTTCTATAAAATGCTGGTCTGTCTGATTCTTCTCTAAATCTGAACATACAGATTAAGACAGACTAGGAAGAAGGATTGGCCATCCACTTCTGAAATAGCAGGCCTTTGAAAACCCTATGTACAACAGAACACATGTAGATAATAGAAAGGGAAACTGAGGTTGAGCTTTCAAGTACGGAAACACAAAGGAAGACGAACAGTTGTAACCCGACACTAGTGATTGTGATATGGAATGTGAGAACCATGAATGTAGGAAAATTAGATATTGTTAAGGAAGAAATGAAACGCATAAATATTGACATACTAGGCATTGGCGAGATGAGATGGGGCATGGGGCATTTTGAGTTGGATGGTCATATGATATATTACTCTGGAGATGAAAAGGTGAGAAAAAATGGAGTTGCTTTCATAGTTAAAAAGTCACTGCTAGATCCATCTCGAAGTACAATATTGTGAGTGACAGGATAATATCCATACACATACAAGGAAGTCCAATGAATACCACTATCATTCAGATATATGCACCAACAACCAGAGCCAAGGAAGAGAATATAGAAGATTTTTACAAACTTTCATAATCGGAGATCCATCAAACATACAATCAAGGTGCATTGATAATAATGAGTGACTGGAACACAAAAGTTGGGAACAGAGAAGAAGAATCAGTAGTTGGAAAACATGGACTCGGTGACAGAAATGGAGCTGGAGAGAGAATGACTGAATTTTGCACAATCTATGGCTTATTCATAGCAAATATGTTTTTTTTTCTT
>NW_006399813.1:7718269-7719531 GCF_000299155.1 Elephantulus edwardii
GGGGTGGGGGAAGGGGAGGAAAGCAAGGGACTAGGGGGTAATGAGCGCAGGGCTTGGATACTATCACCAAGAAGTGGGGGCGGGGCTTGGGCACTGCTGTGTGTTAAGGGTCACACAGGTGTGGGTTGCAGTGGTGTCACACAGTGTCGGGTAGTCTTCATTCCTCTGGGGTCTCACAGTCTTTGCTCCTCTCGAGTTCCACGGTAGGTGGCTTGCTGTTGTTCTTCCCGGGTTTCTTCCAGGCCCCTCTCGTGGTGGAACCCCGTCTGGCCGCGGTGTTCTCCTGTCTGGCGGTGGCGTTCTCCCGTCTGGCGGCGGCGTTCTCCCCCGTCTAGTGGCGGCGTTCTCGCCAGCAAATATGTTTTTTAAGAGACATAAATGCAGGTAATACACATGGATTTCACCTGATGGTATGCATAGGAATCAGATCGATTACATCTGCGGAAAGAACCACTGGATAAGCTCAATATCAGCTGTGAAAACAAGGCCAGGAGCTGATTGTGGAACAGACCACCAACTACTCATATGCAAGTTCAATTGAAGATAAGGAAAATTAAACCAAATCCACAGGAACCAAAATATGACTCTGAGTTCTTCCCACCTGAATTTCAGAACCATCTCAGGAACAGGTTTGAGACCTTGAACACTAATGAGTGAAGACCAGATGAGTTGTGGGAGGATATCAAGGGTATCATCCAGGAAGAGTGCAAAGGGTCACTGCAAAGAAGGAAGAGGAAGAGAAGAAAAAAAATGGATGTCAGAAGAGACTCTGAAAATTGAACTGGAGCACAGAGAAGCACAAAGAAAAATTCAAGATACTAAAGAGCTGAACAGAAGATTTTAAAAGTAAAATATTACAATGAAATGTGCGAGGAGTTGGAGTCAGAAAATCAGAAGGGCCAAACTCGCTCAACATTTCTTAAGCTCACGGAGCTGAAGGACAAATTCAAACCTCGAGTTGCTACAATCAAGGATGCTTTAGGCACAATATTAAATGATCCAGGAAATATTAAAAGAAGATGGAAAGAATATACTGAGTCACGGTATTGAAAGGAATTTACAGACACAGAAGAATTTCATGAAACAACGTATGAGTAAGAGCCTATGATAATGAAGGAAGAAGTTCCGATTCCTTTGAAGGAAATAGCAAAAAATAAGGCCCTAGGAATAGATGGTATACCAATTGACATATTTCAGCTAACAGATGCTGCCCTGGATGTGCTCACCAAGTTGTGCCAAGAAATCTGGAGAACAACCACTTG
>NW_006399813.1:7720411-7721905 GCF_000299155.1 Elephantulus edwardii
GGTGTCTCTCTGGAGACTAAGGTGCATCTGATACAGGCCATGGTCTTTGCGATCACTTATTCTGCATTAGAGAGTTGGACAATGACCAAGGAGGATAAAAGGAGAATGGATGCCTTTGAGCTGTGGTACTGGAGAAGAGTATTGAGAGTACCATGGACTGCCAGGAAAACAAATAGATTCATCCTGGAAAGGGTTAAACCAGGTGACTCCTTGGAAGAAAGGATTCTGAGGGCCCATCTAACATACTTTGGACATGTTGTAAGGAGAGACTGGTCTTTGGAGAAGGACATCATGCTTGGGAGAGTGGAGGAACAGCACAGGAGGGGAAGGTCCTCTATGAGGTGGATTGATTTATTGACTGCAGTAATGGGGATTACAGTGTCAGAGACTGTGATTGGCGTAGGACAGAACAGTTTAGGGCTTTTGTACATAGATCGCTATGACTCACAAGCGACTCTACAGCACATAACAACAATAACATCAGTAAGTGTGACAGAATAGGTTTCAAATCTTTTGTTTATAGGATAATTATGAGTCATACTGGATTCAAAGATACCCAGCAATAGCACCATGAGATTACAGATTTTTTTTTTTAGATTACAGATATTTTTAGCACAAGTATTGGCATTGTCCTAGCATTGTCAGTGCTGACTGGATGTTAAACACAATAGCATTACTTAATGCCAAACATTTCCTACCAGAGCATCAGTTAATAAATACTTGTTAATGATATGGGATCTACCCTGATTTCCTGCTGCTAATCACAGCAATAAACTTCAACTGAGCAATGACTCTGAAAAGGAAGGTAGAGGTCACCTAAAGGGCATATTAAGTATAGAAAGAGAGGAAGGTGACAGCTGAAAAACACGTGTTTTAAATTTCTGTATATGTGTCTGACTCTCCATTTTTAAGAGCCAAATGTAAATTTGGATTGACACATCTATTTAGGGTATTGTTCTTTACTCTCTTTGAGAAGGTAAGATACACAAGCAATGAAAGGGTATTGTTTCCTTATTCGGTAATCTTACTTCCTTAATGAGAAAAAGACATCACACTTTAAGTCATTATCTTCGTTGATCCTTACAATGCTGACAGGAGGCATGCAGGAAATGCTGGGTTTAGAAAAGGTTAGTTTGAAGCTACGAGGTCTGGGTTAAATGCTTTCTCTGACCTCTCCTTTTGGGTTATAGAGTCAAGGCCTAGAACTTTACTGATCCAAAGTATTTTCAGTCATAAAATTGGAAACTGGGGGGGGGGAGGGAGAGAGTATATATATCTACAACCAAATCCACAGGAGCCAAAATATGACTTTGATTTTACCCCACCTGAATTTCAGAATCATTTCAGAAACAGGTTTGAGGCCTTGAACACTAATGAGCAAAGACCAGATAAATTGTGGGAGGATGTCAAATGCATCATCCAGGAAGAGTGCAAACGGTCATTACAAAGACAGAAGAGGAAGAAAAGACCAAAATGGATGTCAGAAGAAACTCT
>NW_006399813.1:7723350-7727188 GCF_000299155.1 Elephantulus edwardii
CAGAAGGAGAGTTGATGCATTTGAGCTGTAGTGCGGGAGAAGAGTATTGAATGTACCATGGACTGCCAAGAAAACAAACAGATTCATCCTGGAGAGGATTAAACCAAGCAACTCCTTGAAGGCAAGGATTCTGGGGCTTCGTCTGACATAATTTGGGCATGTTGCAAGGAGGGACAGGTCCTTGGAGGTGGACATCATGCTGGGGAGGGTGGAGGGATGGCACAAGAGGGGAAGACTCTCTATGAGATGGATTGTTTAAGTGACTGGGATAATTGGGATGGGAGTGTCAGAGGCAGTGCGATTGGCACAGGATAGAGCAGGATTTAGTGCTGTTGTACATAGGGTCGCTATGAGTCGCAAACTACTCAACGGCACATAACAACAACAATGATATCTACATATATAGATATATATCTTGATTATTAGAAGGGATCGTTATATAATAAATGAGTGGTACAGTGCAATATAAAATGTGTGTTGTTTTTAATCCTTATTTTATAATTAAGAGTATTTTGTTGTTGTTGTTGATTGCCGTATAGTCGAGCACGACTCATAGCAACCCTATGAACAAAAGACTTGAATCCTTTCTATAACTGTCATCGATTCTCTAAGTTCTTAGAGTTTCCAGAGTTATGTTGTTTAGGAATTAAGTATATCGAGGCTCATAAATGCTTGGTGATTTATTATTGCAAGTAAGGGACATACAGTAAATATGGCGTTTAAATCACCAAAACAGTTCTCTTGAAAGGTGGTGTTCCTTTCGCTGTTCTATATAGTCAAATAAGAGCACACTCAATAGCTGACCTTCTAGTAGGTTTACAAAGGCTATAGACCACATCAGAGGAGGCTGTCCATCTTCCTCCTGTGGAGGAGCTGGTGGATTCAAACCGAATGCCTTTGGGTTGGCAGCACAACTCCTTACCATGAAGCCACCAAAGCTCCCTGATAAAAGGTGAGAGGACTACAAATACGATATACTGGGAATAATTCCAAAGGAACACCAAGTAATTTATTATTCCTTATTTAGCTTCAAAACCTGAGAGGTTTTATTGTTTTCTTTCCAGTTTGTTTGTTTGTTTGTTTTTTAAACTTACCTTTACACGTCGGTAGTGGTTTAAGCCAGACCATTTTTTCCCCAATTTCTACACAAAAAGTAGAAGTTGCACCAATTAATTTGTACCTAAAGCAATAGAGGGAGAAAAAGTGAAGAAATGTTCCATTCCCACATACTTAAATTTCCTCATAATCTCCAGAATGCCTACACAAAATATTCAATATACCAGTAAAATTCACTAAAAATACTCATGCTTGCTGAGTCAGAATCTACTCACAGCTGACCCTCCTTTGGCTTTCCAAGACTGACCACGTGGGAGGAGATTGCCCATCTTTCTCCTGAAGAACTGTGGTGGGCTTGGACTGCCAGAGAGAAGTGGGCTCTGGGTCACTAACTCCTTATGGACTTACACCACCCATGTTCCCTACTACACCTGTAAAGGAGACACTGAAGAATTAATAAATGCTCATGCAGGCATTTAAAGGAAAATCAAGATTACCTTTTAAAAGGTGGTGTCATTAGGATAAAAAAACAAAAAAAAATGATACAACATAAAAGACATATTTATTTGCAATGAGCACATGTTATAAAATAGAAATCTTTTCAAAGTCCACTGATAAGATGCAAATGCTTGTAGTTTTCTGAGTTCTGGAAGATTAAGACAGCCTCGAAGAATAATTGTATTCAGAGGTCATCCTCCTGATTATGTATTAATGGCTGAGACATCTGTATGTACAGTACAGAAGATACTTGATACAGATATCTTCATCTTTAAAAAACTACACACAAATTAAAATAACATAGCTCAGAAGACAAATGAGAAAGATGAGTAAAGTTTTCAGCAGTGTCTGTCTGTGACCCTGATGATATTTAACAACTGAGTTCTTTTCCTGACTTGGGAAGTCGAAAATTATTTCAGGTAAGAATGATATTTTCATGCTAGGAATAAATAAATGTTTTTTAACTCAAGACATTTTAGAAGTCAAATTCATTGATTTCCAGTCAGATGTGATTCATGCTTGTCCTTCCAGTGTATTTTCAGAGCTGGTAAATTATACAGGAGTAAACTATCCATTTATCTCCCTTGAAGCAGTTGATAGATTTGAACTTCCTGACTTTAGGTTGGCAGGACAATTTCCTAACCACCAGACCACCAGACCTCCCTATTTTACAACTGACTATTTGGCACACTTAAAGACCGATTTCTCTTTTAGCTCTTAAAGGTTGTAATTTTTCCAAGTATTATCAACCACTCTCTTGTTGAATTTTTGTCTTTTGCTAATTACTCAACACTTAAATTTTTATTTGGTGTTAAAGAAATCTTTTTTTTCTGCCCCGTAACTAAACTTGATTCTGATCAGTTCATGATGAAGGATCTTTGAGAAGAAGGGTGATTTTAATCTCTACCAACTTGTAATCACTTGTTATGTATTAAATTCTAATTATTTTTATCTTTGTTAAATGAAAAGGTACATGCTACAACTTACCCCAGGTTG
Source organism: Elephantulus edwardii (assembly GCF_000299155.1). NCBI lineage: Eukaryota > Metazoa > Chordata > Mammalia > Macroscelidea > Macroscelididae > Elephantulus > Elephantulus edwardii. The sequence goes on from NW_006399813.1 coordinate 7,725,901, forward strand.
CATGAGAAGGAGATGCGTGAATTAAATAATAGGCCTTCTGTTATATTGATATAGCCATTTTTTAATTCTCCAGGATGAGCACATGATTTTTCTAGATAAGAATATAAACATATTTACTTTTTATCCAACACCCTTTCCTGATTAAAACACTCAACAAAATAGGATTAGAGGGGAATTTCTTCAACATAGTAGAAAGTATTTATGAAAACCCGAGAACCAACATTGTTCTCAATGGAGAGAGAGAGGTTAAAGGCATTCCCTTTAAGAACAGGAACTCAGCAAGGATGCCCACTACCACTTCTCTTATTCAATATTGTATTGGAAGTCTTAGCGGCAGTAATAAGACAAGAGAAGAAAATAAGAGGTATCCAAATTGGCAAAGAGGAGGTAAAACTATGCAGATGATATGATAGTATACATAGAAAACCCTAAAGACTCAGCAAGAAAACTATTGGACATAGTTGACCAATTCAGTAAAGTAGCAGGATACAAGATTAACATACAGAAATGAGTTGGATTTCTCTACAGTGACAAAGAGAATACAGATCTGGAGCTAAGGAAAACAGTACCCTTCACAATAGCAAATCACAAGATTAAATATTTGGGAGTAAATCTAAGCAGAAACACAAAGGATCTATTCAATGAAAATTACAAAGCATTACTACAAGAAACAAAAGAGACCTGAAGAAGTGGAAGAATATCTCTTACTCATGGCTAGGAAGACTCAATAATGTGAAAAGGGCAATACTACCAGAGGCAATTTACATGTTCAATGCAATCCCAATACAAACACCAAACCCATTCTTCAATGAGATGGAAAAGGCAATCTCCACTTTTATTTGGAATGGAAAGATGCCCCGAATAAGCAAAGCACTCCCTAAACAAAGAAAAAAGGTAGGAGGTATCACACTCCCTGATTTCAAATCCTACTGCACTGCCATGGTGGTCTAAACAGGATGGTACTGGTACAATAACAGACACATACATCAATGGAATAGAATTGAGAACCCGGAAATCTATCCATCTACCTATGGTCAACTGAATTTTTACAAGTAGATGAAAACAGTTAAGTGGGGGAAAGACAGTCTTTTTAACAAATGATGTTGGCAAAATTGGAAAACTATCTGCAGAAGACTCAAGCAAGATCCACACCTCACTCCATATACAAAAACCAACTCAAGGTGGATCATGGACCTAGGACTAAAACCAAGGACTATAAACTTCATTCAAGAAAAGCTTGGAAGAACTTTAGTAGCCCAAATCCACAATGTAAAGAGTCTTCCCAATC
>NW_006399813.1:7728416-7729935 GCF_000299155.1 Elephantulus edwardii
TGAAAATCCAAAATCTCTGTAAATGTTCATTAAAATAAATTAAACACATTTGCTTTTCATCAAATTATAAGGCACATACACACACAGTGATTATGGGCACCATTGAGCTCTGGTGGCCTAGTTAAGGAACTGTGCTGCCAACCTGAAGACACACAGTGTGAATTCACCTGGTGCTGCAGGAAAAAGAGGGGCAATCTTCCCCGGGGCGATTTGTTGTCTCTAAAATCCCACTGAAGGGTCAGCTATGGGTTGTTCCTAACTCAATGGTACATGAAAACAACAACAATGGTTCTTTTAAGAATCACTCTACAATGTGAAACACAATGTAAATAAACTTTGTAAGCAAAGCAATTAAAAAAATAATGTAAAATTGAATGTATGTGAATGATAGTATGAAACAATGGAAATGAAAGACTATAAACACCATGTATATGAATGAAATATAATGTAAGGGAACAATTATATGAAAACCAATTTTAAAAAGTTAAAATGAAGAAAGAAAAGAATCATACTACAACATAATACACTCACAATTTAAGTCCCAGTGTGGACAATGAGAGGGACACCACTTCCTCCCAAACAGCATCATTAATTGTTACATATACACTTTAAAACCATACTCACTTTTACAAAATTCATCTGGGATGGACCATGTATAATTAGCAAGGCAAGTTACTTCTGCAGGTTTAGAAGGGATGCTTTCAAAACCTGTGGCACAGTCATACCCCACGACTGTATCTGCTGGGTAGTAATTCTGAGAGATGTGAATCTTTTTGAGCGTTGCAAACGCGAATCTGGGTATAGGTGGACAGCTACCTAAAAAATGGTAACAAAAGGAACAACAAAAAATATCACCATATTTTACAATCTACAGTTAATTGTTTTACCTGATCCTTACATCAGTTTCTGTTCTATTTTGTTCATATTTGGCATTTGTGCGGGCATATTATTGCTATGGCGTCTACAATGTATGAGACACCCATACTTCCACTGGTTATTCACTAAATGTCCACGAAGTAGATTGGGGGTATAAATGTCACAATATCGATTTCTCAGATAATATGTTATTGGTTTTATGTGCCTTTGAGTCAAAACTAATTCATAGCTGGCCCTGCAGCAGCTCTTCAGATTCTTGAAGTGTCACGGGAGGAGAACGCCTTTCCTTTTCCCAAGGAGCTGCTGGTGGATTCAAACTGCCTGCCTTTGGGTTAGCAGGGCAGCGCTTTACCAACTGGGCCAACAAAGATCCCTTATCAGATAACACAGGTCCACTAAATGAAGGAAATATCTGGGTATACTGCCTGACATAAGGAGCTCTGGAGGGTAAGGGTGCTGTGTAGTGGTCTGCTAACTGAAATGCTGGTGGTTTGAGTCTAGCAGCCACTCCACAGGAAAAGAATTGGGGAGGTCTCCTTCTGCACAGATTTGCAGCCTAAGAAACTCCTTGGGGAGGGCGTGTCACCAAGAGTGTGAATCTCCTCAATAGCAATGTTGTTTCTTTTTTGAAATGACTGCGCAA
>NW_006399813.1:7732020-7738582 GCF_000299155.1 Elephantulus edwardii
GCATAGGGTCGCTATGAGTAGGAAACGACTCGACGGCACATAACAACAACAAGGCCAGAGTGCTTTTTTGGTGGCAAAGAGGATAAAGCTTCCTCTCATATATTCTGGGCATATTGCTGGGAAAGGCTGTTGAATAGAGGGGACAGGACATCCTGCTGGGACAGTTAGAGGGATGGTGAAAGAGAGGAAGACCTTCAACCAGGTGGAAGGACACGCTGACGGCAGCCATGGGTTCAAGTGTGTCAGAGATTGTGAGGATGGCCCAGGAAAGAACACGGTTCAGGTCTGTTGTTTATAGGGTTAATATGGTTTGTACTCAACTTGATGGCTCTTAACAACAAAAAGCAAACGTACAGTACCATGGAGAGATAAGAAACAACATTTCTAGACCCAAACACAAATATCCTGCATGGCAAAAAGAATTGTAATAATAAGTCATTTTTTATTGAATACATTAAACTCATTTATTCCCCACCACAACTTAATGTGGACAAAAATCAAGTGAAGATCAATAAAACTCATTGCCGTGGCATCTATCCCGGCTCATGGCAACCTCTCCATCCTCCATCCATCCCGTCTCCACGGCTGTGAATCGCAGAAGGAGGAGATGGCTTCACCTTTCCCTGGCAGCGCTGTAGGTGGGTTTGAACGGCTGACCTTTGAGTTAGTATCCCAGCCCTTCACCTACTACATACACTACAAAAGTTCCGTAAGGTTGAATAGTGTCCTTAAAGTTTTCATAAGGTCTAAAAAACTGACCAAAGGTGAATTTAGAAAGGCATGGTATGATGACAAGGGACCTGGATTTGTAATCAAAACACACAGGTTGTGAACCCTGAATTCCCTATAACTGAGCTGCTTCTTTTAAGGAAGTTATTAAAAAAGAAACTTCTTAAAGTCTATCTCCTCTACTTTAAATAGGGACATAGAAGTTCTTGATTAGCTCCTAGGGTCTTTGGAGGATTGAACAAAGTAATATAAGTTTAACTACAAAACTTGATACATATTTAAAGACTTACACACTTCAGGCTACTGCCTTCTAGGATAGGTTTTGGTGTGTGTTCTTTCAAGGCCAAGGAAATATTAAAAACTATTTTATATCTCTTTTAAAGAAATACTGTGGCTGAAGTGATTTCATGCTGTTCAGAGGCAGGGATCAAGTCTGCATCTTTACTTATATGTATCAGTGCTAATATCTTTGTTGTTGATTTCCGTCAAGTTGAGCACGACTCATAGCAACCCTATGAACAAAAGGCCTGAAGCCTTCATTTCCAGAGGCATACAGAGTGCCAAAAGAACGAAACAATCTCTTAGGTGGAGTGCGGCCAGAATTCGACGTGGAATTGAGAATGGTGAGGCTGAGTCCTACGCACTTCGGGCACATTATCTGTGGGGTCAGCCAGTCCCTGGAGAAAGATGTTGTTGTTGTTGTTGTTGTTGTTGTTATGTGCCGTCGAGTCGCCTGCGACTCATAGCGACCCTATGTACAACAGCCCTAAACTCCGCTCTGTCCTGTGCCAATCGCACTGTCTCTGACACTCCCATCCCAATTATCCCAGTCACTGAATCAATCCACCTCATATAGGGCCTTTCTCTCTTGCCAAGCTTATTCAAGCAAAGGGTCAGTGAAAGAGAAGAAGACCCTCAACAATATGAATTGATACAAGTAGCTGCAACAGTGAATTCAAAGACAGAAGTGAGTGTGAGGAAGGCACAAGATCAAGGAATGTGTCACTGAGTTGTATACTGGGTAGCTATGAGTGGAAGCAGGTTTGACAGCACCTAACAACAACACCAGAGAGCAATGCAGAAAATAACAAGTTTTTCTCCATACGACCCAGCTATTCCACTACTAGGAATATACCCCAAAGAAACTAGAAGTGAGGTACAATCGGAGATTGGTACATCAATGTTCGTAGTAGCATTATTTACCATCACAAGAATGTGGAAATAGCCCAAATGTCCATCCACAACTGAGTGGATTCTGAGTGGATTGAGAAAGTGTGGTCCATTCACACAATGGAACACTATGCAGCACTTGGGAGCAATGATTTCACAAAACACCACATAATTTAGGAGAGACTGGAGAGTATTAACTGAGTTAACAAACTCAGTCTCATAAGGAGAAATACTCTGTAAGACCATTATTGTGAAAATAGAATTATAACTGGTAAGAAATGAATGGGAAACCAAGGGGTAAAGGAGTGGGACTGAGGATAAGGATGGGATGAGTGAAACCATAGATTTGTACAGTTGGTGGATGAAAAAAAGGTGGAAAGGAAATGGGAAGGATCTGGGCAAAAATATAGGGTTGTAATGCCCAATGGTGATTAATTTCATAAAATATAATGTATAATAATTATTATACGAGACATAAAATGAATGAAGAATACTGTGAAACACAATGTATATGCACTTTGTAAGCAAACAGATAAAAACATTAATAAGGTTTTTTTTAAGTAAATAAAGACGGCTTTTTTTTAAATCCCACTAAAGAATTGTGTTTGGTAAGTTCTACATTGCAAAATGAAATTTCAGAAAACAGACCATGTGTCTTATGGTAACCGTCATATATATTCATATATAATTTACTCCCTAAACAATAACTATTGTTTACTTTCTCTATTAGTCTGTTCAAGAGGTACACTGTTAGGGAAAAACCTCTTAAGAAGCAGGAGCTAGTCAAGGAAGTAATGCCTTTAATTAACTGGAGTGTGATATGCCAACAAGGGCACCCTGGGGCTTAATAATGCTCCAAACAGTCAATTACCGGTCACTCTGAAGAGGTATAAAAATAAACTTAGAAACTACCCCTATTCTCATAACTTTTAAAGAGAAATAAAGAACTTACGACCGCAGAAGTTTGGATCTATTTGTAGCCATGTATTGTCACTGAGACATTGAATGGCGTGTGATTTTCTTGGAATTTTGACGTAGCCTATATTACATGTGTAATACACCATCTTGTCAACAGGAAAAGTTGTAGCACCTTTCAAAACTGGTGTCGCATTAGGCATATCTGGGGGTGAGCTGCAGTCACCTAGAGGAGTAAAAATTCAACTGAAAGAAATAACATTTCTCAGTTCACACCAATATTCTCTTCCCAAATGAATGAAGGACATTGCGATGAATTTTGATGCACACAGAGCACGTCTGCCCAGGGCTGAAAGGTACACACCACCAGCTTGATAGATCTCGTGTCTTGTCAACTGATTCAAGACTCTAATTAAGGGCAACAAATCCTTCCCCTTCCATTACTAAAAAAAAAGAAAAAAGGTGGGAGAGAGGACAGGATTTACCGACTGTCAGGGTAGGTACGTTGCTAGAGTCTCAGAAAGACAGCAGCCCCTTGGAAAAAGACACATAGCAGAAACAACACGCATGGTCGGGTACCAAGTGTTGCTCTGAGTTTAATCAATTATTTGGCCCCTCAACGTTAAAAAGGAGAGTCCCTTTGGGATTTGAGAATTATTTTGGCACCCTCCCTTTCGACTCTCACATGTGCTTCCCCAACCCGTCAGGTGTCGCTCCTAAAACTATTTTCGCAGACTTGGCCCAGTCCAGTCCCCAGGAGCTAACTCGCAGGGGAAATCCGCTTCCTGGACCCCAGGGATCATGCCATCAGAAACCCTGAGCCTTAAAGGTAGAGGATTGTGGGGAATAATTTAAAAAAAAAACAAAAAAACCAACAAGAAGAAGAAGAACACACACACACACACACACACACACACACACACCCCAGAACAAAGTCCAGCACCAGAGTAGCTGGTCGAATCCAGGTGGTGGATTCAAACTTTGAACTTTGGGGATTACAGGGCAGTTTCTTGTCACTAGGCCGCCAGAGCTTCCTTTGGTGAGTGGGTTCTAAATGAAGAGACTGATGGTATATGTTTAAACCTCCAAGCTCTTGGTTAGCAGCGGAATGCTTTCACCACTGCACCACTCAGGCTCTCCTAGGAAAGCAACTATAGATGATGCCCAAATACTTCAACTCCCCAAGTGCAAAGAACCTCTCCAAGGCCATGGAAACTTAACCAACCCGTCCCTCCCTCTCTAAGGGTGAGCCAAGGAGGCTGGTTCAGAGTCCCCAACTCACTGCGCACGGGGGGCGTGTTCAACAGCAGCAGCAGGAGGAGCAGCCCCCCACAGAGGTGCAGCACTGCAGGGGCGCTCCACCACTCTGGGCTCATTGCGCATGGAGACAGGGACACAGTCCTGAACTCAGCAGCATCTGCAGCAACAAGTGGGCTGGAACAATCGCAGGTCAGAGGCTGAGCCAGAGTTAACTGGGGTCTTGGGCGTGGCTGAGTTTCAGTCACTAACTGGGTGGGACAAAGAAGACTGTTGAGCAAACAAATGTTGGGCCTGACGAGGGCGGAGGCTTTTCCAGTTGCTTTGGCCTGGTTTGGTCCCAAGACTTGAGAAGTGGGGTTCTCTGCCAGAGGGGAAGGGCAGGCAGGAGCCAGACACTGAGACTGAACACTGTGACTCCTGGTCCGAAATCCTGTGCTGCTAGGGTGGGGCTGCGACAAGCTGGCCCAGCTACAAATGTAAATATCTTCTAAATAAATATTAACACCAGGGGAACAGAGAAGAGGTGAGTGGTCCCAATGGTACAGACTTGGGTTCACTGGAATCTGAATGAACTTCAATTGACTTTAAGGGTGCTTGAGCACTGAATAAGTGAATGATCAGCCTGGTGCATATGCAGTGGAAGAAGGAAGGCAGGGAACAAACTACATAACAAACCAAACAAAAACTCCACCCAGTTGTCATGGAAATGAGTTTTGCTGCTTGGAAACCTCATGCTTATCAAAGTAGAAGGGTCCTCTAGAAGATTCTCAATGGCTACCTTTTTGAAGTAGATTGCCAAATAGGCTTTTCTTCCAGGCTTCCAGTAGGTGGTTTCAAACCTCCAAACACTAAGCTTTTTATCTTATTGAAGAGCCCAGGCAGTTCCCTCAAGAAGAATAGTGTCCACTCAGGAACTTGAACCTTCACTACGTCATGGGTCAACACAAGAATAAGGAAAAAGGACTTCCTGCAGAACGCTCTACAAAAAAAGTAAGCAGTGTGAGATTTTCAAAAACAAAAATCAAAGGAAATGTTGCGTTGGGGAAAATCTATAGTCAAGGACCTCTCTAAAGTGCTGAAAAACGAAGATGTCAGTTTAAGGATGACAAAGCTGTATACTTAATTCAAGCCAAGGTCTTTTTAATTACTTCCTATGTTACCACGGACTGCCAAGGGAATAAACAGATCTCTATCTTGGTGATGAGGGTGAAACCAAGGTGCTCTCTGGAGGCAAAGATTTTGAAGCTCCGTCTCACATATTTTGAGCATTTGGCCAAGAGGGACCAATTCATGGAGGAGGACATCATGCTTGGAAGGGTGGAAGGACAAAACAGGAGAGGAAGACCCTGGATGAAATGGGTTGACACAGTGAGTAGAGAAATAGGGACAGCGTGTCAGAGACAGTGAGATTGGCTCAGGATCCAACAGGGTTCAGAGCTATTGTGCGTAGGGTTGGTATGAATAGCTGGGGACTGGACAGCACATAGCAACAACAATAACAACATGCTTGTGAAAGTTGAACAATTAATGGAGATAACAGGGGGGGAAAAAGCAAAAAACATTTTTTAGCCCAGTTTACATATACATAGTTTACATATGCTTACAAGCCTAAGACTATGACCATTTACTCTTTCAACATTCAATACACTTTGACGAAGGTTTTGTCAAGATGGTACCATTTCTCCATACTTCTTCAATTGCTATACTGAATAAATAATTCCAGAAGCTGGATTTAATGGAGAACAATGTACCATTAAGATTGAAAGTAAACTCATCAACAACTTGCATTATGCAGATGACACAATCATGTTTGCAAAAGTAAAGAAGACATGAAGTACTTGCTGCGGAAGATCAAAGATTACAGCCTTCAGTGAGGATTATATCTCAAGGGAAGACAAAAATTCTTACCAATAGACAGTAGGTCGCATTGTGATAGATGGATAAAAGACTTAAATAGTTAATTATTTCATCCTTCTTGGATCCACAATTGATATCCAGGATAAGTGCCACCAAGATACCAAAAGAAGCATTGCATTGGGACAATTTGCTATTAATCACGTCTCCAAAGAGCTTAAAATTCAAGGATGTTAGTTTAAAGACTAAAGTGTATCTGATCCAAGCTATGGCTTTTTCACTTATTATGGATCTGAAAGTTGGGAAATGAATCAATAAGGGTGACAGAAGAAAAAGAAAAATAGGTCTTTCTATTGTATTGGTGGTGAAGGCCTGTCTTGGAGGAAGTTAAATAGGTTGCTCCTTAGAGGCAAGAATAGTGACACTTTACCTCATATAATTTGGGCATGTTGTCAGGAAGAGGTCCTTGGAAAAGGACATCATGCTGGAAATGGTGGAGGGTCAGTGTGTTTTGTTGTTGTTGTTATGTGCTGTCGAGTCGCCTGTGACTCATAGTGACCCTGAGGGTCAGTGTAAGAGAGGAAAACCTTCTACAGGTGGACCACCGACATGGTGACTGTAACAATGGGCTCAA
>NW_006399813.1:7738682-7753636 GCF_000299155.1 Elephantulus edwardii
TGTGTTGTGTGGGATCCCTTGATGTGGCTTTTCTAGTCATTGTCTTAGTTACTCTAACCTGATAGCTGATTAGGAGTGCCAGTGTGAGGTGTTTATCTGTGGTCCACAAAGGCGGTTAGAAAGCTTGCTCAAAATATGAAGAAAGTACATTGTACCTTTGAATGGGATAATGTAAGTAAGATATTTGGGCTGAGCAGTTTTGCCATCTTTCCAAGTTTAAACAGAGCTTTAAACTTGACATATTCCTACAATCAAGAAACAAGACATATTCCTACAATCAAGAAAGAGATCCAGATATTCCTTTGCACTTAAGATCCCGGCTCAAATCAGATACAGAGACAGCACAAGATAGCACAGCAGCCCAGTGACAGTAGTGGAGGTAGCAGTGATAGTGACAGCAGGGGTGGTGAAGAACCATAGAATAGTGTCAGATGGTGCTGTGGAATCCTGGCTCCTGGGATGAGCAAGAAAATGAGAAAGAATACTTGCTGGCTGAGTGAGCACCTGGAGGCCTTTGCTGGCGGGAACTAGCTGCTGATCTAGGGTGTAAAAGCCATGTGCCATCAGACTGGTGCTTACTGACAGTGTAGGAGTGACACCTAATTGATGGAGCTAATGGAGCTTTTGACATTTGCCTGAGCAGGACACTGAGGTCACGACCACAAGACCAAGGGTGAGAGAGCTGGCCTACAAACACAGCTAAGTAGAGGGAATTCTTTTTTTTTTTTTTTTTTTTTTCAGCAGAGAGATGTCAGGAGGAGAATGAGGCTACGTCTATCAGAAGCTATGGTCTTAAATGGAAAAACACGTAACACACTACACCACCAAGGCTTCTTAGCCTATTCTGAAAGATTTCGGTGTTTGGCTTTTTTTTTTTTTTTTTTTTTTTTTTTTTAGTAGAGGGAATTCTGATTGAAGGATTAAATACTGAATGTTCCTGACTCTAGTGGCAATCTGTTCCTTCCTTGATAAACTCCATCAATGTGAATATTGTCTGTGAATTCTATGTGGCCATTGCAATGGATTATCAAACTCAGCAGAGAAGTAATATTCCTAAGAAGAACAGTGCATGATAGAATTGTGAGCATAGTGTGGAGTATGGTGGTGGGGCATTTGTGCTGTTGGTAGAGTTTCTCCCTTCTTTGGAAGTTAATATTGTCTCCTCCATGCCTATCATACTGACTTTTGCATACCTAATTACTACCAATTCATGATGAAAACAGTTTATTTCCTTCAAAGCTCTTTATCTCTCATGACTTGTCTAGAATCCTACTTATATTTCACAAGCAGTCAGGAAATCAACAGACAAAGTGCAATGGGAAAATCTGTCAGGGACCTCTCCAGAATACTGAGAGGCAATGATAACAGTCTAGAGACTAAGGTGCACGTGATCTAGGACATGGTCTTCACAATTACTTGCTATGCATCAGATAGCTGGACAATGTCTAAGGATACCAGAAGAAGAGTTTTTGCCTTTGAGTTGTGGAGCTGAAGAAGAGCCTTGAATATACCAAAAACCACCAAGAAAACAAATAGGTCTGTCTTGGAGAAGGTGAAACCAAACTTCTTCTTGGAGGCTAGGATTTTGAAACTTCATCTCACATACACTGGGCACATGGCCAGAAGTGATTGGTCCTTGGAGAAGGATGTCATGCTTAGAAGGTTGGAGGGACAGTGCCTGAGAGGAAGACCCTGGATAAGGGGGATTGGTAGAGTAACTGGAGCAATGGAGGTAGTGTCAGAGTCAGTAAGACTGGCTCAGGATAGGGAAGAGATTAGATTTGTTGGACATAGGGTTGCTAGTTACAGGGGACTTGACAGCACATAAAAACAATTACAATCAAGAGAGCTTTGGTGGCCTAGTGGTCAGGGAGTGTCACTGACAACTCGAATGTGGGTGGTTTGAATCCACTAGAAGCTCTGTGAGAGAGAGATGGGAAAACATGCTACTGTATAATTTACATATTCTGAGAGCCCCTGGAGGATCAGCTATGAGTTGGTGCCAACTCAGCAGCAATAAGTTTGAATTACAACTGAGCTTGGAATCACATGTTTTGTCTTTATCTGCTATTGTAACTTAAAGATGTAACTTTAGTTTTGCTTGTTGTTTGTGTTATTGCTATTCCCTTTGCACTCAGTGATAAATGGGGATGATTTATAAGAAAGGAACATTAGTAAAAAATTATTTCTAAGGCTTCTTTTCTGTTTAGTCTGGTCTTGAAGGAAATCCTTCGGGATGGGGTGGGGTAGAAGGAAGCAGGGATGGTGACACTCTGAATTACTGCTCTTGGTGACACCAATTCCACTGACATCACCACAAACAAGACTCATTCCATGTTTGAGTGGAAATCCTTTCATTGCCCTGGTTTTTTTGTTAGTTATTAGGAGCTGTCAAGTCAAGTATGACTCACAGGGACCCTATGAACGCTGTCCTGTCGTGTGCCATTCTCACAATCTCTGACACACTCAAGCCCACTATTGCAGCTATTGTGTCAATCCATCTTGTTGAAGAACTTCCTCTTTCTCGATCCCACAATCTTTGCAAGAATGATGTCCCTCTCCAAGGAATAGCCTCTCCTGGCAACATGTCCAAAATATATGAGATGAAACATTATCATGTTTTCCTCCAGGGAACACTCTGTCTGTACCTTCTCCAAGACATAACTGTTTGGGTTTTTGGCAGTCCATGAGATATCCAGTACTCTTTTCCAGCACCGTAATTCAAATGCATCAATTCTTCTTGCATCTTCCTTTCTCATTGTTCAGCTCTCAGATGCATATCAAGTAATTAAGAAGAACATGACCTGACTCAGGTACACCTTAGCCCTCAAACTGACATCATTGCTTCTCAGTAATTTGAAAAGATCCCTGACTGTAGACTTTTCCAATGCAATACATCTCCTGGTCTCCTGAATGCTGGTACCAAGGGTGTTGATTGTGGAACCAATTAAGGTTAAATCTTTGACTATTTCAATCTATCATCATGTTTTCTATTGGCCCTGTGGTGAGAATTTTTGTTCTCTTGATGTTGAGATGCAATCCATTGTGAAGGCTGTAGTTTTTATTTTATCAGGAAGAACTTCAAGTCCTTCTTCAAGTCCATCTCATATAATGCAGATGACAAGCAAGGTTGTGTCATCTGCATTACACAGGTTATTGATGAGTCTTCCTCGAATCTTGACTCCACATTCTTCTTCTATTTCAGCTTCTTAAATAATTTGTTCAACATTGTTATTAGGTGTCACTGATTCGTAAGCTGCTTCAGCAGGTCAAACCTTTGCCTGATTCTGTCTCCTGATCTTCACTATCCTTATACCCATGGTGGCAGTCAATAACGTCCACTGGGACTATTTTAATCTGACTACAAAGGAGAATCCACCACCAGAGTATCTGCAGATATATGTGAGAACGTGTCGGAAAAATGACAAAACAAAAATGAGCACTAGGAGTATAATTGTTTTAAGACAAAGAATACTTGTTTTAAGACCTTAAAATAGGGACAATGCTTTGTAGGGCTGGATGCTCTTTAGAATCACATAAGGCGCTTTTAAGAGGTGCATAACAAAGTGAACTGGGTTGAGGGGAGGGAGGAAATTATGCCACAATGATTGAATTTTGCTTGGTTTATTTTTTAAAGTGAACTGGGGGTAGGGTAGGGAGGGAAAACAATAAATTAATAATGGAAATCTAAGTTTCTATTCAAACAATGAATGAATTTTTTAAAAAATGCAAACTGGGGATGAGATAGGGAGGAAGATGTGCAACACTGAATGAATGGATATCAAAATTTTTATTGTGCTAAAATTACAATAAAAATATTAAAAAATAAATTTAAAAATTCCAAATGCTCACACTGGCCCCCACTATGAAATCATAATCTCTGGAGATGGAACGAGGCTTGAGGATTCTATGGCCATCTCCAGGTATTTGTGCTGCACACGCAGGTTTCAGTAGCACTGATCCGTGTGGTATTGGGTCAGAGTGCATTTTGTGTCAGCTACTAACCGTAAATCTGGTAGTTAAAATTCATGAGAGAAAGCAAAGGTAGTCTCCCTTTGCAAAAATAAGTAGCCTTCTGAAATCTGGTGGAGGTCTGTCATGAATTGGAATCCACTCGCTGGTGTAGGTTTGGTTTGGAGTGTTGGACTTGGGGTTTGGATCAGAGTTAAGGAGTGTTGGTGGTGCAGTGTTTACTCACTCGTTTCCTGGTCAAAGGTCAACAGTTTGACCTTGTCAACTGTTTCATGGGAAAGAGATCTTTACAGTCTGCCTCTGTAAAGATCATAACCTTAAACACACCATAGAGCACCTGTAGGGTCACTATGAGAATCCACTCAACAGCAGTGGATTTCGGTTTTTTGTTTTGTTTTGTTTTTTTTAGTCAGAGCAATGATCCAGCAGAAACGCACTGAAGGACATTGATGAAAAAGCCAACACTCATCTTCCTGGTGAATAACCCCAAGAATTTATTTCCCTTAAAAATTGTATGAATATATAAGGTCTGGTTAGTAGAAGCCTCGCCTAGATTATAATTTTTCCTTCGATATTTTACTTTGCGGCCAAAATTGGTCGGGGAGACTGAGGGACATGCCGCCCTGGAAGTAGAAGTCGGAAGTCGAGGCTAGGCAATAGAGAAGCGACTGGTGACAATAGCTTCTGACATGCCTACAGGTACAAAGCCCCAAGGCGGAGCCAAAATCCATGGAGAGGCACAGAGGGGAGACAGGGACACGCCGCCAGAGAACTTGGAAGCCACGGGGGCAGAATCGGGGGCCAGACAATAGGAAAGCAACTTTCAGTAAAAGCTTTTGCCACCTCCACAGGTACAAAAGTCCCAAGGCAGAGCCAAGAAGAAAAATAGAATCTATACAGGAGTTCTACAGGACACATAACCTTCCCTTCGAAGACAGTACAACTAAACTTAAGAGACACTGAACACAGCATAAAAAAATTGTCAGCAGTTGATATGCTCAGAATCACAGAAGCCAAGAAAGCTTCTCATGGGTCAGACAATAGAAGATAAATTCTGAAGGGATTTGGTAGAAGTGAAGGGGTATCCTGGTGGAGGGTGGAGTTGGGAAATAAGTGGGTCAAGGCCCTGGGCTAGCACGATGGATTGACATAGTAGCTGCAATCATGGGCTTGAGTGTGTCAGAGATCGTGAGACTGGCACACGAAAAGACAGGGTTCATAGGGTCCCTATGACTCACACTTGAGTTGACAACTCCTAATAACATAACAAAAAAAGAAAAACTGGGCAATGAAAGGATTTCCACCCAAATATGGAATGAGTCTTGTTTGTGGTGATGTCAGTTGGTGTCACCCAGAGCAGTAATTCACAGTGTCACCATCCCTGCTTCCTTCTACCCCACCCCATGACGAAGGATTTCCCTCAAGACAAGACTAAAGAGAAAAGAAGCCTTAGGAATACTTTTTTAACTAATGTTCCTTTCTTATAAATCATCCCCATCTATCACTGAGTGTAAATGGAATACCAGTAACACAAACATCAAGAAAAACAGAAATTACATCTTTAAGTTAAAATAGAAAGTAAAGAGAAAAATATGTAATTCCAAGCTCAGTTGTAATTCAAATTTATTGCTGCTAAGTTGGAGCCAACTCATAGCTGATCCTCCAGGGGCTCTCAGAATATGAACATTATACAGTAGGATGTTTTCCAATCTCTCTCTCCCAGAGCATCTAGTAGCTTTGCGTTGTCAGTGACACTCCCTAACCACTAGACCACCAAAGCTCTCTTGATTGTAATTGTTGTTGTTATGTTCTCTCAAGTCCCCTATAATTAGCAACCCTATGTCCAACAAATCTGATCTTTTCCCTATCCTGAGCTAGTCTCACTGACTCTGACACATCTACCTCCATTGCTCCAGTTACTCTACCAATCCCCCTTATCCAGGGTCTTCCTCTCAGGCACTGTCCCTCCAGCCTTCTAAGCATGATGTCCTTCTCCAAGGACCAATCACTTCTGGCCACGTGCCCAATGTATGTGAGATGAAGTTTCAAAATCCTAGCCTCCAAGGAGAAATTTGGTTTCACCTTCTCCAAGACAGACCTATTTGTTTTCTTGGTGGTTTATGGTATGTTCAAGACTCTTCTCCAGCTCCACAACTCAAAGGCAAAAACTCTTCTTTTGCTATCGTTAGTCATTGTCTAGCTCTCTGATGCATAGCAAGTAATTGTGAAGACCATGGCCTAGATCGCGTGCACCTTAGTCTCTAGACTGATATCATTAACTCTCAGTATTCTGGAGAGTTCCCTGAGAGCAGATTTTCCCATTGCAATTTGTCTGTTGATTTCCTGACTACTTGTGAAATATAAGTAAGATTCTAGACAAGTCATGAGAGAGAAAGATCTTTGAAGGAAATAAACTGCTCTTCATAATGAAATGTAGTAATTAGGTATGCAAAAGTCAGTATGATAGGCATGGAGGGACAATATTAAGTTTCCAAGGAGGGAGACTCTCTACCAACAGCACAAAAGCCACACCACCATACTCCACACTATGCTCACAATTCTATCATGCACTGTTCTTCTTAGGAATATTACTTCTCTGCTGAGTTTGATAATCCATTGCAATGGCCACATAGAATTCACAGACAATATTCACATTGATGGAGTTTATCAAGGAAGGAACAGATTGCCACTAGAGTCAGGAACATTCAGTATATAAACCTTCAATCAGAATTCCCTCTACTTCGCTGTGCTTGTAGGCCAGCTCTCTCACCCTTGGTCTTGTGGTCATGACCTCTGTGTTCTGCTCAGGCAAATGTCACAAAGCTTCATTAGCTCTACCAATTAGGTGTCACCCTTAAACTGTCAGTAAGCCCCAGTCTGATGGCACATGGCTTTATCAACAGCTAGTTCCCGCCAGCAAAGGCCTCCAGGTGCTCTCTCAGCCAGCAACTATTCTTTCTCATTTTCTTGCTCATCCCAGGAGCCAGGATTCCACAGCACCATCTGACACTATTCTTTGGTTCTTCACCACCTCTGCTGCCACTATCACTGCTACCTCCACTATGGTCACCGGGCTGCTGTGCTACCCATCTTGTACTGTCTCTGTACCCGATTTCAGCCAGGGATCTTAAGTGCAAAGGACTATCTGGATCTCTTTCTTGATTGTAGGAATATGTCTTGTTTTCTGCCTCTGTTTAAGCTTGGAAAGATGGAAAAATTGCTCAGCCCAAATATCTTACTTACATTATCCCATTCAAAGGTACAATTTACTTTCTTCATATTTTGAGCAAGCTTTCTAACCGCCTTTGTGGACCACAGATAAACACCTCACATTGGCACTCCTAATCAGCTATCAGGTGAGAGTAACTAAGACAATGACTAGAAAAGCCACATCAAGCGATCCCACACAACACAATGATAACGGCAGCTCTGTTCAGACTGTATTGTTGTTGTTAGTGCCACTGAGCCACCTACAACCCATAGTAGTTGGATGAATAGATGTGAACCTTGTCTGAGCCATCCTCATCATCTCTGATACACTTGAGCCCATTGTTACAGTCACCATGTCGGTGGTCCACCTGTAGAAGGTTTTCCTCTCTTACACTGACCCTCAGGGTCACTATGAGTCACAGGCGACTCGACGGCACATAACAACAACAACAAAACACACTGACCCTCCACCATTTCCAGCATGATGTCCTTTTCCAAGGACCTCTTCCTGACAACATGCCCAAATTATATGAGGTAAATTGTCACTATTCTTGCCTCTAAGGAGCAACATATTTGACTTCCTCCAAGATAGGCCTTCACCACTAACACAATAGAAAGATATATTTTTCTTTTTCTTCTGTCATACTTATTGATTCATTGCCCAACTTTTCAGATCCATAATAAGGGAAAAGGCCATGGCTTGGATCAGATTCACTTTCGTCTTTAAACTAGCATCCTTGAATTTTAAGTTCTTTGGAGAAGTGCTTAACAGCAAATTGTGCCAGTGCAATGCTTCTTTTGGTATCTTGGTGGCACTTATCCTGGATATCAATTGTGGATCCAAGAAGAATGAAATAATTCACTATTTAAGTCTTTATCCATCTATCACAATATGACCTACTGTCTATTGGTAAGAATTTTTGTCTTCCCTTGAGATATAATCCTCACTGAAGGCTGTATTCTTTGATCTTCTGCAGGAAGTACTTCATGTCTTCTTTACTTTTGCAAACATGATTGTGTCATCTGCATAATGCAAGTTGTTGATGAGTCTGCTTTCAATCTTATTGGCACATTGTTCTTCATTAAATCCAGCTTCTAGAATTATTCATTCAGCATAGCAATTGGAGAAGTATGGAGAAATGGTACAATTTTGACACAACCTTGGTCAGTGTATTGAATGTTGAAAAAGTAAATGGTCATAGATTCTTAGGCTTGTAAGCATATGTAGACTGTGTATATGCAAACTGGGCTTACTTTAAAAATGTTTTGTGCTTTCCCCCCCTGTTATCTCCATTAATTGTCCAACTTTCACAAGCATGTTGTTATTGTTGTTGCTATGTACTGTCCAGTCCCCAGCAACTCATACTGACCCTATGCACAATAGCTCTGAACCCTGTTGAATTCAGATCCAATCTCACCGTCTCTGACATGCTGTCCCTATTTCCCTAGTCACTGTGTCAACTCATTTCATCCAGGGTCTTTCTCTCCTGTGTAGTCCTTCCACTCTTCCAAGCATGATGTCCTCCTCCAAAGATTGGTTCCTCTTGGCCAAATGCTCAAATTATGTGAGACGGAGCTTCAAAATCTTTGCCTCCAGAGAGCACCTTGGTTTCACCCTCACCAAGATAGATCTGTTTGTTCTCTTGGCAGTACGTGGTACCATAGGAAGTAATTTAAAACACCATGGCTTGAATCAAGTATACACCTTTGTCATCCTTAAACTGACATCTTTGTTTTTCAGCACTTTAGAGAGGTCTTTGACTGTAGATTTTCCCCAATGCAACATTTCCTTTCATTTTTGTTTTCGAAAATCTCACCCTGATTCCTTTTTGTATAGAGCGATCTGCAGGAAGTCCTTTTTCCTTATCCTTGTGTTGACCCATGACGTAGTGAAGGTTCAAGTTCCTGAGTGGACACTGTTCTTCTTGAGGGAACATCCCTGGGCTCTTCAATAAGATAAAAAGCTCAGTGTTTGGAGGTTTGAAACCACCTACTGGAAGCCTGGAAGAAAAGCCTATTTGGCAATCTACTTCAAAAAGGTAGCCATTGAGAATCTTCTAAAGGACCCTTCTACTTTGATATGCATGAGGTTACTAAGCAGCAAAATTTATTTCCATGACAACTGGGTGGAGTTTTTGTTTGATTTGTTGTGTAGTTTGTTCCCCTCCCTTCCTTCTTCCACTGCATATGCACCAGGCTGATCATACACTTACACAGTGCTCAAGCACCCTAAAGTCAATTGAAGTTAATTCAGATTTCAGTAAATCCAAGTCTGCACCACTGGGACCACTCTCCTCCTCTATGCTCCCCTGGTGTTAATGTTTAATTAGAAGGTATTTACATTTTTAGCTGGGCCAGCTTGTTGCAGCTGCACAGTAGCAGCGCGGGACTGTGGACCTGGAGTCACAGCGTCCATTCACAGCGTCCAGCCCCTGACTGCTCTTCCCCTCCCGCAGAGAATCCCACTTCTCAAATCTTGGGCCCCAACCAGGCCAAATCAACTGGCAAAGCCACCATCCTCATCCAGCCTCACGTGTGTTTGCGCAACAGTCTTCTTTGCCCCACCCAGTTAGTGACTGAAACTCAGCCCCGCCCAAGACCAGAGTTAACCCTGGCTCAGCGGCTTACCTGGGCTTGTTCCAGCCCACTTGTTGCTGCAGATGCTTCTGAGTCCCAGACTGCATCCCTCTCTGGGCGGGCAATGAGCCCCATGTTGCTGAGCGCCCCTGCAGTGCTGCGCTTCTGTGGGGAGCTGCTCCTGCTGCTGTTGCTGTTGAACACGTCGGCTGTGCGCAGTGAGTTGGGGGCTCCGAACCAGCCTCCTTGGTTCACCCTCAGACAGGAAGGGACGGGTTGGTTAAGTTTCCATGGCCACAGAGAGGTTCTGCGCACTTGGGGTGATGAAGTATTTGGACATCAGCTATAGTTGGCTTTCCTAGGAGAGCCTGAGTGGTGGTGTGGTGAGAGCATCCCGCTGCTACCCAAAAGCTTGGCGGTTTAAACCTATCAGTCCCTTCATTTAGAACCCACTCAGCAAGGGGAGCTTTGGCGGCTTAGCTGCAAGAAGCTACACTGTAATCCCCAAGGTTCATGGTTTGAATCCACCAGCTGGATTCGACCAGCTACTCTGGTGCTAGACTTAGTGTTTTGTTTTTTGCTTTTGTTCAGGTTTTCTTATTTGTTTGTTTTGTTTTTTGTTTTGTTTTTAATTATTCCCCACAATCCTCTACCTTTAAGGCTCAGGGTTTCTGATGGCGTGATCCCTGGGGTCCAGGAAGCGAATTTCCGCTGCAAGATAGCTCCTGGAGACTGGCCTGGGCCAGGTCTGCAAACATAGCTTTAGGAGACACTTGACGGGTTGGGGAAGCACATGTGAGAGTCGAAAGGGAGGGCGCCAAAAGAATTCTTCTCAAATCCCAAAGGAGCTCTCCTTTTTAACGTTGAGGGGCCAAATATTTGATTAAACTCAGAGCAACGCTTGGTACTGCGACCATGCGTGTTGTTTCTGCTACTTTTTCCAAGGAGCTGCTATCTTTCTGCGACTCTAACAACATATCTACGCTGACAATTGGTAAATCCTGTCCTGCCACCTTTTCTCTTTTTTAAATACTGGAAGGGGAGGGATTTGTTTGCCCTTAGTTAATTTGAGTCTTGAATCAGTTGACAAGACAGGAAGTCTATCAAGTTGGTGGTGGTGTGTACCTTTCAGCCCTGGGTAGACATGCTCTGTGTACATCAAAATCCATAGCAACGTCATTCATTCATTTGGGAAGAGAGTGTTGGTGTGAACTGAGAAGTGCTATTTCTTTCAGTTGAATTTTTACCCCTCTAGGTAACTGCAGCCCACCCCCAGATATGCCTAATGCGACACCAGTTTCTAAAGGTGCTACAACTTTTCCTGTTTACAAGGTCGTGTATTACATATGCAATCAAGGCTACCTCAAAATTCCAAAAAGATCAAACTCCATTGTATGTCTCAGTGACAATACATGGCTACAAATAGATCCAAACTTCTGTGGTCGTAAGTTCTTTATTTCTCTTTAAAAGGTATGGGAATAGGTATAGCTTGTCAAGTTTATTTTTATACCTCTTCAGAGGGACTGGTAATTGATAGTTTGATGTCTTATTAAGCCCAAGGGTGCCCGTGTTAGCATTTCACACTCCAGTTCATTAAAGGCATTACTTCCCTGGGTAGCTCCTGCTTCTTAAGAGCTTTACCCCTAACAGTGTACCTCTTGAACAGGTTAATAGAAAAAGTAAACAATAGGTGTTTTTTAGGAAATAAATTATATATGAATACGTATGACAATTACCTTGAGACACATGGTCTGTTTTCTGAAATTTCATTTTGCAGTGTAAAACTTACCAAACGCAATTCTTTAGTGGCATTTTTAAAAAAGCTGTCTATATTTATGCAAAAAAAAAAACCTTATTAATGTTTTTATCTGTTTGCTTACAAAGTGCATATACATTGTGTTTCACAGTATACTTAATTCATATTATGTCTCGTATAATAATTATCATGCATTATGTTTTATGAAATTAATCACCATTGGACCTTATGACCCTATCTTTTTACCCAGATGCTTCCCATTTCCTTTCCACCTTTTTTTCATCCACCAACTGTACAAATGTATGGTTCCGCCCAGACCCATCCTAATCCTCAGTCCCATCCCTTTTCCCCTTGGTTTCCCATTTGTTTTTTACAAGTTATACTTCTTATGGAATAATAATGGTCTTATGGAGTATTTCTTCTTATGAGACTGGTTTTGTTCGCTAAGCATAATGCTCTCCAGTCTCTCCTAAGTTATGTGGTATTTTGTGAAATCATTGCTCCCAAGTGCTGCATAATGTTCCATTGTGTGAATGGAGCGCACTTTCTCAATCCACTCAGTTGTGGATGGACATTTGAGCTGTTTCCACATTCTTGTGATGGTGAATAATGCTGCTACGAACATTGATGTACCAATCTCCATTTGTGTCTCACTTCTAGTTTCTTTGGTATATTCCAAAGTTTCATTGGTATATCCTTTTGGTATATTTGGTATATTCTAGTATATTCCTAGTAGTGGAATAACTGGGTCGTATGGAGAAAAACCTATTATTTTCTGCACAGCTCTCCGGTGTTGTTGTTAGGTGCTGTCAAACCTGCTTCCACTCATAGCTACCCAGTATACAACTCAGTGACACACTCCTTGATCTTGTGCCTTCCTCACACTCACTTCTGTCTTTGAATTCACTATTGTAGCCACTTGTATCAATTCATATTGTTGAGGGTCTTCTTCTCTTTCCCTGACCCTTTGCTTGAATAAGCTTGACTGTCTTTCTCCAGGGACTGGCTGACCCCACAGATAATGTGCCCGAAGTGCGTAGGACTCAGCCTCACCATTCTCAATTCCATGTTGAATTCTGGCCGCACTCCAGCTAAGAGATTGCTTTGTTCTTTTGGCATTCCGTATGCCTCTGGAAACGAAGGCATCAGGCCTTTTGTTCATAGGGTGGCTATGAGTCGTGCTCAACTTGACGGAAATCAACAACAAAGATATTAGCACTGATACATATAAGTAAAGGTGCAGACTTGATCCCTGCCTCTGAACAGCATGAAATCGCTTCAGCCAGAGTATTTCTTTAAATGAGATGTGAAATAGTCTTTAATATTTTCTTGGCCTTAAAAGAACACACAAAACAAAACCTATGCTAGAAGGCAGTAGCGTGAAGTATGTAAGTCTTTAGTTATGTACCAAGTTTTGTAGTTAAACATATATTACTTCATTTAATCCCCCAAAGACCCCAGGAGTTAATCAAGAACTTCTATGTCCCTATTTTAAGTAGAGGAGATAGACTTTAAGTTTCTTTTTTAATAACTTCATTAGTAGAAGCAGCTCCTTTATAGGGAATTCAGGGCTCAAAACTTGGGTCTTTGGATTACAAATCCAGGTCCCTTGTCACCATACCATGCCTTTCTAAATTCACCTTTGGTCAGGTTTTTTAGAGTTTCTGAACACTTTTAAAGACACTCTTCAACCTAAAGGAACTTTCATAGTGTATGTATTTGGTGAAGGGCTGGGATACAAACTAAAAGGTCAGCCGTTCAAACCCACCTACAGCGCTGCCAGAGAAAGGTGAAGCCATCACCTCCTTCTGAGATTCACAGCCATGGAGACCGGATGGATGGAAGATGGAGAGGTTGCCGTGAGTCGGGCTAGATGCCACGGCAATGAGTTATATTGATCTTGATTTTTGTCCACATTAAGTTGTGGTGGGGAATAAATGAGTTTAATGTATTCAATAAAAAATGACTTATTATTACAATTCTTTTTGTCATGCTGGATATTTTGTTTGGGTCTAGAAATGTTTCTTATCTCTCTATGGTACTGTAGGTTTGCTTTTTGTTGTTAAGTGCTGTCAAGTTGAGTACAAACCATATTGACCCTGTAAACAACAGACCTGAACCCTGTTCTATCCTGAGCCATCCTCACAATCTCTGACACACTTGAGCCCATGGCTGCAGTCAGTGTGTCCGTCCACCCGGTTGAAGGTATTCCTCTCTTTCACCATCCCTCTACCTGTCCCAGCAGGATGTCCTGTCCTCTCTATTCAATAGCCTTTCCCAGCAATATGCCCAGAGTATATGAGAGGAAGCTTTATCCTCTTTGCCACCAAAGAGACACTCTGGCTGTACCTTCTCCAAAACCTGTCTGTTCTTTTGGTAGTCTGTGGGATACTCAGGATTTAGTGTAGTTTTCTTGTCGAGTCATTTCAAAAAAGAAACAACATTGCTATTGAGGAGATTCACACTCTTGGTGACTCGCCCTCCCCAAGGAGTTTCTCAGGCTCAAATCTGTGCAGAAGGAGACCTCCCCAACTCTTTTCCCATGGAGTGGCTGCTAGACTCAACCACAAGCATTTCAGTTAGCAGACCACTACACAGCACCCTTGCCCCCCAGAGCTCCTTATGTCAGGCAGTATACCCAGATAATTCCTTCATTTAGTGGACCTGTGTTATCTGATAAGGGAGCTTTGTTGGCCCAGTTGATAAAGCACTGCCCTGCTAACCCAAAGGCAGGCAGTTTGAATCCACCAGCAGCTCCTTGGGAAAAGGAAAGGCGTTCTCCTCCCGTGACACTTCAAGAATCTGAAGAGCTGCTGCAGGGCCAGCTATGAATTAGTTTTGACTCAAAGGCACATAAAACCAACAACATATTATCTGAGAAATCGATATCGTGACATTTATTTCCCCAATCCACTTCGTGGATGTTTAGTGAGTAACCAATGGAAGTATGGGTGTCTCATACACTGTAGACGCCATAGCAATAATATGCCCACACAAACGCCAAATATGAATAAAATAGAACAGAAACTGATTTAAGGATCAGGTAAAACAATTAATTGTAGATTGTAAAATATGGTGATATTTTTTGTTGTTCCTTTTGTTACCATTTTTTAGGTAGCTGTCGGTCTATACCGAGACTCACGTTTGCAACCCTCAAAAAAATTCACGTCTCTCAGAATTACTACCCAGCCGGTACAGTCGTGGGTTTTGACTGCGTTCAGGGTTTTGAAAGGATCCCTTCTAAGCCTGCGGAAGCAACTTGCCTTGCTAATTATACATGGTCCAAACCTGATGTATTTTGTGAAAGTGAGTATGGTTTTAAAGTGTATGTGTAATGATTCTCTTCGCTATTATCTGAGTTATGCATCAGAGAGTTGGACAATGACTAGGGAGGACAGAAGGAGAGTGGATGCTTTTGAGCTATGGTGCTGGAGAAGAG
>NW_006399813.1:7753899-7754759 GCF_000299155.1 Elephantulus edwardii
GCAGTGCGGTTGGCGTAGGATAGAGCAGGGTTTAGGGCTGTTGTGCATAGGGTCGCTATGAGTCGCAAACGACTCGACGGCACATAACAACAACAACATGTAATGATTAATGATGCTGTTTGGGAGGAAATGGTGTCCCTCTCATTGTCCACAGTGGTACTTAAAATGTGAGTGTATTATGTTGTAATAAGATTCTTTTCTTTTTTAATGTTTAACTTTTCAAAATTGGTTTTCATATAATAATTCCTTTACATTATATTTCATTCATATTTCCATTGTGTTTCATACTATCATTCACATACATTCTATTTTACATTATATTTTTAATTGGTTTGCTAAAAAGTTTATTTACATTGTATTTCACATTGTAGACTGATTCTTAAAAGAACCATTGTTGTTGTTTTCATGTACCTTTGAGTTAGGCACAATCCATAGCTGACCCTTCAGTGGGTTTTTAGAGACAACAAATTGCACAGGGGAAGATTGCCCCTCTTTTTCCTGCAGCACCAGGTGAATTCACACTGCATGTCTTCAGGTTGGCAGCACAGTTCCTTAACACTTGGCCACCAGAGCTCTCTAAAAGAACCATGAGAGTTCTTCTTTTACAATCAGACAGATTCAAATATTTGTGTGATAGGAATATTGGTTCACCCACAGATATCACTTTTAATCAGCTTAAGGTTACTAGTGGCACAGTGTTTAAGTACTCAGCTGCTAACTTAGAATGTCAGTGGTTCAATCCCACCAGCCACCCCTTTAGAGAAATATGTGGGAAACCGATCCCATAAAGATTGTATAGAGTTCTAATCTGCCCTATAGGTCAATTTGAAGCAAAATTGACTCAACAACAACCTATTTAT
>NW_006399813.1:7778950-7782509 GCF_000299155.1 Elephantulus edwardii
TTTGAAATAGTTGAGTGTTCATCATTTTCAGCACTACAGGCCAAATTAAAAGCTATTAAGCAAGTATTAATAATTTATCCTCAGTTTATAGTCTAAAACTATGTATATAGTTTTATATATAAACATATAATTCATACAGTTAATGCATTTCCAATTATTGATGCAGTATATATTATATACTTATAATTATAAGTATATAATACTTATAATTACTTATAATACTTTTATAATTATTTCTTCATATATAATTGATTAAGACAAAGAGATGGTCATATTTTTGTCAGTCATATTGAGTCTCATTCTTTTTACCAGGACCCTTAGTGTAAGAAAATAAATGGGCTAGTAAATGATTAATAAATTTTAATTTAACTAAAGCAAAACAACGTCATCATAGTCATTATGCTAATAGTAAATATTTACATAGGGTGTCTCATATTCTGGAAGAAATTGTTAAGTATATCATAAAATCATATGTAAAATGTTTGTCTCTCTTACCTGTTCCATATTTTAAGGTGAGTCCTAGAGGATTATTGCCAAATTATATTTGACATGTAAATGCAGCTCACATTCCCAAATTTGAAAAATTGCAAATTGTTCATGTTGTTATTAATATCAGTTCTGGTTTTGTGGTAATATCTTGTCTATCTGAAAAAGCAACTAAATATGTTATAAAACATTGTTTATTCAGTTATTCTGGGTATACTTTAGGATATCCTATTTGCTTTACCAAAATTAACCAAAAGATGGATTCTTATTTGTTAATAAGATGCAAAGAAATCTTCAGAGTTAGACAGTGGAAACTCATCATGGACTGTACAATTAAATTAACTGGCTTTCGACCGACAAGCTTCCGGATATGGCACAGGTAGAAATAACACCATCTTTACAGCAGATGCCAACTTCCCTCATGTTTTGAGAAAGCTCGCGCTGGCATGTAGTAACCACCTTGAAGAAAATTTCATCATAACAGTGCTATGGCCGTTCTCTTATCTAACATTAGTACTGATAATATAATTTTTAAAGGACCAATGGTTGGAACACTACCTCGCTTGGAGACTGGTCACCTCTTCATACATGGTCCTGGACTTCCTATGAAAAGATTTGTGGGAGGAATGTGGACTATTGATATGAAGAACCTTCAAACTGAATTGTGGAAATGAGGTTCTAGTATGGATCCGATAAATATTTCCTGTGTCCCAAAAGATAAATGTAAGGGAGATAATGTCACAAGTGACAGTCATGTTTTGAGTACCTGAACCATATGTTTTATTAATTGGTAATAATGTGATCACTGGTGATTATCCTAAAAATAATGTCAGTTGTTCTCGTTGCAAGATCTCTAACTGTATCAGCTCTATTACCAAGGATGATTCGGTTGTTATTCTAAAAAATCCTCCTCTTGTTATGATATTTGGTATGATGATAATAGCTTGCAAATTTTAAAAGAGTTATATAATTTGTTATTAAGAACCAAAAGAGCTGTAGGTCTTGTTATTGTGGAAATTGTTTCTCTTATCCCTATGATTGCTGCTGTCTCTATTTCTGCTACAGCTTTAACACAAAAAGTCCATACGGCTAAGTTTGCAATCGAGTTAATACATATTGTGACAAAAAATTTAAGTAAAGCAAAAGAATGTATAATCAATCAATTATTGGCCAAAAAGTTAAGGGGATGTGGTCAAGGACCAGTCACGCTCTTTTTTTAGGGGCTCATTGTCGATGACGGAATTAGCATGCCTTCTTTTCACGTGCTTGGTTACCAACCTAAGACAGGAGCAGGGCCAAAGCTGCCCTGTTTTTCCTATGACAGGTAAGAAACCTGTGTGAAAGAAGTATGCTAAGGCATGTAGCCTAAGACAGATGTGAGTCACCTGCAGCCTTTATAAACTAAAGAAGGGGGACTCTGTAGGAAGCCATCCTGAGTACATGCAGCTGCCACCCAGGTCCATCTCTGGGACTATGCCTACCTCTTAAATCAGCACCTGTAAATCAACACCTTGGGGCATGCCCCTCCCTCTCTTTTGTAAACTGATAACCTAGAGCTGGGTTCCCTGGCAGCCCAGCCTACTCCGCTGCCTATTTATAGCAGAATTCATCGAATAAATTTGGGCTTGATCAGGAATCTTTGTCTTGCCCCAATCTCTCGTGTCCCTGTTCCTCTTTTAATCCACACAGATTCCACTCTAGAACATGTATGAACCCGCAGGTCGGTTTCAGCTGGCAGTTACACTAGGGAAATTATAACTAATGTAAGATGGATCTTGGCAGAAAGCAGAGAATACCAGAAGAATGTCTATCTGTGCTTCATTGACTATGCAAAGGTTTTTGACTGTGTGGATCACAATCTCTGGCTGACTTTGAGAAGAATGGGACTCCCAGAACATTTGATTGTGCTAATGCGAAACCTATTCTTGGATCAAGAGGCAGTCGTCAGAACAGAGCAGGGAGATAATGGATAGTTCAAAATCAAGAAAGGGGTCCGTCAGGGATGTATTTTGTCTCCATACCTTTTCAATCTGTGTGCAGAACAGATCATCGGAGATGCTGAGCTGTATGAGGAGGAATGTGGCATCAGGATTTGTGGAATAATCATCAACAAGTTGCATTATGCAGATGGCACAACCCTGCTTGCTGCAAATGAGGAGGACCTCAAGCGCTTGCTGCAGAAGGTCAAGGACTGCAGTCTTCAATATGGATTGAAGCTCAATATCAAGAAAACAAAGATTCTCACGACTGGGCCAATTGGCAGCATCAGTATGGATGGTGAAGAGATTGAGATAGTTAACAGTTTTAGTATATTTGGTTCCACATTCAACACTCTTGTTGACAGCAGCCTGGAAATCAGGAGACAAATTTCATTGGGAAAGTCAGCTGTGAGGGACCTCTCAAGAGCACTGAAAAGCAACGACGTCAGTCTGGAGACTAAGGTGAGTCTGATCCCAGCTACAGTCTTTACAATTTCATGCTCTACATTGGAGAGTTGGACAGTGAATAGAGATGATAGAAAGAGAATTGATGCCTTTGAGCTATGGTGCTGGAGAAGAGTGTTGAATATACCATGGACTGCTAGAACAAACAGGTTTGTCCTGTGTATATATACCCATACATACTGCAAGTGTAGAAATGGTTTTAACTTTTAGGAAGTTAATTGAAATAATAATTACCCATGGTGGACAGTGTTTGGTGGATCTACCCAATTAAAACAAACTTGGAAACAGAAGTGGCATCCACTTTTGAGTAGCTTGCCTCTGGAAATCCTATGAACCTGGAGAAAGAACGAAACTTATACAAGGGTCCAGGTCTTTCGGTCCTAGGGTCACTATGAGTCATCTACAACTCGACAACAATTAACAACAACAACAATAAAAACATGTATGTTTTACCTTTTTAAAAGTTATAATTGTATATACGTTGTTGTTGTTTTAATGCCGTCAAGTTGTAGACGACTCATAGTGACCCTATGAATGAACAGCCTGAGCACTGTTCGTACATAGAGTTTCCGGAGGCAAGCCATTTTGGAAGTGAATGCCACTCCTGCTTCCAGATAATTGTATATATA
>NW_006399813.1:7782718-7786364 GCF_000299155.1 Elephantulus edwardii
CACATAACAACAACAGTCCACACAATTATATATGCCATTTTATATATAGATATAGAGATAGAGATAGAGAGATAGAGATAAGTTATATAGATGAGATAGAGAGATAGAGATAGATCTATCTATTCCAGACTAAGAGTGATTAAGACTCAAGACTGGCCACCCACTTCTAAAATAATAGGTGTTCAAAAATCCTTTGAAAAGCAGAAAAACAGTTTCAGATATAGTGCCAAAAGATGAGTACCTCAATTTGGAAGACACTCAAAATACAATGGCAGAAGGTAGGGTCAGCCTTAATGGTGTGGATGGAGTAAAGCTTTCCCCAACCAATGAAGGACCTTCACTTGCAGATGTGACAAGACTCAAAATGAGGAGAAAGAGCTGCAAGTATTCATTAGTAAGTAGAGTGTCAAATGAGCAAAGTATGAGTCTAGGGAAACTGGAAGTTGTGAAAAATTAAAAGTAATACATAAAGATTGCCATTCTAGTCATTAGCATATGGAGATGGACTGGTGTTGCCCATTTTGACAAGTTGAGGAAGGATGGTGCTGCAGTCGTTGTCAAAAATAATATTTCAAGATCTGTCCTGAAGTACAATGCTTTGATTGATAGGACACTATCCATATGCATGCAAAGAAGATCTGTTAATACAACTATTTTTCAAATATACACTACAAAGTTTAAAGCCCAAAATGAAGGAATTGAGAATTTCTACCAACTTTTGCTGTGTGAAATTGTTCAAACATGTACCCAAGATGCATTAGTAATTGTTCATGACTCGAATGCAAAAGTTGGAAAGAGAGAGGAAGCATTGGTAGTTGGAAAATAAGGCAGAAATGAAGCTGGAGATCAAATGATAGGATTTTATACAATGAATGATTTTTTTATTTAACTTCTTTTTCATTTTAAAAACAAACCCATAAATGTCCACTAAAAATATGGGCCTCACCTGATATGACTGTTAAGAGAAATTGTTCTGCGGAAAAGCTCAAAATCAATAGTCTAAACAAGAACAGGAGCTGATTGTGGAAGAGACCACTGAGGCTCAATATCAAGAAGACAAAGATTCTCACCACTGGACCAATTGGCATTATCAGGATGGATGGTGAAGAGATTGAGATTGTTCACAGCTTTAGTCTGCTTGGCTCCACAATCAACACTCTTGGCACCAGCACCTAGAAAATGAAAATGCGTATTGCAATGGGAAAGTCTGCTGTTAGGGACCTCTCCAAAGTGCTGAAGAGCAATGGTGTCACTCTGGAAACTAAGGTGCACCTGATACTGGCCATGGTCTTTGCAATCAGTTGTTATGTGTCAGAGAGTTGGACAGTGACTAGGGAGGATAGGAAGAGAATTGATGCCTTTGAGCTGTGGTGCTGAAGAAGAGTATTGAATGTACCATGGACTGCCAAGAAAACAAACAGATTCATCCTGGAGAGGGTTAAACTGGCCTATTCCTTGGAGGCAAGGATTCTGAGGCTTTGTCTGACATACTTTGGACATGCTCCAAAGAGGGACCAGTCCTTGGAGAGGGACATCATGCTTAGGAGGGTGGAGGGACAGCACAGGAGGGGAAGACCCTCTATGATGTGAATTGATTCAGTGACTGGAGTAATCGGGGAGGGTGTATCGAAGGCAGTGAGTTTGGCAAAGGACAGAGCAGGCTTTCGGGATGTTGTACATAGGGTCGCTATGAGTCACAAGTGACTCCATGGTACATAACAACAACAACAGTTCAAACTGAAGGTGTATAAAGTGAAAACTAGCCCATGAGAGCCAAAAGACAACCTTGAGTTTATCTAACCTGAATTTCAAACTGAATCAATTCTTGGAAACAATGTATTCAAATTTTGTAAATAAACTAGCATTTAAAAGAAAAAAATATGGATTTGATGTTTTGAACACTAAGGACCGGAACCTAGATAAATTGCGGGATGACATTGAGGACATCATCTGTAAAGAATGCAAAAGATCATTATAAAGAGAGGAAAGAAAGAAGACCAAAGTGGATGTCAGAAGAAATTTTGTAACTTGCACTAGAATATAAAGAAGCCAATTTAAAAAAAAAAAAAGCTAAGAGATATGACATAAGAGAGATGATCATACGATTTCAAAAGACATCTTAAGAAGAGAAAATGAGATAAGATCTGGATTTAAAAAAAAAAAAAAGGCAAAAGGGAAGAACACTCCTGGCATTTCTCAAGCTGGAGTAACTGAAGAACAAACTCAAGCCTAAAGTTACAATAGTGAAGGATTCTATGGGTGAAGAATAATGCAGAAAGCATCCAAAGAGGATGGTAGGAATGCATTGAGTCACTTCAGCATAAAGAACTGGTTGACAGTAAACAATTTCCAGAAGTACTATATGATAAAAAATAGTGGTACCAAAGGAAGATATTCAAATCACACTGACACCACTGGGGAGGGGGGAGATATAATAGCTGTCAAGATGTTTCATCACACAGATGCAGCCTTGGAAATTCTCACTAGTCTAGGTCAAGATATTTGGAAGACCAATTGCCAACTGACTGTGGAAGAGATCCATATTTCCCCCTTTTTTGGAAAAAAAAAGTGATCCTAGAGTGTGGAAAATTATCAAACAACATCCCTAATGTCACGTACAAGTGAAGTCTTGCTCTTAAATAATTTTTTTGAAGATTGTTTTTAAATAGCTTGAACAGTACATCAACATGGATCTTTTAAACTGGATGTGGCACAAGGGACAACATTTATGTCAGCTAAATCTTAGCTGAAGGCAGAGAATAAAAGAAAGGTATTTACTTGTCTTTTACTGACTATGCAAAGGCATTTGATTTTGTGAATTCATACAAATTATGGGTAACATTGAGAAGAATGGGAATCCCAGAACACGTAACTGTGTTCATGTGAAACCTATAAATAGATCAAGAAGCAGTAGTTTGAATAGAATGGGGAAACACTGCATAGTTTAAAATCAGGAAAGGGGTGCTGTCAGGGTTGCATCCTTTCTCCATACCTATTTAAGCTGCATACTGAGCAAATCATTCAAGAAACTGGGCCATATGAAGAAGAATGTGCTATCAAGATTGGAGGAAGTTTCATTAACAACCTGCAATATGCAGATGATACAGCTTTGCTTGCAGAAAGTGAAGAAAACTTGAAGTGCTTACAGAGGAAGATCAAGACTACAGCCTTCAATATGCATTACCTCTCAACATTAGGACAATGAAAATCCCAACTAAACCAACTGGTAATTTGATAGATGGAGGGGGAAAAAAGTAATTGTGAAGGATTTCACTTGACAATCACCATCCATGGCAAAAGCAGTCAAGAAATCAGGAGACATCTTACATTGGGAAAATCTGCAGTTAAAGACTTCTCTAAAGTACTAAAGAGAAAGGCTATCAGTTTAAAGACTAAGGTGCACCTGATCCCAGTCATGGTATTTTCAGTTGCCTCCTATGCATCTGAAAGTTGGACAATAAACAGAAGACTTTTGAAGAATTGATGCCTTTGTGGTGTTGGAAAGGATTTCTGAATATCCCAAAAGTACAAACAAGTCTATCTTGTTTAGAAGGCAGGAGCGTGGTGGTGGAGTGCAGGAATCGTGGCAAGCTTTTGGAGTGGACTGCTTTTCCGGGAATGTGTTTGACGTGCAGGTTTGCTCTGT
>NW_006399813.1:7786839-7826664 GCF_000299155.1 Elephantulus edwardii
CTGGAGCTTCCCAACTAAATCAAGCCTGGAAGCAGGTGCGGCATCCACTTCCAAAATGGCTTGCCTCCAGAAACTCTATGTAAGTACAGTGCTCAGGCTGTTTGTTCATAGGGTCGCTATGAGTTGTCTACCACTCGACGGCATTAAACAACAACAACAACAACAAACAAGTCTATCTTGGAGGAAGTGCAAGCAGGGTGCCCCTTAGAGTCAAGGATGGTGAAATTTCATCTCACATAACTTGGCTGTATCGTCAGGAAGGATCAGTCCTTTGGAAGAGGTATTTTGCTGGGGAAAATATTTAGAACCAGCGAAAGAAAGGAAGACCTTCAACGAGATGGATTGACATGGTGGCTGTAACAATGGACTTGATCATAGGGAAGATGGTGATGAGAGTGCAGCGTGGGGCACAGTTCTGATCTGTGGTTAATAGGGATCAACCAGACGGCATCCAGCATCACTCATTCATTGCTGTTAAGTCTGAGTAGTCTCACAACTGACCTTCCTGGGGATTTTCAGAGGCTCTAAATTGCACAAGAAATTGCTCATAATTTTCTCTTGGACTGGTTGGTGGATTCACAGCACTAGAGAGGCTCAGATTTATCAGGACAATTCAACAATTAACTACAGACAAGGCCATTAGAGTGCCCTTTATGCATTACATATATATCTATCTAATTTTCTTAATGTTCCATGCACATTGGAGATGCACATTGGAGAAGGTATACTGTGCTTTTTTGGAGTGCATTAGCCTATAAATATCTATGAGATCGAGTTGGTTTATTGTGTGGTTTAATTCTTCAGCATCTCTGTTGAGTTTCTTTCTGGTAGTTCCATCTTTTCTTGAGAGTGGTGTATTGAAGTCTCCAACTATGATAGTAGTGTTGTCTGTTTTCTTTTTCGGTTTTGTTGATTTTTTTATATATATTTTGCAGGCCTATCATTTGGTGCATAGATATTTTTTATTGTTACGTCCTTATGCTCTATTGACCTTTTAAGCATTATGCAGTGACCTTCCTTGACCTTTGTGGTGATTTTTTTTTTCATTGACGTTTATTTTAGCAGAAATTAATATTGCTACTCCTGCTTTTTTTGTAGTTGTCATTTGCTTGATATATTTTTTCCCACCCTTTAATTTTAGTCTTTCTTTATCTTCACTTTTCAGGCATGTCTTTTGTAGACAGTATATTGATGGATTTTGTTTTTTTATCCAATCTGCTACTCTTTCTCTCTTCAATGATTTTTGGTTTTTTCTGCAATCTGCTACTCTTTTTCTCTTCAGTGGTGCATTTTAACCATTCACATTCTGTGTGATTATTCAGAGGCATGGCTTTATTGCTATCATTGTGTTGAGTTCTTTTTGATGTTGTTGCTAGTTACTTTGGTCCATCCTGCTTTCTGTGGCACCTCTGTAAGAAGGATGTCTCAGTGTTTCCTGCAATGCTACTTTTGTTTTTACAAGGTCCTTTATGTTCTGTTTTTCTGGGAATATCTTGATCTCTCCTTCATATTTGGTGGACAGTTTCGCTGGGTACAAAATTCTTGGTTGACAGTTGTGCTCTTTGAGTTTTCAATATATGTCATTCCACTGTCTTCTTGCTTGCATGGTTTTTGCTAAGTAATTGGCATTTAATATTATCTGCTCTCCCTTATAGGTTACTCTTTGTTTCTCCCTGTTGCTTCCCGAATTCTCTCCTTATCTTTGGTTCTGACAAATTTGACTATGATATATCTTGGTGTTTTTCTTTTGGGGTCTATTCTATATGGTGTTCACTCAACTTCTTGAATAGATATGCTCTCATTCTTCATTTGGCCTGGGAAGTTGTCTTCCAGTAATTCTTCAACAACTTTTTTGGTGTCTTTACTCACTTCTTCTTGTTCTGGGATTCCAATGATGTGCATGTTATTTCTCTTGAAGGTGTTCAATATTATTCTTAGGTCTTCTTTTTTTCCCTTCCTTTTTGATTCTGCTTTTTGTTCTAGCAGATCAGTGGTGACAATTCTATCTTCTAGTTCACTCATTCTGTGTTCCATCTCTTCAACTCTGTTCATATGTCCCTCCATCATGTTGACAGCATCTGAAACATTGGATCTCATATTTTGGATCACAATTTCTTGTTTTTTCAAGAGCCTCTAATGCCTCATTTGTTTTCTCTGTGTTGGGTTTTTTGGTTTGTTTGGGTTTTTTTTTTTAAGTTCTTCCTGGTTTTTGCTTGCAGTGTCTTGTAATTCTTCAAGTTTGTCTTTCATCCATTGAAAATATTCAATCATTGTTCTTTTAAATTCTGTGTCAGAAAGTTCCATCAGACTTTCTGGCTTCAGGAAATCCATTGGTATTGTGTCACTTTTTGGGGGATGACATCTTGCTTTGCGCTTGTGTAGCTTGTGGGCTAGCCTGTTTCTTTCGTGATGGTGTTGTGATAGGGGTTTTTCATGCCTGAGGTGATGATAGGTTCTTGATCTAAAATCACTGCTACAGATGAGGGCATAGCAGTTATCCTGTGTTCTTCTCTGAATTTCTGAACCAAGGCAAGTGTCCATTCATGTGAAAGTGCTCTCTTCTGTTGGATAATTGTTACAGATAAAACAGTCCAGGATGCTCCAGATTAAAGGCATTTATTTGACTGGACATGAGACTATGTGAGGCTAAGGGGGAGAGGTGTATGCTGGGTGGGGAGGGGGAGGGAGAATAGGCCTAGCATGCACAAGCACAGGTGTATGCTGTATGGCTCGTTCCTAATGGGGCTAGCTGTCCAGATGGGGCTAGCTGTCCAGGTGGGCATGTGCGAGGACCTCACTCAGTTTGCAGCTGTCCCATTCATGCCTGGCAGGGGCATGGTGGTTTCCTGCCTGGGTGTGAATGTGCAGGGACCTCACTCAGGTTACAGATGCCCTGCTGGTGCCCAGCAGGACTAGCTTCTGGATGGACACTCACCAGGACCTCACTCCGTTTGCAACTGTCCCCCTCATGCACGTCTGGGCTACCTGCCTGGGTAGGGATGCGCAGGTATCCACATAAGGAACTCACTCAGTTTGTAGATGTCCTGTTTATGCTCCAGGCTACCTGCCCCTCTGGGGACTTGGCAGGGACCTCACCCAGGTTGCAGATGTTTAGCTCATGTCCGGCAGGGCTGGCTTCTGGGTACTCAGTCAAATTGCAGATGTCCACTGGGGCCCACGGCAGGGTGGGCACACATGGGCTATGGCAGGATGGGCGTGTGGGGGCATGAGCATTCTGGTCAGCCATTCCGGGGCCATTGGAGTTCAGTTCATTCATTCTGGGGACAAAGGCGTTCTGGTCAGTAGAAATCAAGAAATTAAGGAGCTGAACAGAAGATTCCAAAGGGCATCTCGGGAAGACAAAGCAAAGTATTATAATGAAATGTGCAAAGAGTTTGAGTTAGAAAATCAAAAGGGCCGAACTCGCTCAGCATTTCTTAAGCTTAAGGAATTGAAAAACAAATTAAATCGACCAGTTGCAGGAGTAGATGAATCCCAAGATAGCTGTAACATTGAATACATCAGTTATCTTATTGGAATGCCCCAAACATTTCTAATTGAGCATGGTGAAGTGTAAACATTTTAGAATCCTCTCAAATCTGTCAAACATCCAGTGCTTATTTCAAATTTGTGATGTAAAAACACTATATGCAGAGAGTAATTAATGTCTCTCTTTTTCTTCCCATTACCTCATATCCAGTATGTTTGCCACTGTGAAAGTGTCCTATGTATGTCATTTTTCATATTTCTGCTAACTGTGTTTCCACACTTCCCCCCCCTCAAGGAATGGTGACTAGTGCCATACTTATTGGTACCAAAATTACCTGGGATGATGGACAATCTGGGTGAGCAGAAATTCTGATGTTTTTTTATTCTTAAGTTACATTTTTTTTTCTTCTTTCCAGTAAAACATGATAATATATCCATAGAGAGCTCTTTCAGCATTTCTGCCTTTTGACATGATAGCTCTTAATTCCTTTTGTCTAAAATTACTATTCAGGATAAATTTTATCACTTACACTCCCACCTCTGCTCCTCTCTGTATATAAAAATTTCTCAGTATGAGCGAGGACACTGATCACATTTTGAAGGAAAGTCATTTGAAATTTAGCATCTCACTTGTAATCAATTTATCCTTTTTTCCTACTCAGTTCAATTTATGTATCTCTGTATTGCACAGATAGAAGGAAATCTAGAAATAATAAACTAATATTGTATTATTAAACTGCCTATGGTTAGTTCTTAACTGAGTTTTCTTTAGTACTAGATGACACATCTACCCCCAAATAGGCCTAGGCCTATGCAAGGGAGCTCTGGTTGACTCTCTTGCCATCCTGGGTCCACATTCCTTTAAAAAAAAAAATTATCTCAGATTCTCCATTTGTCACATAGGAGAAATCTAGGCCCTACCTAATGGGATTTTAGTAAGGACCAAATAAATCCTATCTGTAAAAAAGGTTAGAATATAGCTTTCCATGCAATAAACACTCCAGTGTTAGGAAAATTACACATAGGAGGAAAAACTCAGTATTTGGAATATCTGATCTGCACTGAATTCACATGCATTAAGGACAGATGTCATAGTTGTCTATAATGTATCCTATAGACAAAGTCTCTCACTCTCATTACCATTCAGTAAGTACCGACTCCTTACTGACTGCCTACAGAGTTTTCCAGGCAGGAAATCATGCAGGAAGAGATTGCCCATCTTTCTCCCAGAGCCGTTGGGGGAGTCAAACCTTCACGGACTGCATGAGTTTATAGACAGGATAGTTTCAGTGGAAACACCTCTTGTGGTTTGTTGCTTTCTTTTGTTAGAAAAGTCAATTCTGAAGTACATATAAACTTCTAAACTACTCTAATACTGTCCTGTTCTTTTCATTAGTTATTGGAGAAAACTGTATTTTAATGCTGGCATTAAATTGCCTATTTTAATTCTTTGTGTGGTAAGGGCTGCTTTTACCCTTTCGAGCTCTTCTGTCCCCTTACAGTAATGATATGCTTGAAGCTAACGTATATAGTACTCTTTAGATCACAGGCTATTTTAATCTTCCTGTAAAAATATTTGACTTATTAGATGCTGTTTTGATTTGGTGTCAACCAAATAGCTTAGGAGTTAGAAAATGAAATGTGACAAAATATAACTTCACCTTTCCAGAAAATGTTCAAGAATATGGTAGAGAGACCCTTGACAGAATTTAGTGTTTTAAGACATATCAATATGATTCCAGCTGATGCAGATGCCTCAGCAAAATTACTCAGGAAACCGATTGAATCACAAATAATATGTCCTCCCTGACACCCATTCCAACTCTCCTGTTGAAAGAGAAGGCTACCAGCTCACCTTCCAAGCCCAGGACTTGAGGATTTGGGAGGGAGCAGAGGGCATACGTGTGAATAACTCCTTAAATGCTCTCTCTTGGTTTTCATCAATGTCTTTTACACATTGTGGTTAGAAAACTGATAATTTTAACAGAATGAAAAATGCTGGAAAGCAGGAGGAAATATTTGTTTGAATCAAATATTTGTTTGAATCATGTTTAGATTTTGCAATAAACCCAACTCCCCACTCATGGGAAAACACATGCAAACCCCTAAAAAGGAATTTGCTCCTTTCATTTGCACATTAGAAACATTCCACTTGACTTACTTTTGAAATATAAAATGTCTAGGGTGAAAACTAAATTTGTGTGTGCTTGGTGATTATCCTGCATTCGTGTTGATTTCACTTAAAAGTGTGCTCTTTTATCTGGGCAGGGGAAAATAGCTATGAGAGTGAAGTTGAGGCTGTTGATTTCGCCTGTGAAAGGATGTGTTTACTTCTAGAGGTGTGACTTTGTATGGTTCATTTTAGTTTATGAAAGTGTCAGGCCTTTCAAGTAAATTTGCATTCACATTTTGATTGACATTAACATGATAAACTTCAGTTAATTTTCCCCCCCTTCTCTACTTTTCAGCTCTTGCAATACACATGAAAACAAAGACCTCAATGTTTTCTATAACAAACTAACCTTGACTGGTAGTGCCTCAGAAGTAAGACCTTCTGGTTTGCCTTAAAGGTATATGGTTTCATGCAATCACATCTCTGTAAAACTGTTCGTCCATTGGTATTGTTGGCTGAGGGTGTGCATATCACAATTGATGGGCAATAAAGGTTTAATGTTCTGTTATTGACAGACTTGTCTGTGTGCCTTTCTAACCAACACGTGGAATCTCTCATTATTATGATGCATCATTCATTCTTGACTCTGAGGGATTCAGCTCATTGTGTCAATTCATTCTTGTGATTAGATACCAATAATGCCATGACTGCTGGGTTGAGGAGTGGGGAAAGGATGCTGTGTTAGGACTTTTCACCAGAAATGCCTTCCTAGTGACAGTTCACATCATGAGATGACTGGCCCATGTGTTGTACTTCTTTCTCTTTTGCCTGGTGACTTTTGGAGACTTGAGTACTTGTGACATCTGAAAATTTGTTTTAAGCATTGTTGAATAACATCTGTTTTCTGTTGTTACACAAAGTTATTTCACAGGAATTGCATCACGTAACTGTGTCCTCACACTATCTAAGTGCCTTCTACTCTTCATCAGTATTTCCTCTAACCCACAGGTAGCATTTATTTCTGCAGGGAGTTTGCAATGACTTTTAACCTGAAAATATCTTAATTTATTCTAATTGGGCTACTATTAAGTTCAAGAAACTAAAAACTCAATTGGTGTTGCATTGGGATTGCCATGGCTTCTAAGCTTTTCGGTTTGCAATTGGTGTTCAGACTCTATAATATACTAATTTTGCATTTGTTTTGCATCCCAAGCTAATTCATTTATTCTCTTATCACATGTTGTTGTTGTTGTTGTTAAGTGCCATCGAGTCGCAGGCAACTCATAGCGACCCTATGAAGGAGAGTCCTCTATGCGTGGGTGCCTTTCATCCTCTCTCCAGGTTCATAGGGTTCCCAGAGGCAAGCTATTATGGAAGTGGATGCCACTCCTCCTTCCACGCTTGTTTAATCGGGGAGCTCCACCCCACTCTCAGTCCGCATTGGGTAGCCAACCATTAATGCATTTGACACACCCATGTCACAGTGTTCAGCCTCACAGCAACCACAAGTGACCACGGGACGGCAACCTGTACACCAGGGCTATTAAGACCCAGAGGAATGTCTGAACAAAAACAATGAAAGACTGGCCGGAGGGCCACAAACTAAAAATCACCCACCTTTGTCTTGGTCACATCGTTTTCTCTTCACTGGGCCAGCTGATCTCTCTTTCTCTCTCTGTTGATGTTATTGTTGTTAAGTGCTGTCGAGGTGCAGGCAACTCATAGCGACCCTATAAAGGAGAGTCCTGAGGAGCCTCCGAAGTGAGTCCTGGGGATGGATTCTGATAAGCCCCATGAACCGCAGATGCACTTTGACCTGCAGGGGGTCACCTCAAGTCTGCCCTGGGCTGATCGCCTTGGCGTTTTAAGGTCAGCTCCTTGCTTGGAGCCTGGAAGGCAGGCTGCCATGTTGCTTGACTGAATGGACGATCTTCTCTGGTTCAAGAGGCTGCGGTGCCTGCCCTCTCTCCCTTTGGAAAATGTCCTTCCCATCAGCTCACTTTGGGGGCAAATAGTCCATTATGCTCTCAGGTCGCTTGGCTATTTTTGCCTCTGACATTTGACCTCTGTCCTGCTTGGAAACCACTCTGTGGGCTGGGGATTCTAATAACCTAATTGTCCATATTTGTCTCCTATAAAGGAGAGTCCTCGACGCTTGGGTGCCTTTCATCCTCTCTCCAGGTTCATAGGGTTTCCAGAGGCAAGCTATTATGGAAGTGGATGCCACTCCTCCTTCCACGCTTGTTTAATCGGGGAGCTCTACCCTACTCTCAGTTGCATTGGGTAGCCAACCATTAATGCATTTGACACATCTGTGTCACAGTGTTCAGCCTCACAGCAACCACAAGTGACCGTGGGACGGCAACTTGTACACCAGGGCTATACACATAGTAGCAGTTCAAATATTACATTTCTCACAGAAGAATACAACCATTTTGATATTAACCTTTTCCCCCTTTTTTTTTTTTTAACTTTCAGGATATACGTGTAAATTGACGATTTTGCTTATGACAGTAACTCTTGGCTACCTTGTAGGAAGCCATCCTGAGCTCTCTTGGCTCTGGCACGAGCAACACTATTTTGCCCACGGACCTCATTTCACATACTCACTGCTGACACGCAGTGGCCCAGTGCAGCATAAGACCACCCCACTCATCTCTGGGAATACCTTTGCCTCACTAAATCAGTACTTGTAATTCAATGCCTTGGGGCACGCCCCTCCTTCACAATTGTAAACTGATATCCTAGAGCTGGGTTTCCTTAGCAGCCCGGCCTACACAGTTGCCTATTTATAGCCTGCGAGTTTCTTTAATAAATTGAGGCTTGATGAGAGAAATTTGACTTGCCTCCATTTTTCGCATCTCTTGTCCCTCCCTCAATCCGCACTCTCCTTCTTTAGGACATGTTGAACCCTGCAGGTTGGGTCAGTTGGCCCCCAACATGGATTTTAAAGAATGGGGATTTTTTTCATGATGGACATTGCTTGGACTATAGAAAAAGGACTGGCCAGTCGATGAAAGAGAGGTTGCCACGGAATTGCCCACATCTTGGAAGGACCTCAGAGGTGAGTATGCAGTGATATAATGGGACAAGTAATCAGAGTGAAAGAAAAGTTTATAGAAGGTCTCAAAGACTCATTAAAGATGCAAGGAGTAAGGTTTGTTTTTTTTTTAAAAAAAAGATGTAGTGCTTTTTTTTTTCTTTCTTAAGGACTTATGTCCTTGGCTTCCCCAAGAGGGAACTATAGATGAAAAGAGATGGAAAAGAGTGGGTTATTCTCTAAGTGATGATAATTATTTAATCTCTGAAAAGAAAACTGATTTAAAAGGCGGGGCAGCTAAATATCATAACCCTGACGAGCTGCCTCCTTACAATCTAATGCAGTCTTTCTCCAGCGCTGCTTTTGATGCCCCACGGAATTATCCTCTCATATTACTAGATGCAGATGCCGGACTCCAGGCCCCAGTGGACTGTACTGTCCTTTCTAAAAGGGATCTAACTTTAAAAATTAAGAACCTCCGTGAGGCCATTCAACTTAAAAAAGGAGCACAATGAATTACTTAAAGAGTTTAGAATGGTAGACTTAGAACTCTGCAATGGACCACCGCCATTTTTCTATGCCCCTCCTCCTAGAGAACAAAGGAAAACTTTCGAGCCTTTTCAAGCTCCATTGCCATCTTCTCAGGAAAAATTTTTCAGGCCTTCACAAGCCTCAGCGCCATTTGGCCATGCCCCTCCCCCCAGAAGGTTGGAATATCAGCAATCACCTAAATTTTTAAATTTTGGTCGGGGTGGGGGCTTCTGTGTCTGGCTTCCTGGGAATTGAGCTGTGTTGCTGTGTTGCCTCCTGTTCTCTTCTCCCAGTCTCCACCTCCTCCCAGCCCTGCCATGCCGTGCCTCCATTCCCAGAAGTCTGTGCGACCTGCCACAGGCTCTGCTCAAGCAGGCCGGGACATGCGCTTGCTTTGTTTCTTTGTTTCTTGGGGTGTTTGGGGTTGTTTTATTTTTAATAAAAGAGCAAAGGGAGGGAGCGTCTCTCTAAGGTGGAGGGGCAGCTGGGAGGTGGCGGAGGCGAGCAGCTCCATTCTTGGGGAGCCAGGCACAGACCTTCTTGAATAGAGCCTGGAGATCTGGGTTCCTGCTGGTGCTCTGGCTTTTTGTAATTTGTGGCTGCCGATGCTCCAGCCCCCTGCAACCTGGACCAGAGGGATGGGGTGGCGGTGCAGTTGCAGCGGTCCTTTGCTGCATTTTGGACTTTTCCTAACATATTCTCTCCTTCCTCTCTCCCCTGCACTCTGTGTGTGCACCTACTTAACAAATCTCTCCCATCATCAACAGGAGAGTCCCAAGCAAAACTAAAAGTGTCAGATTCAAAGGCAGTGCTGCAGCTAATTTGTTATACTTTATCTCGCTCAGAAAAAGTGTATAAATTGGGAACTGGTGTCTTTTGGTTAAGAAACTATGGAAATAATTTTTGAATGTAATAGTCTTAGTAGTCAAAGATTCCAGGTCCATATTAAAGCTATAAATAAAAAGTTTACTAAAAGAAATTTCTAGATCCATCCTCAAGTACAACACTGTGACTGATAGGATTAAATCCTTACGCTTACAAGGAAGTCCAGTGAATACCACTATCATTCAGATATATGCACCAACAACCAGAGCCAAACAAGAAGAAATAGATGATTTCTACCAACTCTTACAGTTGGAGATCGATCGAACATGCAATCAAGATGCTTTGATAATAATGGGTGACTGGAACACAAAACTGGGGAAAAGGGAAGAAGAATCAGTAGTTGGAAAACATGGACTTGGTGACAGAAATGAAGCTGGAGATAGAATGATTGAATTTTGCACAATCAATGTATTATTCATTGCCAATACGTCTTTTAAGAGACATAAACGCAGGTTATACACTTGGATTTCACCTGATGGTATGCATAGGAATCAGATTTATTACATCTGTGGAAAAAAACCACTGGAGAAGCTGAATATCAGCTGTGAAAACAAGGCCAGGAGCTGATTGTGGAACAGTCCAGCAACTACTCATATGCAAGTTCAAGCTGAAGCTGAGGAAAATTACATCAAATCCACAGGAGCCAAAATATGACTTTAATTTCATACCACCTGAATTTCAGAAGCATCTCAGGAACAGGTTTGAGGCCTTGAACACTAATATTAGAGTGAAGACCAGATGAGTTGTGGGAGGATGTTAAATGTATCATTCAGGAAGAGTGCAAACAGTCATTACAAAGACAGAAAAGGAAGAAAAGACCAAAATGGATGTCAGAAGAAACTCTGAAGATTGCAGTGGAACATAGAGAAGCCAAAGCACAAGGAAGAATTTAAGACAATAAAGAGCTGAACAGAAGATTCCAAAAGGCAGCATGGAATGACAAAGCAAAATATTACAATGAAATGTGCGAGGAGCTAGAGTCAGAAAATCAAAAGGGCAGAACTCGTTCAGCATTTCTTAAGCTCAAGGAACTGAGGAACAAATTCAAACCTCGAGTTGCTATAATCAAGGATGCTTTAGGCAGAATGTTAAATGATCCAGGAGGTATCAAAAGAAGATGGAAAGAATATACTGAGTCATTGTACTGAAAGGTATTGGCAGATACAGAAGAATTTAATGAAATAGCATTTGAGCCAGAGCCCATGGTGATGAAGGCAGAAGTTAAGCTGCTTTGAAGGAAATAGCAAAAAATAAGGCCCCCGCAATAGATGGTATACCAATTGACATATTTCAGCTAACAGATGCTGCCGTGGATGTGCTCTCCAAGTTGTGCCAAGAAATCTGGAGAACAACCACTTGCCCAACTGACTGGAAGAGATCTATATTTGTTCCCATTCCAAAGAAAGGTGACCCACCTGAGTTTGGAAACTACAGAACAATATCATTGATTTCACATGCAAGCAAGAGTCTATTGAAGATTATCCAAAAACGACTTGAACAGTACATCAACAGAGAACTGCCAGAAGTCCAGGCTGGGTTTAGGAGGGGTCATGGTACTAGGGATATTGTAGCTGATACTAGATGGATCTTAGCTGAAAGCAGGGAATACCAGAAGAATGTTTACCTGTGTTTCATTGGCTATGCAAAGGCATTTGACTGTGTGGATCATAACAAACTGTGGCTGACTCTGAGAAGAATGGGAATCCCAGAACATATCATGCTAATGTGAAACCTATACTTGGACCAAGAGGATGTCGTCAGAACAGAGCAGGGTAACACTGCATGGTTCAAAATTGGGAAGGGTGTACGCCAGGGATGTGTCCTATCTCCATACCTTTTCAACCCA
This sequence comes from Elephantulus edwardii, assembly GCF_000299155.1. NCBI lineage: Eukaryota > Metazoa > Chordata > Mammalia > Macroscelidea > Macroscelididae > Elephantulus > Elephantulus edwardii. The sequence goes on from NW_006399813.1 coordinate 7,798,744, forward strand.
TATGCAGAGCAGATTATCTGAGAGGCTGGGCTCTATGAGGAGAAGTGTGGCGTTAGGATTGATGGAAGATCTATCAACAATCTGCGTTATGCAGATGACACAACCTTGCTCGCTGAAACTGAGGAGGACCTCATGCACTTACTGCAGAGGGTCAAGGACTGAAGTCTTCAGTATGGACTGAGGCTCAGTGTCAAGAAGACAAAGATTCTCACCACTGGGCCAATCCGTAGTATCATGATGGATGGTGAAGAGATTGAGATTTTTCACAGCTTCAGTTTGCTCGGCTCCATGGTCAACACTCTTGGCACCAGTAGCCAGGAAATTAAAAAAAGTATTGCAATGGGAAAGTCTGCTGTTAGGGACCTCTCTAAAGTACTCAAGAGCAATGGTGTCCTCTGGAGACTAAGGTGCCCCTGATACAGGCCATCGTCTTTGCAATCACTTGTTATGCATCAGAGAGTTGGGCAATGACTAGGGAGGATAGAAGGAGAATTGATGTCTTTGAGCTGTGGTGCTGGAGAAGAATATTGACTGTACCATGGACTGCTAAGAAAACAAACAGATCCATCCTAGAGCGGGTTAAACCAGGCTACTCCTTGGAGGCAAGGATTCTGGGGCTTCATCTGACATACTTTTGACATGTTGTAAGGAGAGACAGGTCCTTGGAGAGGGACATCATGCTTGGTAGGGTAGAGGGACATTGCAGGAGGGGAATACCCTCTATGAGGTGGATTTATTCAGTGACTGGGGTAATCGGGATGGGTGTGTCAGAGGCAATGATATTGGCACATTATAGAGCAGGGGTTAGGCCTGTTGTACATAGGGTCGTTATGAGTCTCAGATGATTTGATGGCACATAACAACAACAACAACAACAATGAAATTATTGTTCCTTTTCCTATAAACTGGCTAAATAATTGCTCACCTTTTGTTTCTTCCTTATCATGCATTTCCTACTATTAATAAATCAAAAAGTAGGAGGATTTAGAAGTACTAAAAATATTTGTTTTAAAAAAACATCATTAATGATCAAAGGCCCTCTCTTACTCTTTCTGTTAATCAAATTTCTTTTATAGGTCTTGTAAATATAGGAAAAGTAAATATGGTTCCAAAAAAACACCCAAAAAACAAAAATGTGTTAACACAAAAATATGAAAAATAGTTAAAAGTTATAACAGAGGCCTCAAAATGTTTGTGTTAATTGTTTTTTGTCTGAACTCATTGTTGCTGTCTCCATTTTGTTGTCTTTTTGTCTTTTGTTCAATGTAACAATACTTGAACTCATACAATTTAAAAGTTTCAGTGAAGAGTAAGAATTGATAGAGATAAATTTAATATCTGTATAAATCCTAAATCTCATAGGTAAGAAACCCCAAGAGCAGATGTTTCAAACGTCTCAAGGCACCAAAGGAGACCTTTTGTCTCTAGAGATCTTTGAGGAATCAGCTCTTAGCATCCTCTATCACCTTCATAAATCCATGCATTTTATCCAGTATCTACTTTAAATGAAAACCTGTAGGAGTAAAAATAGAAACTCTCCATTTATTAAATCAGGTTATATGAGTGTACGTTGCATAGTTCGATAATCACTTTAATTCTAATAGCCTCTTTTCATTTCTTCAGGAACACATCTCTTTATTTTTACCTATATGCATCATATCATGTATTCCTTTCAAAGGTCTTAACATTTTTACAGATGTTTCTAATTATGGAAAAAATGGAATATTGGAGTATTAACAAATTCAATGCTGAATCATCACTTTATAAATCAGTACAAAAAAGTAAATTAGGTGCTTTTTTTTTAGCTTTAAAAAAGGTCTGAGGAAAATATTAATATTACTATTGATATTAATATTATGCAGTATTTAAAATTGCAGTTATTAAACTATGGCATTTTGGGGTGGTAAACACACATAAAATAATTTAGTGTGTCTAAACTACTGGACAAAATATCATTTTAAAGATAAAATTAAAGTTTTACATGGTATAAAGTTCAAAAGAAAAAGTAGAATAACTGGTAATAAGTTTTATATATTTTTGTTTAAAAGGAAAAATAAAAGTAGTTCTGCTTTAAAATAAAATGTCTGGTTGTGCCAGAATATGAAAGTTAGTAAAAGCTAAATTCAGAGTGTGTAATAAATTGTAAAAGGGTTAAAGAAAAGTGAATTTTAGTGTATGTATTTGGGAACTAGAATGTAGAAAAATTGTGTTGAACCTCAAAATTTTCAAATTCATCTTAGTAATCTAGGAACACTGAATGATTTCCAAAAATCACTAAAAAAATATTAATGAAAATAAGCCATGTTTGGGCCTGACTGCACAGGACCTTTAACCTTTGTTTGATATTTTAATTGGAAATATTAATCTTAATTCTAAAAGAGCATTTACTATAAAAACTCATAAAGCTTAGTAGGAAGTTCAGGATTCTATCTCTTCGTGTTCTCTGTCTTGCATAAATGCCATTAAATTTGGGGGGAACAGATGTTTTGTCCCAAATGGGAGTTTTTCTTTACAGTCCTAATTCTACTTTTACTGCCATTCCCGCCAAGAAATGGTCAACAGCGCCACCATATGTCAAAATTTTGTAAGTGCAGCTCTAAAGGCTGTCAGACAATCATTTCCATGCAAAATTGTTCACATATGGATGATACACTCTTAGCTTATTCAGACAAAGATGTTCTTTTATAGTGTTTCTCTCAGCTTCAGTTATCTTTTAAATGGTATGGTTTAATTATTGCTCAAGATAAAGTTCAATTTAATGAACCATTTATGTATTTGGGTACTAAAATTTTTTAAAAAATGTGTATTTACACAAAAATTACAAATTCGTGTAGATAAATTAACTACTTTAATTAATTTTCAAAAATTGCTTGGAGACATAAATTGGATTCGCCTGTATCTTAAATTAACTACAAATGAGTTAAAACCTCTCTTTTATATTTTAGAAGGAATTGTTCTTTATCTTGCATTAATTATGAAAAAAAGATTGCAAGGTGCACCATAACATTAAATACATTTGTCAAACTCTCCAAAATAAAGTTTTATGGATTTTCCCACAGGCTGTGTCTCAATTCTTAAGTCAATGTAGGAGTCATTACAATGTTTTAATATAAGACCTTATGAAATTATTATCCCCTATTATACTTTACAAGTAAATTGGCCATATCAATATTGTTCAGAATGGATAATTGTATTTGCCAATTATCCTGGTCAAATTACTCATCAATATCCAAAAGATAAATTTTTATATTTTGCAAACTGCTGTCGTCATTAGGTGTCATCAAGTTGAGTACAACTCACAGTGACACCATGAACAAAAGATCTGTACCCTGTTCTGCTACTCTTGCATGTCATTGAGACGTGGTCTTCTTGTTCTTAAAAGCAGCAATTTCAAATCTAATAGATACATGTCAGGCAGGACAGGCATTATATAGCAAAAAATGAAATGGTACCATCTCCAGAGGAATGTGTATATGTGTTTCATTGACTATGCAAAGGCATTTGACTGTGTAGATCATAACAAACTATGGCTGACTCTGAGAAGAATGGGAATCCCAGAACACTTGATCGTTCTAATGCAAAACTTATACTTGGACCAGGAAGCAGTCGTCAGAACAGAGCAAGGGAACACTGCATGGTTCAAAATTGGGAAGGGCGTACGCTAGGGATGCATCCTATCTCCATACCTTTTCTACCTATATGCAGAATAGATTATCCGGGAGGCTGGGCTCTATGAGGAGAAATGTGGGGTCAAGATTGGTGGACAATTTATCAACAATCTGCGTTATGTGGATGACACAACCCTGCTTGCTAAAACTGAAGAGGACCTCAAGCGCCTGCTGCAGAGTGTCAAGGACTGTAGCCTACAATATGGATTGAGGCTCAATGTCAAGAAGACAAAGATTCTCACCACTGGACCAATTGGCTGCATCAGGATGGATGGTGAAGATATTGAGATTGTACACAGCTTTAGTTTGCTTGGCTCCATAGTCAACAGTCTTGGCACCAGCAGCCAGGAAATTAAAAGGCGCATTGCCATGGGAAAGTCTGCTGTTAGGGACCTCTCCAAAGTATTGAAGAGCCATGGTGTCTCTCTGGAGACTAAGGTGTGTCTGATACAGGCTATGGTCTTCGCAATCACTTGTTATGCATAAGAGAGTTGGACAATGACCAGGGAGGATAGAAGGAGAATTGATGCCTTTGAGCTGTGGTGCTGCAGAAGAGTATTGAGAATACCATGGACTGCTAGGAAAACAAACAGATTTCTCCTGGAAAGGGTTAAACTGGGTGGCTCCTTGGAGGCAAGGATTCTGAGGCTCCATCTAACATACTTTGGACATATTGTGAGGAGAGACCAGTCCTTAGAGAGGGACATCATGCTTGGGAGGGGGAGGGACAGCGCAGGAGAGGAAGGCCCTCTATGAGGTGGATTGATTCAGTGACTGGGATAATTGGGATGGGAGTGTCAGAGACAGTGCGATTGGCACAGGACAGAGCAGAGTTTAGGGCTGTTGTACATAGGGTTGCTATGAGTTGCAAGTGACTCGACGGCACATAACAACAACAACAACAACACCAATTTCTGATGCTCTTATAATATTTACTGATGGATCTTCCAGAGAAAAGGCTGTTTTTGAACCAATTGGAGACTTCAGAATAGTTGAATGCTCATCATTTTCAGCATAAAAGCCAAATTAAAAGCTATTAAGCGAGTATTAATAATTTACCCTCAGTCTATAATCTAAAACTATATATATAGTTTTATATATAAACTAATATAGTTTATATAGTTAATGCACTTCCAATTATTAATAAAGTAAATATTACCAAAACAAAAAATTCTATGAAAAATTGCAATTTGTCCATGTTATTATTATTAGTTCCAGTTTTGTGGTATTATCTTGTTTATCTGAAAAAGCAACTGAATATGTTATGAAATATTATTTATTAGCTTTTTCTATATTAGAAATTCCTAATATAACCAAGACTAATAATGCTCCTAGCTATACCAGCAAAAGTTTTCAAAATCTTTGTAAATATTTTACTATTTGTCATAAAATGAAAATTTCTTACAATCCTCAAAAACAAGGTATTGTAAAATGTACTCTTTCTACTATCAAAAATTATTCAAATAAATAAAGGGTGAACAGGAATACTATATCCCCTAAATTAAAATAATTATTGCTCATTTACAATTTATTTTAATTTTTTTAATTTTGGATGACAATAAAAGGTCAGCCAAATACAGACAATGGGGAAACATACAATGAAAGTATGCTGAAGTTAAATGGAAGGATGCCTTAACAAAACAATAAAAAAGACCTGACCCTATATTAATATGGGGTTGAGGATATGTTTGTGTTTTTCCACAGAACTCTGAAAGTGCAAAGTGCCTTCCTAAAAAGCTTTGCAGAAGATGTCTTGCCTGTCAAAAATGAGGATGGCGATAATGCTGACTCTGACAATGAGGATTCAAGCTGAATCTTAAAGGACATATGTTCCAGATCCACCTTTACTTCTCCCTGTCAGCTGGAGGAAAATGTTACTGCAGACTTGAACTTGTACGACTGGGCCCTATCAAATAAAGTCGAAGCTAAGGCATCAGTAGAAGAAATATGCACTGCTATTCACCATAATTATCAAACTGAGTTATGGAAATTAGTTGCAAATATGAGATCAATAGACATTTCCTGTACACCAAAAGGTAAATGTAAGGGAGATAATGTCACAAATGCCAGAGTCATGTCTTGAGTACCTAAACAATATGTCTTATTATTTGGTAATAATGTGATCACTGGTGATATCCTAAAAATAATGTCAGTTGTTCTCATTGCAAAATCTCTAACTGTATCAGCTCTATTACCAAAGATGGTTCAGTTGTTATTCTAAAGAATCCTCCTCTTCTTATGACATCGGTATAGTTAAATGATATTTGGTATGATGATAAAAGCTTGCAAATTTTAAAGAAGCTATATAAGTTATCATTAAGAACCAAAAGAGCTGTAGGTCTTGGTATTGTAACAATTGTTTCTCTTTTCCCTATAATTGCTGCTGTCTCTACTTCTGCTGTAGCTTTGACACAAGAAGTCCAAACGGCTAAGTTTGTAAATGGGTTAATTAATGCATAATGTGACAAAAATTTAGGTAAAGCAAGAAAATGTAGAATCGATCAATTATGGCCAAAAAGTTTAAAGGATGCGGTCAAGGACCAGTCACCCTTTTAGGGGCTCATTGCCAATGAGCGAATTGGCATGCCTCCTCCTTTTCATTCGCATGGTTACCAACCTAAGACAGGAACAGGGCCAAAGTGGCCCTGCTTTCCAGTGACAGGTAAGGAACCTCGCTAGGTTACCAACCTAGGACAAGAACAGGGCCAAAGCTGTCCTGCCTTCCAATGATGGGTAAGGAACCTGTGTGAAAGAAGTATGCTAAGGCGTGTAGCCTAAGACAGACATGAGTCACCTGCGGCCTTTATAAACAAAAGAAGGGGGACTCTGTAGGAAGCCATCCTGAGCTCTTTTGGCTCTGGCACGAACAACACTATTTTGCCTGTGGACCTCGTTTCACATACTCACTGCTGACACACAGTGGCTGAGTGCAGCATAAATCCGCCCCACTCATCTCTGAAAATACCTCACTAAATCAGTACCTGTAATTCAATGCCTTGGGGCACGCCCCTCCTTCACTATTGTAAACTGATATCCTAGGGCTGGGTTTCCTTAGCAGCCCAGCCTACACAGTTGCCTATTTATAGCCTGCAAGTTTCTTTAATAAATTGAGGCTTGATCAGAGAAATTTGACTTGCCTCCATTTTTTCGCGTCTCGTGTTCCTCCCTCAATCTGCACTCCCCCTCTTTGGGACACGTTGAACCCCGCAGATTAGGTAGCTACCTGATTTAGCCAAAGAAGAGGTAAGAAGAAATTGCATACAAGTGCACAGGATAGGTTAGGTTTTTTAGAACATTTTGAAAGAATGGTGACAATTTTGATAGTGTTCTGTATTTTGCCTGATATTTTCTTTGAGACTCTCGGGATGTCAGCAAAGCAAGAAAAGAAGAGTTCATCCTGGGATCACATCCTCATGAATCCTAAACTTCGTGAGAACAAAACTGTGCTGAACAGGAAAATAAAAATTAAAGCATCAATTGGACATTGACAAGAAAGAAATACATTCATTAGCTATTGTAAACAGACTAAAAATTGAAATATTTAAGCAATCTCTTCTAATCAAAATTGCCAAAGAGCTGAACCACATTCTAAAATAACCCTTGAATCTTGGGCTTTTTTCCTTCTTTCCTTGCCCAATTAAAATGAGTCGGCAAAATATTTTAAAGCTAAATTATGTTAGTAACTCAGGACTATTGATTTTCTTGGGTTATTTAGTGGCAAAGGAAGAGTATGCAATGAAAAAATAATCCTTCCTTTGTTACACAAATACAGATAAGAAACCAGGACTTAGCCTGCTAGTTGTAAGAGAACTTTGATAAGAGTACTTTTATTCTTGGGATTGACTTTTTTTTTTAAATAGCCCTATGAAAGGACTTTTCCTTGACTTAATAACTTTTAAAATGCCCAGAGATATTCTAATAATAATAACATATATTTGTGAAGTCTATATTTCTGAAGTGAGTTGTTCATAACCAAATTATAAATCTTGTTGTTTTGCAATATTGAGATTAATTTATTTATATTTATTTACATCAGTGAACACATTAGTTTTACATGTAAAACAAGAATGTTTACATCTGTAAAGAAAAATGTGTTTTCCTATATAGAAAGAAATCAAATTTTTGTCTTATGTAGTGTTTGAAATTCATGTTATCTAAATAAATTATGTGAATGTGAATAAATTCTACGTAAATAAGCAGTTTCCTCCTTCCCCAAGAAATGTGTTAGAATGCTGCCTTTTGGTTACCATACTGTGAAATATTTTGCTTCTTTTTAGTTATACTATGTTATATCCCATAACCCACTCATATTAGGATATTAATATTATTTACTTAATATAGATTTACCTAAAATCTATCACATTCATTTTAAGATTCTGAACATATTCTTGTCTATATGTTCAACTAGAATATATGCTGACCGAGGTGGTACAATAAATATTTATGTTGCTTCATCTGCTTATTCTTCCTTATTGAAGTATTTTAAAATAATCTCATATGTATTGTGCTATTTCATTAAAAATGCTTCAATGTGCATTTTTAACAAGAAGGCATTATTTTTCTTCCTAACCACAGCTATCACTAATAAGTAATACATGTATACTAATTATATTCAAATATTAGAAAATTATTTTAACTCTCCTAAAAATGCATGGATATGACTCATATGCACCTACTCATTCATTCATTTGATGGATATGAGAGCCAGCTCTACCTAATCTATAACAACCTGGTGCTTCCTTGTATAGAAAAGATAACTAGTTCCTTTTTTTTACAGAAATATAGGCGAGCCACCTGTGTTTAGGTGTTCTGGGTACTGGGGTTTCCAAGATGACTACAGGACAAGATCTGCCCTCGCATTTTCTATGCTCTACCAAGGAAGTCCAAGACAATACATTCACTTTGAAAAAGGATGCAGAATCCCCATGTCCACCATATACACAGAATATTGTGGATAATGAAATTGTGTTTGCTGAGCAGATCAGTGGGAGAAATGGAGGTGTTTAACACTGGATGTCCATTGAGAAAGGGACAAAGATATGTTATTAGCAGAACTGAAACTTGCAAATAAGGCAGCCTGCTAACCTGAGGAAAGGGATAAAGGATAAAGTGGTCCGTGTAAATCAACAATAATGAACTCTAAAATCTTACACCACCTTGATTACACTATGACTTAAACTAAGTGTCCACAGTTTACAATAGCAACAGTCTGTCATTTCACTAAACCCTGTACAGCTTCCTAGCAAAATCCCAAACCTCTTAATACATTGTCCAAGAATCCAACCTGCTTGTTGTTTGTGGAAGGTGAGCATTCCACCACCATATCATTACTACTCCCCGAGGTGCTGTAGTCTGTTGTCCAGTCAATTACAACCAACTCAACAGTCAACTATGACTCATAGGAACCCTGTGAGCAATAGATCTGAACATTGCCCTGTCCTGTGCCACTATCATCATCACTGATATGCTCAAGAGGTTGTATAGACAGATAAATGTCAATCTGGAGTTCAAGAGATGAGAAGAGGTATCTGTGTTAGAGAGATATATTTGGACACTTATGAGTAGTAGAAAATACGTCAAGGAAGCTGAGTGAAGGAATACATGAGTATTTACATGATGGGGGTTGCCTTAGGCTGGTTTCTCTAGAGAAGAAGAACCACTGAAGCCTTTAGCTAGCTAGGCAGGTAGATACATAGATACATATATAGCGAGACAGAGAGATAGATGCAGATATGTGTGTGTATAAAGAGAAAGATTTATCTCAAGAAAAGGGCTCATATGGTTGTAGAATCAGACAAGTCCAAAAACTATGTGTGGGTCTGACTCAGGTAACTGCAGGACTTGATAAATGCGAGATTACCAACTAATACTACAAGCCACGGTGTCAAGTCCAAAGAATCAGATGATGGCATGCCAGATAGAGCAAAAACCAGAGAGCTTTGCTAGAATGTGCCAGGTGCAACTTGTTCTCATAACTGATCTGATCCTGGTGGTGATTACATTGTATTATATTTCATCATAGGGAGTGACCACAGCTAAACTGTCACACCAAAGCATCATAGTCCAGCTAAAATGATGCACAAACTCCACTATAACAGAATCATTCATAGCCTTGACAAAAGCTACCTCAGGAGAGCGGTTTTGAGTGGAAGCTGAAATGGAAAATCTCCACCAGAGACTGGGAGTGGAAAATTTGCAGATAACCAGGAAAGGTGAATATAAACAACTTTTCTGAGAAGATGTGCAAATTAGACAGGGTTGAGGAACAGGAGAGTAGCTAGAGGGCAATGTGGAAAAACAAGGAGAAAACTAAATTGTGTGATGACTGGTGTGATGCGCAAAGAAAGAGAAGGGAGAATTTACAGAGTGAAGTTCTTGAGAAGGTGAGAGAGAGTGAATTCCATACTAAGAAGCAGTGCACACAGACTAACAAGATGAAATAGTTGTCCTGCCATTTATCAGCACTAAGAAAAACTCTGACTCTGCATTATTTTTATCGATGTGACATAGATGAAGAGTTTGACCAAAGGCCTATGTATGAGCTTTCAGGCCTAACCATAGGCTTCAGGGAGGAAGCTGCTCCCCCACACACCAGACCTGGTGCGGAGTTCCTGAAGGGAGTCCCACAAAGGCTCATCACTGACACCATCAGGCAAGTTCCCCCAGGAACACAGACGCATCCATAACCAGGCCTCTGTATCAAATCTTCCTCAGGCACCTCTGCGGGAACCTCTTCACAAAGGAAGGGGGGGAACTTTGAAGACATATTTCTGTTCTCCAACTCAGTGTTTTTACACTTCTAGCTCTTTCTCCTCAACTGCTCCTGGCCTCTGAGGTTCATAAAATTACTAGGCCTTTGAAAATGAACCTTCACTCCATGTTTACACCAATCCACCTGATCCTCTTCTGGACACTGTTGCTGAAGAAAAATAGAAAGGGTGAGCCAGGAGCCATTCTCTGAGTGATCAAAGATTTGACTGTTGATGTTATTTCTTATTTTCGTGGGCTTCTCAGACACCTGGTTCAGCCCCTCTGGCAATAGGTTTTCTATAAAGTGTTGATAGTACAGGCACACTTTAGAGATGTTGTGGGTTTGATAATAGATCATCACAAAAAGCTAATATTGCAATAAAATGAGTCGTACCAAAGTTTTTGTTTCTTACATAGAAACTGAACTCCATGGGGAGTTTTCTAACCCAAAGGCTGCATCTCTCTGGGTTCAAAACCTCCAGTGGCTCTGTGGGAGAAAGATAGGAAGTCTCCTCCTGTTTGATTTGTTATTGTGATGTGCCACTGAGTTGTCTGTGACTCATGGTGACCCTATGTACAATACCTCCGAACCCGGACCTATACTGAGCCAGTCTCACTGACTCCAATACTCCTAATCTCTTTGTTCCAGTTATTATGTCAGTCCATCTCATTCATGATTTTCCTCTCCTCCTCTGTCCCTCCACCCTTCCAAGAATGATTCCCTTTTCCAAGGTCCGGTCCCTCCTGGACACATGCCCAAAGTATACGAGCCAGGGTTTCAAAATCTTTGCCTCCAAGGAGAAACTTAGTTTTACCTTCTCCAACACAGACCTATTTGTTCTTCTGGATGTCCACTGTAGGTTCAATACTCTTTTCCAGCACCACAACTCAAAGGCATCAGTTCTTCTTCTTCTATCATCCTTCATCATTATCCGTCTCTCTGATATATAGCAAGTAATTGCAAAGACTATGGCCCGGACCTGGACCACCTTAATCTCTAGACTGACATCATTGCTCTTTAGCACTTTGGAGAGTTCCCTAATAGCTGACTTCCCCAATATAATTTGTCTTTTGCTTTCATGACCACTGGTGCCAAGAATGTTGACTGTGGAGCCAAACAAGCTCAAACTGTTAACAACCTCAATCTCTTTCTTCTCCACGCATCATGGTGCCGCCAGTTTACACCTTTGGAGATCCTATGGGAGTCAGTAGGAGTCTGTCCAATTCAGTGGCAGTAAGTTTGATATTTTTTAGTGATTTAAAAGTTATGTTTATTCTGTAGTGTTTCGGAGCTCTGTTGACATAGTCTGGAGCCTGTTAGCCAAATTGCCATGAATCCATTATGGTTTGAATCCACCATTGTTCCATGGGAGAAAGATGGACAGTCTTCACCCATAAAGATTTACAGCCTCAAAAACCCGATGGAGGGTAGTTGTGGGTAGGAATCAGTTGAATGGCAGTAAGGTTTTGTTTTGTGGTTTGTTGTTTTGTTTCAGCAGCATATTAACTGTGCGATGGGAGATCTGGTGAGTCTGTAGGGAGCTGCATTGCTAAAGGCTGATCTTCACTGGTAGTCAGAATCCACCCGGGCCCCGAGGAGAAATGTGGGCAGTCTTCTTCCACACTATTTACAGTCTCAGAAACCCACCAGAGGGTCGGCTACAAGTCAATTTTAACTCAAAAGCAATATATGTGAGTTATTTTCCTGATTATGTGATAGCATTATGGAAAACTTGGAAATATTGTGAGAATTATCAAAATATGACACATGGACAGGAAATGAGCCAATGCTGTAAGAAAAAAAATTATAGACTAATACACTTGCCCAGTGCAGGGATTGCCATAAAGCCTTTAATTTTTCTAAAATTTAAAAAAAAAATTAACTGTGAAGCATGATAAAATGAGATATGCCTGTAGTTCCTACTTCATAGCATAGTTTGAGAATTAAATGGTAAACATGAATTCAGTATTGTCAGCCAGCCAGCTCCATATGCTTGGTCAGTTTCATCTATTGACTTGAGATAGAAGCAGAAGTAGGTCACTCAGGTTTAACAAGAGAGAAGTTCTTCTATAGCAATACTTGTGAGTGGGTAGAAGACTCTACATATAAGTAAATAAAGCAATTTTCTCACTATTGGAGAAGGGATTATAAATAAGGGGAAAGGAAGGCTAACAAGAACTCTGTGGTGCTTATTTGAATTATCAGGATGATTTAGTACATAGGTGCATTATTTCATGATCATGTTGTTGTTGTTGTTGTGTGCCATCGAGTTGGAATTAACCCAGCGGGTTTTCAGAGGCAGTGATCACACCGGAGGAGACTGACCACCCTTCTCCCATGAATCAGCTGCTGTATTTGAATCCCATACCTTTAGGATTGCAGAGCAGCTTCTTATCATGAGGACACCAGAGTTCTCTACATAGATGCATAAGTACAGATATATAGAACATCAGTTGCATATATGCAGGTTCAAGTTGAAGAAAGTTGAAGACAATTGTTAGCAGTTCACAGAACTAAAAGACAACCTTGAATACATCTCACCTGAATTTACATATTGTTTTGACACAATAAACTGTAGTGACCTAAAACTACATGTATTGTGTGATGATATCGAGGACATCATACATGAAAAAAATCAAAAGTTCATTAAAAAGACATGAAAAAAAAGGTCAAGATTACACGAGAAGACTGAAACTTGCTCTTTTTTAAAAAACTAAATTTTTATTTTCATTGTAATTTTAACAAATGTTTACAGAGAAGTTAGATTTTCATTCATTCATTGTTGTACATTTTACCCACTCTTCCTCTATCAATTCATTTTTTTAATATTCATTCATTGTTGCACAATTCCCTGTTCCCCCTCCTCATATCAGTCCTCTTTGCAATGATATACCTCTTATTCTTTGCTGTTGTCGTACATTTAATGCCTAATCATATATTTCATTAAGACAGTTCTTTCCTTCGTCTGTTCCAATGAAACTTGCTCATAATGCATGGATTAGCTAAAGTGAAATGAAGGAATGATTACACAAAAAGAGCTGAACAGCAGGTTTCACATGGCAGCTTAAGGAGACAATGCAAAGTATTATAATGAAATATACAAAGAGCTCAGGTTAGAAAATCAAAAGTGAAGGATACACAGAATTTCTCAAGTGGAAAGGATGGGGGTGGGGGTGGGAATCAAGTGTTCAGTTGCCATTTTGAAGGATTGCATGCACAAAATTTTTTAAAACAACCCAACAAACAAACAACAACCCAGAAACCATCACAAGAAGATGCCAGAAATACAGTCATTCTAGTTAAAAAAAAATAAATACATAAATCAACTGGATCATGTTCAACCACGTCAGGAGGTAAAATAAAATCAAGAGCTAATGACACTGGAAAATGATAACTTTGCAGAAAGCACTGGAAACAGTAAGGCTTCTGAGATAGGATATCAATTGAGACTTAGGGGACAGCACGGTCCACGGTTTCGGGTGTCCAGGGGAGACTTCCCCCATCCCACCACCCAGCCACCCTGTTATCAGACCCAGACCTCAATGGGCCCATACACGATTGCAGGGAAATATAAGCCACTTGCAGGGTGCCCGGACAGATTTAAAGGACACTCCCCTCACGGGAGCGAAAGTAACGTGGTATACAGATGGCAGCAGCTTCGTCAAAGATGGCATCCGGTATGCGGGGGCTGCTGTCACGACAGAAGATGCCACTGTGTGGGCAGAGGCCCTACCAGCAGGTATGTCTGCCCAAAGAGCAGATTTAATAGCTGTAACCAAAGCTCTTCAACTAGGAAAAGGCAAGCGGCTAAATATCTACACTGATAGCCGATATGCCTTTGCCACCCTACATGTGCGTGGAGCCATCTATAGGGAGAAAGGGCTCCTCACGGCTGAAGGTAAAACTGTTAAAAACAAATAAGAAATATTAAGCCTGGTTCAGGCAGTATTGGTGGAAGATCTATTAACAATCTGCGTTATGCAGATGACACAACCCTGCTTGCTGAAACTGAGGAGGACCTCATGCACTTGCTGCGAAGGGTCAAGGACTGCAGCCTTCAGTATGGACTAAGGCTCAATGTCAAGAAGGCAAAGATTCTCGCCACTGGACCAATTAGCAGCGTCAGGATGGATGACGAAGAGATTGAGAGTATTCACAGCTTCACTTTGCTCGGCTCCACAGTCAACACTCTTGGTACCAGCAGTCAGGAAATCAAAAAGCGTATCGTGATGGGAAAGTCTGCTGTTAGGGACCTCTCAAAGGTATTCAGGAGCAACAGTGTCTCTCTGGAGACTAAGGTGCGCCTGATACAGGCCATGGTATTTGCAATCACTTGTTATGCATCAGAGAGTTGGACAATGACTAGGGAGGACAGAAGGAGAGTGGATGCTTTTGAGCTGTGGTCCTGGAGAAGGGTACTGAATGTACCATGGACTGCCAGGAAAACAGATTCATCTTGGAGAGGATTCAATCAAGCTACTCCTTGGAGGCAAGGATTCTGGGGCTTCGTCTGACATACTTTGGACATGTTGCCAGGAGGGACGGGTCCTTGGAGAGGGACATCATGCTTGGGAGGGTGGAGGGACAACGCAGGAGGGGAAGACCCTCTATGAGATGGATTGATTCGGTGACTGGGGTAATCGGGATGGGTGTGTCAGAGGCGGTGCAGTTGGCGCAGGATAGGGCAGGGTTTAGGGCTGTTGTGCATTAGGGTCGCTATGAGTCAGAAACGACTCGAAGGCGCATAATAACAACAACACCAGGCAGTATGGATGCCTAAGGAAGTGGCAGTCACGCAATGCCCCAGGCACCAGAAAGGAGATGAGCTGATTACCAGAGGAAACAATCAGGCAGATAAAGCGACCGACATTCAGCATTGCAGGTATCCATGACCCTGATTTCCCAGGTGCCCCAGATGCTGGCTCCAACACTACCGGAGATCCCAGAGTAGACTGAAAAAAGAGAACAAATCCACTCATACGCCAAGGCATATGAAGAGAAGGGGTGAAGGAAAGTTCAACTTTCGCCAAACAACTAATTCAGCAAATACACCGAAGCAGCCACCTGGGAGTAAGGAAGATTGAGGACCTACTCCAGAGAACCCACCTTAAGGTATTTGATCTTCAGCCCAAAGTGGAGGAGGCAGAATCCAGATGCCACATGTGTCAGATGATCAACAACAAAAGTAAAGGTAATTCTGGGCCGGGGCATAGACAAAGAGGGACTAAACCTGGAGTCAGTTGGGAAGCAGACTTCACAGAAATTAAGCCAGGACTATATGGGTACTGGTATCTGCTTGTGTTTATTGACACCTTCTCAGGTTGGACAGAAGCTTTCCCCACAAAGGGGGAAAACTGCACTATAGTAGCCAAGAATTTGTTAGAAGACATCATTCTAAGGTATGGCCTCCCTATGCTTTTGGGGTCAGACAATGGACCTGCCTTTGTCTCCCAGGTAACTCAGAAACTAGTTAGCAGTAGGGGCTAATTGGAAACTCCATTGTGCCTACTGTCCCCAGAGTCTGGGACAGGTAGAGAGAATGAATCGGACTCTAAAATAAACCCTAGCTAAGTTGACCCTTGAAACTGACGGTAACTGGGTATCTCTCCTCCCCTTCGCTCTTTTTCGGGTTCATAACTCCCCCTACACCTTAGGGTTAACCCCTTTTGAAATTATATACGCTAGACCCCCACCTTTACTGCCTAATATAAAAGCAGAAGTCATAGCTGAATTTGATAATCAGAAATTTCTCTCCTCCTTACAAGTTTTTTTCCAAGTACAGGAGCACCTCTGGCCCCAATTGCGCGCCACTTATAATAGCGCACTGCCCTCAACGCCTCACCAGTTCTGGCCTGGCGATTTGGTGGTCATCAAGAGGCATCAAAAGGAAACCCTAGAGCCCAGATGGAAGGAGCCATACACTGTAATACTGACTACGCCGACAGCAGTCAAAGTTGATGGAGTTCCAGCTTGGATACACCACTCCCACATGAAACTTGCCAAACTACCCACAGGCCCCAACGACCTTGCACCCGAGACCAACGCAAAGGCATGGCGAGCTATCGCACACCCACAAAATGCACTCAAGCTAAGGATTCAGAAAATTTTACTTTGCTTATCTCCCGTGGCTGTGTCCTCTTCCTCGTAACTGCCCTACTTGGAGCTCAGGCTGCCTCAGACCAATCCCAACAAGGCAGTTACCACCATATGGATACTTCTGGGACCAAAAGCTTTCCCACACACCTTGGGAAGGGAGGTACGAACTTTAATGTTAACTGGGCCAGCAAGTACTACTTTTCCTGTATTCTATGTGGACCTCTGTACCCTTGCTGGTCCCGTATGGAAAAGTTCAGGAAGAAGCGGTAAAGGTTGCCCACCTTATTGTAGCATTCGAGGCGCTGTGGCCGTTTGTGGAAACGACTGCCAGGAACTGCGGCTTTCATCTATTCAGTTTTACATTTGCCCAGGGACAAATGATTGTGGGACTTGGGGGGGGGGGCACGCAGAAAGTTTCTTTTGTAATGAATGGAGCTGTGAAACTTAACCAGGATTTTATTCAGGTTAGTAGAATCAAACATCAGAAGTCACCTAGGAAAAGAAACCCTATATCTCATTAACAGAAAAAGGGCAGACAGGTAGGGGTTGGGAAGCTGGGAAGGTCTGGGGCCTAAGACTGTATGAAGCTGAATATGATAGAGGGTTCCTGTTTCCAATGCAAAAACAAGTCGTTCCAGTGGACCCCGCCCTGTAGCTATAGGCCCAGCCTTCTCAATAGAACCTTGCCCAAAGACCCCAAAGTCAGCCCCTACCTTGAACATTTCTTCTTTTTTATCCCCTATCAAGGCAGTCTCTTCTGAGGTAAATGACATTTTGTTTAAAATACTTAACTATGCTTTTAACTTCATCAACTCTACCTCAAACCTCACTCAGGAGGATTGTTGGCTTTGCCTAGACCACAGGCCCATGTATTATGCTGGCTGGGCTATCTGTGGCAACTTATCGAGTCCTTCCCAGAGCCCACTGAGGTGCTCTTGGGGAAATTCTCCAGCTATTACCCTCCAGGCAGTAACTGCAAAGGACTGTGTATAATAGGAAAAGGAGGAAAGCTAGATTACTTTCCCTACCTTAGTCATCTCTGTAACTATACAGTAGTAGTAAACTCTAATAGCTCTTATCTTGTACCCCATAAAGGGATATGGGTTGCTTGTACAATGGGCTTAACTCCTTGTGTCCATCAACATGAACTCCATAGTACTAGCCTATGTGTCCTAGTTACCTTATTTCCCCAAGTATATTACCTTCCCTTCAATTCATATCTAGAAATAATTCCAGATCACCATAGGGAAAAATGAGATTTTGAGGCCTCCATGATTCTCCTCACAATGTATCACTGTGGGGCTGGGAACAGGTACTGCAGCCTTACTTAAAGGAGACCAAACTTTCCAAGTTTTAAGCAACCTTACAGATTCAGACCTTGCACAGTTAGAAAAATCCATTCATTGTCTAAAACAGTCATTAAACTCATTAGCTGAGGTGGTGCTACAGAACTATAGGGGTTTAAATCTTCTTTTTCTGCAGCAAGGGAGACTCTGCCAGGCCATGGGAGAAAAATGTTGTTTCTACGCCAATAACTCAGGCATTGTAAGGGACAGTTTAGCCACGGTCCAAAAAAAATTAGAGCACGGAGCTAAAGTTAGAAGGCAAAATCAAAATTGGTATGAGTCCCTGTTCTCTTGGTCTCCCTGCCTAACAACTCTGGTATCAGCCTTGATCGGGCCCTTTCTGCTCTTCCTAACAATCTTCACATGTAGACCGTGTGTAATAAATGTGCTAATTAAATTAATACAAAAGCGCATCTCCACAGTCCAGCTTATGGTCTTGCGGACTCAATATGAACAGCTCAGTCCTATAGCCCAGGAGTCAGAAACTCATTTGGGCCCAGGATTTGGTGCAGTATAATAACTCTAGGGGAAAATGAGGGGACAGCACAGACCCCCATTTCAGGTGTCCAGGGGAGACCTCCCCCACCCCCAAAAGGCTAACGCTAATTCAAACTTGAACAGAACTCATTAACTCCAGAAGCAGACACGAGGCCATAAAAATTCTTAGTTTTAGAACCAGAGTAAACCCGCAGACTCATGAGGCAAAGGTCTTATCAGACTAAAAGTAACCAATTAACCCAGGTTACATGACACCAGAAAACAGTGTATGTAGCACGGGGAGGGCAGAGGAGGACAAAATGAGTTCCCCGACCACGAACTATGTTCCCAATTACCCGACCCTGAGCGGAAGCACTTGGGAGGGCCTTAAAAGTCACAAGAAGGGCAGATTCTTGCTCGCTCTCTCTCCCTCGTGCATGATTGATCCACAGGAGAGAGAGGCCTCCATATGTGGAGTACTTAATCTTCAAAATAAAGCGTTCTTTGTTCATACATACTCTGGCAAATTTCTTTCGGGGCACTACCGTGGGTGCAACAAGACATATCAATAAATGGATGTGTTGTTGGAAGTGCTCATTCATCTATGCCAAGACATTTGGAAGACAGCTGGACGACACACTGGAAGAGATCCACATGTGTGTCCATTCCAAAGAAAGGTGATCTAACAATTCAAAAATTACATGAACATGTTATTAATATCCCACCCAAGAAAAATCTTACAAAAGACTGTTGAGAAACAGTTTCACATAAAAAGGTAACTTCCAAAAATCCAAGCTATTCAGGAAAAGGCATGAAGTGAGAAATACCATTGCTGCTGTTAGAAAGATCTTGACTGAAAGCAGAGACTAACAGCATGAAGTTTCCCTGTGTTCTATTGGCCAAAGACATTTGAGTGTGTGGATAATAATAAAAGATGGATAACATTATACATTATAATGATATTCTTTTCCAGAAACCTGTACGGACACATCTATTTAGAATATATCTGTGCTATCTTCACTATAGTCATTTCGCTTCTCAGGAAATATAGAAGTGATGAAGTCAAATTATCCTGGTTAAGGATTCTTGAGTTCTGCTCAGACTTCCTGCTCCATATTACTCAGTGTTGGTCAGAGCTTTCCTCAAAGAGGAAAAATAAATCACCTTCAATGATGGAATGTCCTCAAATGGGCAAAGCAAAGTTTCGTTGCTGTTATTGTTAAATGTAGTTGAGTTGGTTCCAACTTAACAGAAATCCCACATATGATAGAATGGAACACTGCCTGGCCCTGCCCAATACTCACCTTTATTGCTCGACTTCAAGGCTTCAGCTGTCCTATCGTCTTGAGGCCTGTCCATCATCTTCCTCTTTTTCACTGACCCTCAACCTCTCATGATGTCCTTCTCTGGGGACAAGCCTCTTGTGACAAAAAGAAAATATATGAGAAAAAGTTTCAAAATTTTTACTTTTTCCAAGTTTGTTCTTCTGAATATCTATAATATTTTCAATATTATTCACCAACAGCATAATTCAAAGCCATCACCTCATCTTAGGCCTTCATTATGTATTGTCCAAAAGAAAAGTTTTACAGATTTCCCTTTAATATAAGAAAAAGTAGGGGGCATGCTGGTGGCTTAGTGATAAGATGCTGCACTGTAATCTCGAAGACACATGATTCGAGGCTACCGAATGCTCTGTCAGAGAATGATGGGCAATCTCGTCCTGTGTGATTCACTGCCTCTGAAAACCCACCAGAGGGTCAGCTATGGATCAGTTCCAACTTGACAGTACACAACAATAAAAGTGTAAGGAAAAAAGAAGTAACTGAAGAAGAGCAGGCAGAAGCTTGTCTTGTGGCATGTGACTGTCAGGAGATCGGTTCTAGAGCCCACATTAAGAACAGAAAGCAACATATAGTAAAGAAGTAAAGTGATTTGAAGTGGAAGGAAATATAGTTACTCTCAGCATTCCTCACGGAGCGAACAAAACATGTGAAATCTAGGTATATGGAATTGAGGGTGTTATAAACAGGAGGTTCTTAGACAAGAGAAGAAGAAAATTAAAAACAAACAAACAAAAAAACCCAAGCAACTTTACAAAGAAGAACAGAAAGCGGTGAACATCAGTGAACAGAAAATGTGCTGGTGCATTTGACCACCAGGGAATGGTATTTCCCGCCTACTGAACAAAGTGTCAGTTACAGTGTAGGATTTTAACTCCAGAGGACTGCTGCTGGTGTGACACACTGAGAAGAACCAAGCCTCCCTCTTCAGAGCCCTCAGTTCTCACACTCAGTTAATCACACTAAGATTCTAACCTGGAGAAGCATCACACGAGAAACATGGAGTTCAGAACAGAATCAATCTCCCTTAATTCCAGTGGTGTTGTTTCTTAATTACAACCTCTTGCAAACACCTTTGTCGTATTTAAAAAGCTAATTAAAGATTGTAGGCTAATTCTAGGGATCTCTGAGAGGTCTAAAGAGTTAACATGCCTGCTGCTAACCAAATGGTTAGCAGTTCCAGCCCACCTATCAGCACGCCAAATGGAAAAACCTGGCAATCTCCTTTTTAAAAATCCAAGCATCAGAAACCCTGTGAATGGCAGTTGTATTCTGATACACATTGGAGTCAACTGGCAGCAACTGGTACCAACGTCCTGGGGACAACTAACAACTACCCCATCTTTCTCTTTATGCTGATTGTTGTGTTATTGATTGCCTTGAGTTGAGCACAACTCATCGCAACCCCATGAACAAAAGGCCTGAAGCCCATCTACAACTATTGATATTTATCAAAGTTCATAGTTTGCGGAGGGATGTTATTTAGGAAGTGGATGCACTTACGCTGATGTTGTGTTGTTGTTGATTGCCTTCAAGTCAAGCACGACTCATAGTGACCCTGTGAATAAAAGGCCTGAAGCCCCTCTGCAACTATTGACATTATCAAAGTTAATAGGGTTTCCAGAAGCATGCTATTTAGGAAGTGGATGCCACTCCTGCTTCCAAACCTGTCATACTATGTTGTTGTTGTTTTATATGGCATTGAGTCACTTGCGATATATAATGACCCTATGTACAGCAGCTCTGAACCCTTCCCTGTCCTGAGCCAGTCTCACTAATTCCAACGCACTAACCCCCTTGCCCCAGTCACTCTATCAATCCATCTCATCCTGGGTCTCCCTTTCCTGTGCTGCAAACTCTCTCAAGTACAAAGAATTCATATCATAATTGTTCTAAGCAAAGGAAGAGACAATGAGTGCAGGCAGTCTCTGTACATTGTCCCGGGGGGGAGTTAATTTCACCTCTATTTTGCTATTTCATTTCAACATTTTAGTGCAACCATTTAATCCCCAGAAGAGGCAAAGATAAGGGTGCTTCTTAGAGGTAAGGAGAGTGAAACTTCACCTCACATGCTTTGAGCACGTGGTCTGGAGAGGACAGTCTTTGGGGAAAGACATAATGCTGGGGAAGGTCAGTGAAAGAGATGATGACTTTTAACAAAGTGGATCGACAACAGTACAACAATGGACTTGACCATGTTGGACATGGTGAGGATGGGGTGGGAGAGGGCACAGTTCCTAGGGTCACCGTGAGTCATCGGTGACTTGATACCGCCTAAAAACAGCAACCAGACCATCCAGTTCCCTCTTTGAATTAGGAACCAAACAAAGCCATGAGTGCTACTTTAACTCAGGAATATGGGCATGGAAATTTTGAAGCTTTTCCTCTCTTATACAACAATAAAAATATGATAAGTACTTATAACAGATGTGTTGCTGTTGTGTTTGTTGTTGTGTACCTTTGAGTCAGAACCAAACCATAGCTGACCATCTAGCGGGTTTTCAGAGGCTGTAAATCTCAATATGAGAAAGGAAAGTGAATAATAGAATTTGTCTCAAATAGAATATAAGCATGTGATGAACTTTTCTAGGACTATGTGTTACCCAGTATCCCAGACAAGAGAATTAACATTTTTGGATGGTTAACTGACTTGCCTACAGGCAGGAGCAGTATGTGCCAAGGCCAGGATCCACTCTCAAGCTCATGCAAAAGGGTGTGGTTTTAAAGCTGTACTCTGCTGTCTCTTGTCAACTATTACCAGGTAGATCAGCCCAGGTGCTTCTATCTATAAACCTTACTAGGTTACCTTTTGCAAGCCCACATTGTCTTGGGACTTAATCAAAGCAAAATTAAGAGCCCTTGAAATCTTGGCAAACAAAAGGAAGGGGCATAGTCACAATCCCCTCCACCAGCACTTAGAAAGAATGCACCTTGTTTAACCATTTCAAGAACAATTTATTCTCTTCTTTGAAAATGCTCTATTGTTGTTAAAATGAGGTATTATCTGTAATGGAAGACATTTTGAGTGAAATGGAAAAAAATTTGAGATACTGTTTGTTAAAAGATCTGTGTTACTGGGATTGGTGGAATGAAGTAATATAGTCACAAGGGTACACAAGTCCCCACCAAATGATTGTGTTGTTATATGCCCCCAAGTTGACTATGATTGAGCAACCCTATGCACAATAGCTCTAAAATGTGTACTTTTTGCTGTTGTTATCTGCCTTCAAGTCACTTGAGACTCATAGTGACCCTATGTCCAAGAGCCCTGAACCCTGCTTTATCTTGAACCAACTTCACTGTCTCTGAAACACCTATCCTCATTACCCTAGTCACTCAGTCAGTCCATCTCATCTAGGATCTTCCTTTCTCGTGTGCTTTCCCTCCACCCTTCCAAACATGATGTCCTTCTTCAAGGACTGGTCCCTCATTGCAACATGTCCAAAGTATATCAGAGAAAGAAAACCTCATAATCCTTGCCTCCAAGGAGCAGCCAGGTTTCACCTTCTCCAGGACAAAACTGTTTGTTCTCCTAGCAATTCATAGTATATTCAATATTCTTCTCCAGCACCACAACTCAAAGGTATCAATTACTCTTCTATTATCCCTAGTCACTGTCCAGCTTTCTGATGCATAGCAAGTAATTGTGAATATCATGGCCTGGAGCTGGTACAGCTTAGCCTCTAAACTGACATTATTGCTCTTCAGTACTCTGGAGAGGTCCCTGACAGCAAATTTTCCCAATGCAATTCATCTTTCAATTTCCTGTCTGCTGGTACCAAGACTGTTGATTGGGGAGCCAAACAAGCTGAAGCTGTTAACAATCTCAGTCTCTACATGTCTATAATGATGCTATAAATTGGCCCAGTGATGAGAATCTTGTTTTCTTGATGTTGAGCTTCAATCCATACTGAAGGCTATAATCCTTCACCTTCTGCAGCAAGCGCTTCAGGTCCTCCTCAGTTTCAGGAAGCAAGGTTGTGTTATCTGCATAAAGGACGTTGTTGATGAGTCTTCCTCCGATGCTGATGCCACATTCCTCCTCAAAGAGCCCAGTTTCCTGGATGGTCTGTTCCTCATTCAGATGGAAAAGTTATGGAGATAGGACACATCCCTGGAGTACACTTTTCTTGATTTTTGAATCATGCAGTGTTTTTTTTTACTCTGTCCTGACAACTGCATCCTGGTCCAAGTATAGGTTTTGCATAAGCACAATCAAGTGTTCTGGGATTCCCATTCTTTGCAGAGTCAGCCACTGTTTGTTGTGATCCACACAGTCAAAGGCCATTGCATAATCAGAACAAAATTTTAAAAAAAGAAATAAAAAAATTAATAACAGCCTAAAACTGAAACTTCCTGAGAACATGCTCAAAGTATGTGAGATGGAGCCTCAAAACCCTTGCCTCCAATGAGCAGCTTGGTTTCACCCTCTCCCAGACATACCTGCTAGTTCTCCTGGCAGTCCATGGTATGTTCAATATACTTCTCCAGCGCCACAACTCAAAGGCAACAATTTTTCTGTCATATTTGATTATTGTCCAATTCTCTGATGCATAGCAAGTAATTATGAAGACTATGGCCTGAATCAGGTGCACCTTAGTTTCTAGACTAGCATTGTTGCTCTTCAGCACTCTGGAGAGCCCCTGACAACATCTTTCCCGAGAGCAATTAATTTTTTCATTTCTCGATTGAGAGTGCCAACAATGTTGATTGTGACCCAAGAGAGTGGAAATTGTTGACAATCTCAGTCTCTGCTCCATCAATCCAGGTGTTATCAATTGGCTCAGTGATAAGAATCTTTGTTTCTTGACATTCAGCTTCAATCCATATTTTAAACTACTGTATCATATGATAAAAGTGGCATATCAGCTTTCTCTTAAACCCTGGATTAGAAAAGTAGTTGTTGTTATGCACCATAGAGTTAGAACCAATTCATAGCTGACCCTCCAGCAAGTTTTCAGAGGCTGTTAATCGTATGGGAGGAGATGACTCATCTTTTTCCAGCACAGCAAGTGGTGGATTTGAACAGCAAGTCTTTGCTCTGGCAGCACAGCTTCTTAGCATGAAGTCACCAGAGCTCCTTTGTAGGGGTGCTGTGTGCTCCACTGGATGAGAAAAAAGTTAAATGACAGATTTCCAGAACTTAATCCTTTCTTTTTCAAATACTTTTCTCAAAGATTCCTCTACAAGGAGATATTTGTCAAAGGATCACTCATGGGATTGTGGAAAAACACTGGACTGCTGGTTAGTTTGTTGTTGTTTCTGTTGTTGTTGTTGTTAAGTACCGTCGAGTCATAGACAACTCATAGAGACCCTATGAACGAAGGACCTGAACCCTTGTATAACTTTCAGCGTTTCTCCAAGTCCCTAGAGTTTCCAGAGTCAAGATATTTTGGAAGTGGATGCCACTCCTGCTTTCAAGCTTGTTTTGATCAGGAAGCTTCACCAACACTGTCTGACATGGGTAATCATTATTGCATTAGACACATCAGTGTCACAGTGTTCAGCATCACAGCAACCACGAGTTACCTCTGTACAGCAAATGAACAGACCAGAGCTATGCCACTTAAGAATTCTTGACCAAAAACAATTAAAACCAGGCCCGAGGGCTGCAGCTCAAATGAGTTTTCAATGGCCACAGTTCCACCCATGCTTCAGGTTCTCACTGGCTCCGAGCAAGAGGCGTCCAGCCAACCCAATAGGACCCTTTCCATACCAACAGAGAAAGAGTGCACCTCTGAAGCCACATGAGTTTAGTAATTTTTAAAAAAAACTTTGTTTTATCAATTTTAATGAACATTTACAGAGATTTTGGATTTCCATTCATTCATTGTTGCACTATTTTCTCTACCCACCCCCCCCCGTTCGTTCCTCTTTTTTCCCCCCTTGAAAGTCTGTTTTAATTGTCCCATTGCCACAGTGCTTGTCAAAACCAGTTCTGATTAATCTCCTTTGTCAGTGTGTCCTTTGCCATTCCCTATCACTCTTTCCTGAGAGAGATTTCACCCTGTTTCATAAGGAAAAGAGGACGGCGTATTTTCTTAGCTACTTCCTGCTGAAAAGGGATGCTGTAGGTTTCAGGGTGAAGACCTTCTCTCACTACTCTAAAGGGCCCCTTTGGCAATAGGAAACACATATACTATTGTGGAGATTGATTTTGGAATTTAGATGCTCTGTTATCAATCGTGATTAGTCATACATGTTCATATCTTTGAAGATGCATCATGGAACTGTTGCAGCCAAGAAGACACAAATTTAACTAACAAGTTAAAAGTACATGAGTCAAAAATTAAAAGCAATAATATTCCAATTAGAGATTCTAACAGTGGCACAAATCAAGTTACAGAGGGAAGGTAGTTTTTAAAATAAAAGGCTTATTGACAGCACTTTGTCTATTGTAGTATAAAGGTTAGGAATCACAAGATGTAGAGGCTCAACTATGCCATTTATTGTTCTTAAGTCCCAGATCAAATTCCACCTACCACTGGGTTGTTTTACAGCTCAGAAGTCTGCATGCAAGGCAGAGGTGAAGTAAGGAACTGCTTAAGAGGTTTTCCATCAATTCCAACAACTAAGAAATAGTGAGAAGAGTTGGGACCTCAGAAGGCTTTTAGGACCAAATAATAGGCTCTTGTGTCCAGGAGAAAATGAATATACTTACCAGTAATGTTAATGCTCACCCACGGCTCTTCTGGGAGGATCTGAATCATTACAGCATCCTCCTTTGTTTCCAGCTGCGATATGGGGCCTGTCAGTACTGTCAGCCACGAGGACCTGATGTGGGCCGCCCTTGTCCATGTGTTCTTCAGATCCACACTTAAGGCAAGTGAGTGGGAGCATCCCCTCTACTCCCTTGCCTATTTGTGGCTCTCCTCTGTGACACTGCCAACTGAAGTGACCCAGCTTTCCACAGTGGAAGCAATTCTCACCTCCTTTATTACCATTGGGTAGCATTGTTTATGAGTAAGACTTCCTTTTCCTGACACAGGCCCTAAGCTGGCAGCAATAGCTGCCCCAATAATTTTGGCCATTCTCTGATCTTTTCTCTTCCCTCTAGATCCCAGTTGTTAAAAGACAGAAAAATTTAAACAAGTATATAACAAAGAGATACATGTTCCAATGCAGTTCCTATTTTCCATAAATGTTTTTAGTAAGAAGAATTTTGTAAATGTGGATACAGTTCCACTATTCCTTCTCCATGCCATGATACAGTGTTATTAGCATGAACAGTTATAAATCCATTGCCTTCTTTACTCTAACAATGGAATACAATGCTACATTGGAAAACAAGGAACTCATGTAATATTATTCAAAATGGGTGACTCTGGAGGACATTATGCTGAGTGAAGTATCCCAGTCACAAAAGGACAAATACTGCATGGTGCCACTGTTGTAAAACAGGACTGACCTTGGGTTTGGGAGAGACTGAGAAAGTTGGGTTCAATAATGTATACTGCACTGAAATAGATGAGGGAGAAAACTGTTTAAAAGGGATATATGATTAGGTATCTTTGTCATGACAGGAGTCTAGAGCGGAGGCTATGGAGGAGTGTACCTGGGGGAGGGTTTGTAAAACTATGAAAGAATTTTTCTTTTACTTTTCCAAGAGAGTAGTGTTCTTGGGGGGTGGGGGAGGGTTGGGAAGGGAAAAATGTGCCACAATGAATGAATGGAAATCCAAAGCCTCTGTAAATTTTTACTGAGTTTAGTAATTTTGATTACTTGCAATCCATGGTAGGTGAAGGAAGAATATGGCAGCTGCCCCACTGCCACCACCCTCAAGCTTGAACATTTCCTGTGAAACCTGATAACATCTAAGCTGGTCATATCAAAGATCAGACCAGACAATGAATCCTGTAAAGAGTCTGAGCCCTTTCAAAATAGCCCAAAGCTAACTTAATTAACAACCCAAATTCTGACTCTCCAGGACCCCTATAAGAAGGAACACCCCCAGAATGCATGCCATTTCAATCCTGTCCACATGCTGTGCTACCAGGCCCCCTCTCAGACTACGCAATAGACACCTGTTCATTTCTTCAGACAAATTTCTTTTTTTATACCTCTCCCTAATGCCCTCGCACTCTTTTTTCTATCTAACAGGAGGAAGATGAGATAGTTTTCTTCCATAGAGATTATAATCCCAAAAATCCTATGGAACAGTTTTACTCTGTCAAAGTTTCTGTGAGTTGGACTGCATGGCAATGAGTTTGGTTTTAGTTTGTTTAATTTTTTTTTTTTTT